>NW_024582091.1:5320744-5604934 GCF_017639235.1 Corvus kubaryi
CCCTGCCTGGCCCGGGGCCAGCGCGGGACACGGCCGGGGCCGCCGCCCTCTGCTCCCTGCCGTGCTTCCCGTGCGCCCCTGCCCCACGAGAGCCGCCCCCGCCGCCCCGCACGGTCCCGGGTCGGATAGGCTTTGCCCGGTCTGAAAGAGCATCCCGACGCCGGGCTGCATCGGGGATCAGCTAGCTGTTGGATACCAGAGGGGCACGCCAGTGGTTTGCAGTAGTTTGACGATATACTCCTGCCCATCATTCAGCTTTGCTTTTCCAGGTGAAGGGACAGAATGACTTTTGAGTCCTGGCCTCAGTGATTGCTATATCCAGGAGACAGACTAGTGGGAACACTTTAGGAATTGGATGACCAGGCAATGAGCTGACAATGACTTTTATATGTAGGGAGGTGTTACTAAAACCAGGAGCTGGTGTCCCTCCCAACTTCACAAAAACTTCAAGAGTCCCCACACTTGAAAGAGGTTTGCAAGCCAGCTTGGCACAGTCAATGCAATATCGAAGACCTCTGGGGCCATTCCCTAATTATTTATTTACAGGTTGTACCTAGGTGATCGATGTTCCTCTTGTCTGGCACTACACATCGATGAAGCTCTGGAAGAACATCGGAGCTGTGTCACACGGTCCCTGCCCTTCTGTGAAAGAACACATATGGAGAAAAACATTAATTAAATAGCACAGTGTTAGTTTTCATCAGACTGGATGCCTGGCTAACATGGCTCCGAGGCTGATAGGTGCAAAGGGGAGTGCAGCTTCCCTAGTTCTCTGTGAGTAACAGACACCTACATTAGAAACCAGTATGGCTTATGGATGCCAGCAGTCGCAAGCAGAGACTCCTTGCTCTCATACTCAAGGCCCTCACCCCCTCTGCTACTGCCATTTTCAGGATCTGGGGCCAGCTTGTCATCTTGATGCTTTTCCAAGACATCGTGGGCTATTTTTACTGTGGGCACACCAGTACCCATGACCAATTAATCTGTTTTGTTGTAAGAGACCTCATCCACACTCAGATGTCTCCTACCTGCCTGATACCCGTGCCTGTGTACAAGCTTGTGTTTGCTAAGTTTCAGTCAGCCAGGAGGCAAGTCTGGGCTGAAATGTAGCCCCAATATGCTTTAACAGGTAGCCTCTTTTGAGGATCACTGAAGAGCAGCAGATTTTTGTGAATGAAGAAGGCAGGAAGTGTCTGTGTTGCCCACTCACACAGAAAGTTTAGGCAATCATCTCTGCACTTGACAGAAAGGGCTTTCACCTTTTATTTAAGTGCAAATAAGACAGAAATTTTAAAAATCAAACCTGCTGTTGTCTGTCTTCCTAAACTCAGCAAAGGATCAAAAGATGCTTTTTCTTTCTAAATTGCATCTCAGAAAGACACTATTTGGGGACATCTGAAAGGAACATCTTTGATAGTTTCCCATCCTCCCTCTGACCATATGTTTTGGAAACTGAGCAGCTCAGCCATGAACCAATGTATATCTCACTTTATGATGATGCAGTTTGATTGCTGTCAGTGAATTCATTCATATATATGTGTATATATATATAATATGTCTGAAGACATGCCCATATGTGTATTTTCTGTACATTTTTTTCCAGTTTAGAAGAAGAGCCTCTAGAACAGAGATGTTTATGAAATTCTGCAAATGAACTGCCATAGAGCTGACAATACCTATTTTAGCTAAAAAAGTTCATGAAAAATATTAATAACTATACAGTGGACAGAGTACATAATAGCAAATGTCAATTTTAAGAGAGTTTAAATCTAATAGAATCAATATTTTTCAGTGTAGCACCTCTGAGCCATTGTTTATATGACAATGATATTTCTGTTTATAGGATGAAAAATTTCCCACCATTCATGTGACATGAATCATTTACAAACTTTGATGATACTCTAACCAATCTATCTCCTATGAATTACTTTAGAAGCATTATAACACTATATGTATAAACTTTGCCTTTAACCAAATCTACAGTTAAAGTCTGGAAAATTGCAGTAATAAAGCATGGTCTCGTGATTTAAATCTACCAGTGATCTCCCAGGCTTCACAAAAAAATTCTTTTGTTTGACTTACACCAAAAAATGGGATAGAAGTGTAAGTCTTGTTAACCCTTATGCTGGTCATGGTAGAAGAGATCATGCACAAAGTGGATGTGAACACAGTCCCCGGTAGATCATTGTGTTGCTATCGTGTTTATTCACCCATTAAAATTTTCCTACTAGAATATTATTAAATGGTGATTTTTTTAGCTGTTTACATGTCAATAGCATTTGATGTTATTTCCTAAATAATGAATCTGAAGAGGGGGAAAAAATGTTCTTACGTAAAGTATAAAACAGTATGGTGTCCAGTGGGGGCATGCGAAAATGAAATTAAATGGAATGAAAAGGCAATCTAAAGTCTAAGCACAAATTGCATCCAAATTAGTCATTTTGAGGTCTCCACTACATTCCTATCTAGCTTCAGGCAATCAAAAATTGTGTCATCCTCCTCCCACACTGTAAAAGTTCTCGATGCCTTTCTTTGTCTCAGGATTCTGTGGTTTCAAATTAAGTTTCTGGTTATTTTACAAACAAGTCGCTTTAGCCAAGGCTATGTAGACAGAAAATTGTTTCCTTGTGAAAACTCTCAGGAGGTACACTGATATTACCTAAATATATTGAAGATTCAAGTTTTACTGACTAGGATGAAGAAAAGTACCTTGCAAAACCTGTATACTTATTCTTCTATTTCTGTTTTCTTCTTCCTGAAACAAGCATCACATTGTTGTTCTTTCTTGCTCAGGAAGAATTTTAATTTTTCCATTTTCTTTTCCTCAGTGAAGTTTTAAAGGACAGAATAGACAGGAACATAGCTGTGTTGTGTCAATGGAGAAGCTTGGAAAATATAAAATATACATTAATAAACAGTTTGTTATTTATATAGGCCTGCTGCTGTAATAACTGGCACACTAGTAGCTTTACTCAGAATTCCATGGTGTGCATATTGGTGTGGATATAGTGTTTGCAGGGCATCGTCCTGAGGATGTGAGTCATGGAGCTAGCATGACTCAGCACTGGAGAAACCATGTGAAGGTCAATTCTCCCAAGCCCCAATTAGCCAGCCACAAATTCCCCTTTTTTCTCACAGCTGCAACACAGTGCAGGACAAATGGAGCAAATGAAGTGGAGGGGCATAAAGCACTGGTCATGAACCAGCATCTTTTAAATTCATGTACCATTCTGCATAATGGTTAAAAAATATACATATTTAGATAATTTCCAATCAATAGAGTTCAGTTCATGTAATTTGAATGAGTTATGCCAACTTCTGTATTTGTTACTAGTGATCACGTGCAAAATAGTGACATTTCTATGTGTTGCAGACAGCTATACTGATATTTCTTACCTATGGCCCTGAGATTAGCTCAGTTGCCACGAGAATGGTGCTAATAATGCCAAGGTTTTGGGGTCAGTCCCAGGATGGGATTTACTTAAGAGTGGGACTTGATAACCTGTGTGGATTCCTTCCAACTCAGAATATTCTGTGCTTCAAGATTAAGAATATTTTTTGCTAGCTTCAAAACATCATTCTAGTTCTCAGGTTTGTCTAGCCTGAAGTCTCAGTGAAATTCTGTGCCTATTATTACTTTTATTCACCCCTACAATGAGCCACTAAATAGTAAGAAGTCAGCCAGGAATCAGTAAGCTCGGAGATAAATGTAGATGCTGAACCAGCTCGATTTACACCTGTGTTATGATAGATAATTCTCATCAACCCCACTGGATCAACCCCACTCTGGTAAATAGCAATACTTCTTTACACCTCAGCAGATGTCCCAGAGTGTACTATGTCCCAAAGTGTACTTATGGTTCTGGTAATCATATGTTTGGCTGTGAATGGCAAAATCCTGTAAGACATTAGGCTATGTTTAGGACACCAGGGTGTGACCTCACACCCCAGTGAGGTTGCATTCTAGACAACGTTGAGCTTTACAAAGGTGTCACAAATGAGTGTTTTAAGGTCGCTTAAACAATCACTGGCAAAGGAATCAGCAAAACTAGATTTAATATAGAAGTACCAGCACAAGAAGGGGGAGAGATGCACCACCTCAGTAGGAAATGCTAATAAACACAGATTCTGTAGTAATCACACTACTTAGAAGTTATGCTTTAGAAAACTAGCAATGCAAGACATTTACTTAATTATGCTGTCAGCAACCACATCACATTCTTAAACCATCTCTGCAGGAACAGGTTGTATTTTAAGGGACAGAAATTTAACGACCTTATGGCAAACCAATGTTTCTGTATTTTCCATCACTTCTCCAATAAATACACTTTGGTTTACCATAGAGGCCTAGTCAAGATTCTGAAATGAATTCTGCATTGTTACGGTGAGCAGGGACTGGGGCTGGTAAAAGAGAAACTAGAGCTAATGCATGAGAAGAAACAACTGGAAAATAGTAGCTGGAGCCTAGGATTTGCAAAACAGAAGTTTCCACAATCCCTGTTATTTAAGCCGTTGCTTAAAAAAAGCGTGATTGAAAAGCTGTATTTCCACAGTTTAAGTGACAGCTCTTTATAGGTTAATGGTGCTAATGTAGGCACTCCAGGACAGTGATACGAACCCTTAAACTGGCTGTCCACTTTAGGAACCCGGTCTCTTTATGTAATCACTGAGCAGAAACTTCTCCGTGAACATTTAAACTAGGTCTTTATACATCATTAATAATACAAATCTGGAATGAAATTACATAATGTCAATAGCTCTCATGGATGAAATAGGTCTTTACAAGAGGGGTAGTGCATTTGATTTTCAGTTACTAATCATTTACACAGAAGACAAGAGTATTTAAAATGCACAGAATTTTCTAAACTTGGAAAATAGACAGTTCTTTGACTTGTAAGATTTTACAGAAATATTACAGATTTCTATCCATTCAAAAAAGTTTTTCACTGCATAGTGCTATATTAGTTCAATAGGCACTTCTACACCTTTAGACCTTTTTTTAGACCTTAAACTGATAGAGGGCAAGCTAGATACTAGATTAGATATAGATTAGATAATAGGAAGAAATACTTCAGTGTGAGGATAGTGAGGCACTGGAACTAGAGTTGTCCAGAGAAGTTGTGGATGCCCCATTCCTGGAAGGGTTCCAGGCCAGGTTGGATGGAGCTTTGAGTGACCCAGTCTGATGGAAGGTGTCCCTGTCCATGGCAGGAGGGTTGGAACTAGATGGTCTTTAAGGTCCCTTCCAATTCAAACCATTCTGTGATTTTCATGGTACCACACTGAGTATAAAACTCAAGATACAGAATCTGTTCCCACTGTATAATTTTTCATTTAGTTGGATTGTACAAAAAGCTCTCCTGGATAAAGTCACTCTCATTTGCCATGAGAAAAAAAAAAGAAGAAAAGTATGAAAGTAGGATTAATCACAGATAAAAGACTACGTGTAGCAGACTGTAGTACTCTCGTGCACTGTGTGGGAATTTGCTAATTCAACAGCTGTCCTGTAACTGAGGCATTTTGTAAACCACATCATAAATTATTTTCTTCTCTTGTGAACTAATATAATTGGTATTGATCAGCTCAGAATTGAATTTAGAAGTGCTGTAGGCAAAAATTATTTTAAATGTATTTGTACTGGCTAACACTCAAGACATTTTCTGTGATGAGATCATTATCTTACAACAGCTTGATAACATGCAGCTCCAAAAATCTGATTTTGACCTTGTAAATTATGTAATAATCATTCTGGGAAGCACCTCTATGGAGAAGTACTTCATTTTAGCAGTGATTTCATTGTTGTTGCTTTGGATATAATAGGAACAAGACGAAAGCCTAGGGTTTCTGATCTAGCACATTCAAGAAGAACTGAAACAATAAACAGCCTTTAGATAGTAATGTTTATTAGAATTGTGTTTAAATACCTTTTTGCTCTTCATTAATAGATGATTCTCAGTAGGAAAGGCTGTAACTTTAATGATTGCCTGGCTTGCCATTGTTACTGCCAGCAGAAGACTGGATGCTCAGGAAGGCAGCAGCTGATTGGGCAATTCCTGTAAGAGTCTGCTCCAGAGATGAACTCTGAAGCCTAAGTAAAAAATCATTTTGTAAATGGTTCCTGATGAAAAAAGAGAACACAGTACAAAAACAATGATCCAGAGTAGCAAGTAATGAGCAGAAACTGCATGGAAATTTCATGGAAGCAATTTTTTTTCCAGATGCAAAACTGTCAAGTTAATCAGAAAGCACTGAAGTACTGCAGGGTGCAGAAGTGAGAAAATATGTTTCTTAGCTGGCTCCAACCCATGTGGTAGAGATGCAGTAGACTTCAGAGGCATCAGACAGTAGAACAATCTATGCTGAGGATTGCCACCTTACAGGAAAAGAAATTCCAGGATTATTGGAGAGCTGGCAGCAGTTTTTAGAAGCAACTGGTCAACCCCAGAGCTCCTGGGTTTTCTGTAGCACTTCTCTCCAGGCATCCATGGCTTGGAAGTGGCAGAGCTGTTGAACTGGTTACTGACCCACACAAAGGAAGTGGTCAGGTGGTTGAGTTGAAGAAATTGTACCTAATACTAATCCTCTGCCACTGCAGACAAGAAGAGAAGTACAGCCTACTTTTTGTGCTTTATTTCACAGTAAATTGTTTTGCGCTGTTATCGTATTAAGGTTTCTAATCAAGGTGTTTTGGTAATGGATTTGATCCAAGTCATGGGAATCCTCAGGACTCTAATAGAGTTAAGGGGTTTCAGGATAATACTCGAGTTCAATGTCAGTAGGAAGAAGTGTTACCTTCTGAAGCAATGGCCTTGCATGCGGGGTGACAGAACATTCTGTCATTGCCCTCATTCTGAGCAAGGGCTCATTAAATAGAGTTGGAAAGATAATAAACCAAGATGCATGTACATCTATAAGACTATGAGCCACTCTTTGAAACTGGGACAGCTCTTTTGCAGAATTTAGAGTTCAGCTTGGTGAAGGATTGAGCTCCAAGGGAAAGGAATGACCAGAAGTAAGTGAAGAAAAAGGCATCATGGGGACAGTGTGCAACAGGGTTGGTAGTTCAGAGCTTCTAAAAAAGACAGAGTCCAAAAGCAGCACAAGAATCAAAAAAGAAGTCCAAGAACCAACTCAATAGAAATGTCCAGAGAAAACAGTGAAAGGAAATTAATAGAGCAATTACTTTGTATCTTGTCTCCTCCAAGTATAATGAAGAGGTGGGCATATATGACGAGGAGCAGCAGTAAAGTGTAACTTATGGTATATTGCTGGAACAAAGCAGCCCCTCTCCCATTGGATCTTCTAGTGTATCACATAGTAATTAAAAAGAAATTCTATTTCACGTTAGAGGATGGCTTGAAGCAGCGATCCCCACCATCTTCCACACTTATAACTGTATCAAACCTCTAATAGGGACATGAAGGTGCATAAAGACTTCTGATTACAGAAGTCTTCATTCACAAAAAGATCAAGATCATCCCCCTTATTATACAAGAGGTACTTCGGAAAAAAAAAGATAAGGAACAGAATATATTCACAGTTTTAACTTACTGAATATATGGTTATCCTTCAAGTTGAATTATCATAGAGGGATGGAAGGGGAAATAAAAGCATCTGTTATGATAACCTGTGGATTGCTTCAGTGGTACAGAATTCCATTTAGACTCTTGAATGCACCAGGGACATTTCAGATGTTTGTGAAGAGTATAACCCAAGTTCCAAGGATCAAAAAACATCCTCACATCCTTAAATGACTTCATCTGTTCCCATAAAACATGGGTGGAACATCTGGTAGAAGTGGAAAGTACTCCAAATCTTTTTAAGAGCCAGGGTTTAAATTTGTGAGAAATAATGCTCATTTACAAAGGATCACACAATTTTCCTCAGACAAAAAGTCAGTGATGGGGGCTGGAGCCTTGTGTCCTAAAACGTGGAGAGTAAAATAATGGACAGTTCCTATATATGTGGAGAGGACAGAGTGACTTCTAGAGCAATTTCATACAACTTTTTTATAGAGCAGAAAGTACAAGCCACTTTTCTAGGCTGAGAAATAGTCAAAAGATTAATCCTGAAGAAGGGAATGACTTCTAAATTATGCCATGTCTGACTCATTCCATCTACTTTCCATATACCTCTGATAAGTCAAAGTTTTCTAGTAAGTTTGTTCTTTGAAAACAAAATTGACAACCTCAACAGACACAGAACAAAAACTGTTGAAAACCAAAACTTAGAGAACTTCAAAAGTTCATTTATTTATTATGGAGATCCTCCATTTTTGTCATAAATTTACTTACTGAATCGAGAACTACCAGATACATGGAGCACAGAATCCAGAGTGACTGCTAGGATGTTTGTGAATTCACAAGATGCCTAAATATGCGTCCAATTAACACTACAATGATGGAAAGTGAAAAGTGTTTAGTTATTTAGATTCAGCTGCAGGTCTAGTGAGAGTAACTTCATCCCAAACTCGGGATGACTTCTAAGAATGACACTTTGTAAAGTGGATTTTCAGGAACACTGGAGAAAGCTTTCAGATGACCAAATCAGATATGCTACCTGAGCAGCTGTACTCTGTCTCCTCTAAAGTCCAGAAAGCAAGCGGAAACATTCAAACAATTTTAAGCTAGATCCCATCAGTCTGAGTCCAACCACAGGCTAAGCCTATAATCAAATGCTGCACCCGAATGAGCAGATGAGCGTAGCCGCATGTGTCCGATGATACAGGTCAGATGCACTCTACAGAGATTCCCAAACGCATCTGAAAAAAAAAATCAGTTTGAAAAATAAATTTCTGCTAATTATTAAAAGAGATACTGAAAGTCAATTAAGAAGTCAGCCATTACTGTTAATACCTAAAAAATGATAGCTTAAGGTAAGCTGAGGACATGGAAGTCAATGAATCATAAGTAAGGGGAAAAAATATCATGAAGTCATAGTCCCCATCCTAAATCATTTCTTCCACCTGTTTCCCTAATTTACTCTTAAAGGTGCCCAGCAATAAAGAATTCCCATTTTACCCAGGCAATACCTTATCAACTTTTTATTTACCAATATTTTAAAAATATTGTCTTCTTACACTTATTTTTTTTGTATTTTTTATTATTCCCACTATTATGTTATTCACTTTTGACTTCAAAGAAGATCATCTTTAATATTTTTTCAGTTTCCCAGATTAAGACCAAATTTTTCAGTTTCCTAATTTTAAATGAAACAGTTTCCATGTTCCTTTGCAAATATCAACCAAGTAATCTTTGTTTGCACTTCAAGAGCAACATTTTTCTCATGTTAATTAATAATTCATAACATTTCAGTTTTTATCATTACCTATGTACCACTGACATTAAAGATACAGAAGCCAAAGTCAGTTAAGGCAAACTCAGACATCACAAAATATTGCACCTGTGCTATAGCCTAGTCAATACTAGAAATTTATTCTTGATGTAGAGATAGAATTTACATGGATGAGAATCAGTGACAGAACTGAAATAGGTTTCCTTAGGGCTAGGATTTCAAAAAGGGGAATTTTTTTTCCTATCAGCAATATTTAAACAAAAGTTCATTTTCCACTTTCTTTCCTCCCTCTCCATCATTTGGGGGTTTTTTTTTAAGAGATCCCTTCTCCTCTGTGTATACTATTTTCCTGGTTTTGCCTTTGTTCAGTTATTTTTCAAAAACCTGTAAGTTGCGAGCGAATGAGAAAACAATGTTAAGCAAGCAGCATTAAATTGCTACTTAAGTACACTGCCTGGTTCATATTCTAGCCTTCCATATAAAAGCTTATAATTACTAAGTTATAATAGAAGTTTGTGAAAAGTACTCCCATATTATTCTACAATCTATACAATTAAAATATTATATATTTACTTTCTACTGAAAATTCATATACTCCTATAAATTTACAGCAAATAAAATACAATTCATGATCTTGACTGCAATAGATAAGAGTGCTGGGATTATTCAAGGCTTGCATTGTTTTTATAACAGATTTTATAACAGAAACATAGGCTTTTTATTCTTAGTCCACTATTCTAATACTACATATTTAAGCACACAGTTTTTATTAGACTCCTCTTCCTAACTCCAAGAAACAGGCACTGGAAGTTCATTTTATAGAATATGTCTACTCTTAACAATCTGTCAACCATTCACTTGATTTAATAAAGACAGCTGTCAAAGTACAAGAAACAGGGGAATAACAATATCACAAAAAACAGATAATGGGGATTTTTGTGAAAGGATGCTATGAATTTAAGTTAATCAGAAATGCTCAAGGCAAGCCTAAGATTCAGTGGGTGTTTTTAACAGAGATACCTGGAAAAGCTCCAGGATATCAGTCTTCTGGCACCTCCAGAAATAACAATTTTTCCCTTTCAGTCTGCCTAACACATACAAATTCCCACTAAGTAAATGGATTATTCCCCCTTCCCTTTCAAGAGCTAAAATATGACCATAGAGCCAGAAAAACAAGGAAAACATGAGGGGAAGATAGGGGAAAAAAATCAGAAAAGAGGACATGAAATGGAATTGCATTTGAGGAGCTATAGACTCCGGAAATGGCATGATGCCTCTATGACGCAAGGCTTGCCTTGCTCCCCAATGGCTCACTGAGATGGCTCAATGATTTTCTGACTCCTTTTCAAGTCTGCTGGATCCTGAGTGGCTCAGAAAACAGGCATGAATTTTCTTTCCAGTTCTGTCGTTTCAAGTGCTACTGCTCAAAGTACAATCAAGTCCATCCTGTTATTACACAAGGTTCTGCAATAAACTGGTGCAATAAAATTGTGTCTCTAACATAAAATCTGATCCCAGTGTCTTTGGGAACTTGATTTCTGGAAACCTAGGAAATGAAGCAAGACTAATACTTTCTTTTAAGATAAATAGATAATATTCTTGCAATCATCACTGTTCATTGCCCTTTGACATGCGAGAAAAAGACAGTAGATCACGTGTTGTGTGATACTGAGCTGGTTTTCCTTGGTAATACATGTACCATATTAAACTGGCATCAAAACCCTCTAAGTTGTGAGCAAATAATTAAAAGGATGGCAGTTGAGAAGACAATACTCAGTTGAAGAACCTTTAAAAGAAGGTGTTAAGGTGAACTTTGCAGAAAAACAAAAGCAAAAATTAGCTTCTTTTTTGAAAGGGTGCAATTTTACATCACATTATGCTAAATTCTACCTTAACCCAAGGAAAAGAAAGTGATGTTATGCATAGGAGCCAAAAAAAACCCCAAGTCCAAACACCAAATTGCTGTTATGAATGAGCCAAATGAAGGTGACTGCCATTGCAAGCTCTCAGCTGCCCCAAAGGGAGGGAGGGCAGACAAGGTGTGGAGGTGGGACTGCAGGGTGAGTCAGCCCAGGGTTCATTTACAGAAAGGTCAGTGGGGAATGGAACAGGGACCAGCTGGCATTACTCAACTGCTCTGTGAGTTAACATTTCCCACACCCTGGCTTTTTTTCTTCAATTCCAGTATGTCCTTCCACTCAGCATCTTTTATTCGGAAAATCTGGACTGTTTCCTTGGAAAATGTATACACTCAAGTTACTAGAAGCAGTTTTGTAAGCCACTGCATGTTCAAAGCTCATGACAGCATCATACAATGTCCCTAAGACCATAATGTCTCCTGGGCTGATAGCAATAGCCCAGGAGTACTTGGTTCAATTTTTGTATAAATTAATGACAATTTATGTTTAGCTAAACTTTGCCTTAAGTTTCTTCTCTTTCTCTAAATAGTAACATGAGAAAAAAAGAAAAATAGTACTAAGAATAACAAAGATTATCCTATGTGTTCCATGACTAAAAACTATTTCCATCCCAGTAGCTTAGTGTAGAGTGTCTTAGATTTAATTTTCCTTGCTACAGAATACAAGGGTAAAATAAAACATATTTGACCATGTGTTATTTAAATACAGTAGGGAATTCCAAGTAATCTCAGCTATATGTTTGGAACTAAAAAAAAAAAAACAACAAGCCAACCAAACCACAGTACCAGCACTCTCTTCTTGTATATTTATTGTATTCAGGGGCTTTTTTCTTTAAGACTGTGAAATTGGTATGCTCCTTTTTCTCCAAGCAAATTTTATGCTGAGCATTTTACACATCATCAAAATTAAATATTGAAAAGGCCTGATTAGGGTTAGTTTTCTGAGATGTTTTAATAATATTCCAATGTTCATTCAGATTTCAAAACTTGGCATTTTTTAAGTGATATCCAGGAAATATTTAGATGATTTTTTTTTTTAATAGTACTGTGATTTCACCATGCCACAACTCCAAGAACTGAGCCTAGCTGGAAGAATTTGTTCCTTACAGTAAATTTGGACCTGAATAATGGGCAATTCTTCAGTGAGTGTGCCCACAGACTAACTTTCTTACTTTTCACCTGAAATAAAAATATATGGACTATAGGAAAACTTCCTTTTTCCCCCCACCACTCTTGCTGCTGTGTACCAGGATTGTTGCTATTTGGTGAAAAAAATCAACATAGCGAACACGTTGTTCATTTGTATCACACCTGTTTACAGAATGCTAACTTTTATTTAGAAACTATTGATTTTCAAATACAGATAAAACAAGTTGTGTATAAGATTTGTGTAGAATACAGAATTTTGTGCAGTTAACTATGCATGTTCAATGGTTCCATATCTTCATATTTTTACTCAAAGATTAGACAAAATATAGCTATAAGCAGTTTTATCTAAAAATCTATACCATGTGGGTCAGAAAAAGCATGTAAACTGTCATAGGGTTGTGTACATATAATGGCAGAGTTAAAAGTGGAATAATACTGCCATAATTACTTTAAGAAAAGGGAATAGGTCATGCCAGAACAAGATTCAACGGTTTCTTTCATCCAATTCATTCCAGAGACTGCAAAGTGTGCTGTCAAGTGTACTTGGGCCTGACATAGCTGACCTCATTTTAGTTATTACAACTTGGCATTCATGGTCCTCTAAAGAAAGAATGCTAGAAATCCGCTATTGGGAACTACCCTTGTAAATTGAAAGCATTCCAGGTCAATGGCCCTACATGCAGTTAGACAAAATCCTCCAGATGCTGAGCTCAACCCCATGTGCTCTGCCCACCTGCCAGGCAGCACGTCTTTCTAGGAACCATAGTCCTCACAGCCTCACTATAATAAAACACATAATAAAGACGATCTTGAGCACTGAATTTAATAGGGAAAAAGTATTCACAGAGACTAACCATGCTGGTTACTGCATCATTCTTCTGCCCTGGCAGGGCAAGAAAGCAGGAACTCCACAAAGAGCAGAGAAGGGGGAGCAGAGTGAGTTTTGAAGCAGGAGTGTTTGGAGGGCAGTGAAACAGGCAGATGTAAAAGACAAATTCTGGTGACAAGGCCAAATTCTCTGTAAAAACATCCTAAATGGTGACAACACTAGTTATATTTCCTTCTCACGACGTTGCAGAGAACGCATTAAAAAAAAAAAAAAAAAAGACACAAACCACAAAACAGAAAAACGAAACAGGAGGTGAACCAAACCATTATATTCTTACAAACTGTTATATTATGTTCTTATAAAATATTATATTCAGGATCTCTTAGGTCACTTAGGATTTTGGGGCTTTACAGTGGACAGACGAAGGATGTTCAGTTATCTCAACGGGGCGTGCACACACCCACGGGAAGCGTGCTGGATCACAGTGTGAGCTTTGCTTCTAACAATTACATGTGACAGGAACATGGACTCTGTGTTTTAAATTTATTTTTATTACAAAAATTTTCAAGGATAAAGCTTACCTCTTGATTCATAGTTGCTTTCCAAGTCAACTGGTCCATAACTCCTGCCCCTTTGCCTCCATTTTCACTGTGCTCACTTCAACCTTGTCAGTTACTAACCATAGTGGAGTGGGGATTGTTAATCACTATTAAATTTATCAGCTTCCCTCTACATCTCTTAACAACTAGTTGCCCACTATTTTACAACGAGTTCAACTCCTCTCTTAAACTGGCAAATCTGGCTTGAGTTACAAACCCAGGCAAGACAGAGGGACAGCTACTTGTAAAAGCGATCAGCTCAAGGACCTGGATCACCTGGGGACACATACCTTTGCAAGCATCTTCATTGTATCAATACTAACAATTGCTTTTAGCTATGGCAACACTGGAGTAGACGAAGTTTAAGATGCCTCCCTCTGTAATTTTTCCAAAGCAGCATGTTCTGCTCGGGGAGGGAGCAGAACAGCAGAGCAGAACAGAGCTGAGGCCTCAACATCTTCCATCAAAAGGGGTGGAAAGAAAAGGATGAGAAGGCAGGGCAGTCCAGGCCCTCTTTTGCTCTGAAAATGCTCTCCCTGTAGTTGACGAGGAAAAAAGAAAGAAGGGATGAGAATGTGCACGTCCAGAAGTCTACTTCTTCTTACATATAGAAAGAGGAAAAGAGTAAAAAAACCCTCTATCTAATATATATCTCATAAGATGTTATTCTCAAATACATCCAGCTCACGTGTCAGATTGATATAGTGCTGCTACAAAATAGTTTAGTGGCTAGACTTGTATGTCCCTCCTGTTTGAGTATGTTTTTTTCTGATCTACTTCTGCCACCCAGTGGATAGCTCATACAAAATCTCTCCTTTGTGTTTATTTCAAAAGATGTCCCAGAAAACATGTCCTTCTCTGTGTGATTATGAGCAGATAACTAATACCTAAGGCCTTAGTGAGCAGCTAAATGTGCTGGAACATAAATTTTCAGGGGCTTTGACCTGTTTCTTAATATCGTAGTAGGGTCTCCTCTCCCCACTCCAAACTTGGTTCTTTTTTCCTCAGTTTCACAGCATTGAAGGAGAGATAAAAATACTCCTTAGTCATACAAGGTACTGTCAAATAAAACTAACTCATCAGAAAATAGAGAAGACACTCCAGTAATAGCTGCCTGATAAAAGCTCTTAGGTAGGAAAACAAAGGATTTTTTTTCTAACAGCAGCTCAGATATCATTAAATAAGAACACCTAGAGCCAAACACTGAAGTCAACAATGGACAAAAGCTGTACCTAAGACACCATTGTCTCTTGTATGCTTTGTAAGATTTACTGAAGCAATGCTGTGGTATAATAAATACAATCAGTCTTGAATTGGGCATTTCCTGGTATTAGAAGATTTTACTTTCCAACTTGGAAACTATTCTCATGGAGAACATTTTGCATTAAAATCGATATAAAATTCCTCTTCCATCTAAAAGGCTTTTTGAAACTTACTAAAACTCATATAAATCAATGGAAAAATCCTAGCTGTTACTTTATCTGCCACCACAAAGAACAGATTTAAAAAGAGAAGGCATTACAAAAAACTCTGAACAACGTCAGGCTCTGAAATCGTCAGCTCAGCAAATCTTTATGTGTGACTAGCCATAAGAGCTGTGGTATGAACAATTTAGTGTTTACAGGATTAGGACTCAGAAGAAAGCTCACAGTCTCTCTTTGATCCACCCATTGCACATTCAGACAGAGGCCAGTCCATGGGCTGAACTTTTCTTCACTAAGTTGGGGAAAATTGAGATGTTAGGACAGCTATCAAAGTATAAATATATATCGCTCTCATCTTATTTTCTTCAGCCAACCATCACATCAGTCAGTTTCAATCATTTGTAACTTTTGCCTCCAGAGTGGAAGGAATTGCAGGATTGCTGAGCTGAGGTGAAGATAGTGAAATAAATGTCATTCAGTGCTGGTGGCTCAGGGCAAACTACGCTTTTCTTAGTTTGTTCTCTGACTTCTGCTTGATCCAGAAACAAAAATCTCTAGATTAGTGAGATACCTTCAAAAAAAAAAAAAAAAAAAGTACAGATAAGATACATTCAAAAAAAAACCCTCTGAAAAATCCCCAGCTGCCATATTAAAGCAGTTTTAAAAGCTCTGCACTCATCAAAGAAAACCCATGTCCTCCTGTACCTTCCTGGACTGGCTGATCCTTCCTGCTCATGGCTCCTGATGCTCATAACTCAGTCTCATGTCACTTACAGACAAGTGCCTTGGTTTCCCTTGCATCCCCAAGGAGAAAGTTCTGGAATGGTTGTTGTTTCCATCTTCCACATTCCCTTGATAGTCTTACTGAGGAGAGAGATGCTAAGAAGACCAGAACAGAGAGGTGTGTTCTAGCAGTTAAAAGGATTAAACCCCCATTTCCCTTTGTCCAGTAGCTTCAAATTTATATGGTTCATCAGGGAAACAACTCAAGCTGGATGATAGATCTAAAATATGCAGTATCTCAGCTATCATTTCCCAGGCAACAGGTCTGGCAGCCAAAGCAGTGAATGAAATAGCCTCTCGAGCTTAACCCTTTCTGAACTTATGAGCTTAACCCTTCCTGAGACCCATGGTCTCATTTCCCTAGATCTCATTTTCTTCACCATGGGCTGGAGGGGAACCTCTGCTCCAGTGCTTGCTGCATCTCCTCCCCCTTCTTCTTCAGTGACCTTGGTGCCTGAAGAGTTCTTGCTCTCACAAATTTTCACTC
Organism: Corvus kubaryi; assembly: GCF_017639235.1. Classification (NCBI taxonomy): domain Eukaryota; kingdom Metazoa; phylum Chordata; class Aves; order Passeriformes; family Corvidae; genus Corvus; species Corvus kubaryi. The sequence continues at coordinate 5,337,228 of NW_024582091.1, forward strand.
CTCTCTTCTCTGGTTGCAGTTGCCCAGTTAATGTTTTTTCCCCTTTCTTAACTGTGTTATTATCCCAGAGGTGCTACTGCTGCCACTGATGGGCTCTGCCTTGGAGCCAGCTGGAATTGCTGGTCAGAAGTGACCTCTGTGGCCTGCCAATACCAAATCCTGGACATTCAAACCCAATAAATCTGTATTTTTTTTCCCCTGCAGGTAAAAAACTCCCTTGGTTCCTGTTGAAGGAGATGGAAAACTCACTTCAGCTTTAGCTCAATGAGAACAAAATCAAGTATAATATTACACCAATAAAAGTCCTTCATGTTTCATGTCAGGGCTTCAGCTACATTTAGATTTGTGAAATGGGCCTATTTTTCTCTTCCAGTACACTTACCTTGTGCCCAGGATATACAAGCACATCCCGATACCCTGGATAAACCATCAGCAAGTTTCTGCAGAGGGGGAAGCTGCTGGCACATTACTTCCTTGTGCTGTCTGCAGAAGCAGAAGTTTGCACTAAGAACATTCTTTCACACACTTCTAATTGTACAAATTTCTAGAAAATGTAGTCCCTGTAGTTAAGGAGCTTTAAAAGCATTAGGAAAATAATATAGAAACAACTCCATCAAAAAATCTCATTAAAAAGCTATCTAAATTTCCTGTAATTGTCTAGTTAACAATGTTTGACTGCACTGCCTTCTTCTAGTATCCAGCTAAGGCTAAAACTGTGTTTATAGTCAAATATTCAAATGTGGGGTTTTTTAAACATGGCTTTTACAAAAATAAAAAAAAATTACACGAAAATATCTGTGATCTTATCAGATAGGTTTAATTTCCTTGTAAGGTTAAAGCCAGATTCAGTGAGACAGAAATCTTCCCTAGAAACATCCATCTACATCTAAAGACAGGGGAAGTTTTAATCTCTCTTTTTCTGTGACAGAAAAAAGAAGTTAATTCAGATAAACCAGAAATGGATTTCTGAAAGTCATCAGAAAAAGCTCATGGTCAGGAAGGTGTCATTCTACAGAAATCCTGCAACACCAATTCAGTGTTCACTCAGCAAGAAGAGAGCTGTCTTTTGAGCCACTGGTATCACCACTTGCACACCAAGGCTTTCCCTACCACAGGACTTTCAAATTTGTTTCTCAGTTTTGAAACCATAGATAGCAATGGCTGCACTAGCAGGGAGACTCACTGGAAAACAAATGAAGGTTGCTTCACTATGCTTTGTCACCTCTGATCCTTACATATCTGCCCTACAGACTATTCAGCCCTTGTTTTCTTTCCATATTTTCTGCCAACCTTTTCACAGTTTGGCACATGGGGGAAACTGGCACAAGCTGCAGCTGGTCCAGACCTCTGACAGGGCAGAGATGGCATTTGCTGCCTGACCAGCTCCTGCTGCCAGGAAGAGAGGCTGAGTTCTGTTTGTCTTGCTCAAAACAGAGTGCTAACCCCAGCCACTCTTGGTGTTCAGGTTTTCGTTTGTTAGAGTTTATTATTTTGTATTTCGCAAAGCTTGTGGGACCTTGACTACTTACTCTGAGATGACTCACATTTGGTTGAAATTAGACAATGGAACGTGGAAAGATGACAGTAAGAGCAATATAAAACCTTCATGTAGGAGACAAGTCATAAAATCAACCTTCTCTGCTTTTGCTGTGGGCTGTCCTCTGTTTCAAGTCTTTCAGATACTCCCCAGAGGGAAAAAAGTCATTTGTACTAGCAGCTGTCTTCAGTAATAACAATTTTATGGTTCTGTTGAAGATAATAACATTATGCTATGTGTATTTCAACTTTAGACTCTAATAACACACTTAAGCTGCAGGAGACACACGTCGGTACTGCAGGGTGAATTTACAACAGGCAAAGAGCTGTGCCCCTTTGAAAGAGAAATGCATCCATAACACAGAAAATACTACAGCATTAACAATCTTGTCAACCAAATTAGCAATTTTATATTACTGACCTCATCTAATTTTTCAAGCAATTATGTAACTTTAAGCAATCTCCATATCTTCATACAGAAAAAGGTTCTTAGCCTAAGGTTCCATGGACTTAAAGGAGTTGCACAAAGGAAGCATCTAATATCATTTGTAAAAGAAATTCATTAACCTCCCTCATGCTTTTATATTTAGCATTTACAGATAAAAAAATTCAGATAAAAAGTTTGGTGAAAAATTGGCATAGTTCTTTGTCAAGGTACTAATTTTCTCCTTAAAATTTAATGTTTGCTTGTCTGGTAGTGACATATGCCAGATTTTAAAGCACACAGAATAGAAAGCAAATGCTATTCCATCCAATATGTACCCTTTTCAGACCTTTCTCACCTTAAACAACTACTATTGCTTGAAGAAGAAAAGTAAGGAAATAAAAAAAAATTTTAATCAGAGACATATGAAAATAGAAATCCACTAAAATTGTGCATTTGTGCCACAACTCTGATAATTCCATACTCTCTTGGATCAGCTAGAACTCTGCTAACAACAGATAAATGCATTTTGCCATCTTAAGTGAATTTATTATTGTTGAGCATTTTTAAATGACCATGCTGAAGCAGAGCACTTTCTCTTCACCTTCTAGCAAGGTGAACCTTGAGGCAGAAGATATTGTAGTTTTACCCTGTTGCTCAGTAGAGTCCTGGAGGTGCAAGGAGAAGATGCTGCCATTAGTAACCCTAGCAGTGATTCCCACAGCAGCCTATATTCTGAGTAACACTCATGGCTGAGAAACCAGCATTTCTAGTGCAGCCTACAGCATTTGGCAAACGTGACAGCTGAGCTTCACAAATCTTCACATCACACATGTACAACACGTAACAGCAGAGCGCACAGGAGATCAGGTACCAGAGCAGAGCCTACCATGAGAGCAATGATTAACACCTCTCAGCTTCCTCCATGTACTTTTAGATCTGGCTGTTAGGATGACAGCTTGCTCAGAGTGACACCAGAATGCTTCAGTTTGAGAAATTTTTTTTTTTTCCCCATAGAGAATCGTAAGTGTATGTTGACTTCTTAATGAGTGATTAAAATCTCAAATCCCACAGCAGCCATCCTCAACACACCACAGCCCTTGCTTCCTCTCTGCTGAGAGGAGCCAAGCAAGTCCTACACAAGGCCAAATTTCTGGAGCCCAGGTGCTTTTTCACAGGCAGAAGGGAGAGGTGTGGGAAGAAATTTGTAGATTTTCGTGGGATCAGAGTGTGCAGGCAATCAAAAAAATTGTGCTGACCACCCGCACCCTGGCTTTGCTGCTCTGCTTCTCACCCTACTTGCTTCAAAGCTGACTTGGTAAGAGAAAGGTGGTACCTTGTTTTGATATTGAAACTGAAGCATATGGCTGCTATACTTATAACTCTGTCAGACTGTCATTTTTGCCCTTGGTAGTTGTGTTAAAAGAATAATGGGCTATAAAAGGAAATCAGTATCACTTCCATGTGGACATGGAAAGCTTCTCAGGAACAGCTGATTGTGTTTAAAGGCTATCTGGTGGCCTGGGGCTCCATGCTTTTGCTGAATGCTGCTGACACACTGGCTTGATGGGCTTCCAGGACACCAAGTTCAGCACTCTCTCCATGCTGGCAATGAGGAGGCATTATTTGTTTTCTGAGTTCTGATTTCCATCCAAAGGCAAATTTGCTGGCAAATGAGTTTCAGTGACTCTGCAAGCTGGAGACGAACAAGCACTGGAGAGCTGGAAGGCCTTTTCTTCCCCTGCATCTGGGAAGATGATTTCGAAGACAAAGCCTGTGCAGACAGGGAGGAGGTAGAGGGAGGTGGAGAGAGACAGCCCCTGTCTGTGCCAAGTGCAGGCAACCAGCTGGGATTGCAGCAAGAAGCTCTTGGGAACAGCACTTGGTTCTGGCTTTGGTTTTGTTTTTGCTGTGTGAGGAACTGCAAAGCTGCTTCTTCTCAGAGTACAGTAGAAAGGCTGTAAATTCTCGTAGCAGAGCTGTCCCTTGGCAAGCACTGCAAGTGCAATCACATAAATGTTTTGGGCTCCTGCAATTTCCACATCAAGCAGGGCACCCATGCACCCCTCAGGAGGTGACCTATGCAGCACCAGGCTGGCTCATGGGCACAGCAGCTCTGATCCATTCTTAAACCCCAATCCCCTTCTAAGCCCCCTCCACAGGCAGAACTCATTATGAGCATCAGTCTCTTCGTTTTGACCAAAAAAAATCGTGGTTGCCAAATGTTCTTGCTTTATATACCAAGTGAGTGGAGACTAAAACTTGCTCCTTCTGTCTATAAATTCATTTCAGCTGTGCAGTCAATAAAAAAAGCTGCATGTTCTTAGACACTCAGTGAGAATTAGGGAGAACTGGCAAGCTAATATTAAATGATCACCAGGAAAAGCAATCATGAGAGGAAGCCTGCACTGCCAGGAAGAGAGCACAGCCTGGCTGTATCGGGAAGCTTCCGGCAGCCTTCCAAGCAGGCTTTATCTGCGTTACAGTGAATTTCAAGTTGCTTTAAGACTATCTCAGAGACACATAAAATAATTGTCTTTAACTACACACACAATGACACTAATTAGTAAACAAATACGTGAGTAAAACAAACGCACACACCAAAGCCCCAGCCCCGTTCTGCTGCTGGACACAGCCTGTGACCACGCAAGCACTGCAGCTACCGTGTCCATCAGCCTGATGAAGCCTCTGCTACCACGCAGGCCCAGACACTGCTCTGCTGATTAAACTGATCTCTACATTTTATTCAGTAGGTTCCCCCCTCAAACAAGATATCAGGTCCCGTGGAGAAACTGCAGTCTTCTAATCTCTACTGATTTCAACAATAAAATAATTTTCTTTTTCAACTGAAATTTTTAGGTCGAACAGTCACTGTCTGCAGCTTTATGAGGAGCAGCACTCCTTTAATTCAAAGTACAGTACCTAATTTTCTTCCAACTGCTTTCTTTCCCTCTTAATTTCCTCCATTAGGATCCACAAAAAAATTTAAAATTAATACAGTAAACTCTTTCACAAATAGCAGGCTTAGTTAGTAACCACAGCATTGCATTTACAGACAGAAAGGTTGCCACCAGCACACAGGATTGTGTGACCTGTCGATGGTAAGGCACACAGGCATGAAAACTTGCCTACCACTAGAGGGAGGAGCTGGGTAAATAATACTTAATTCCCTTTGCGAGAAAAACACTGACTAGTTGTAAAGAGCTCCTAAGATGGGTAACTCTTTTAAGAAAGAAAAAAAAATCCGAAACAAAAAAACCCCAAGTTTCCCACAATTAAAAGCTCAATTATTCTAGTAAAAATCAGGAATTTTTTTCCCAATTTCTATAAGATCAATAAAGGTGGGGGCAGGGGGGCAGGAGGTGGAGAATCTGCCCGAAGATTATTAAAAATTCTCAGTAAAAGTGACTGCTTCTAGCAGACTTAAAAAACAAAACAAACAAACAATAAAACCAAAACAAAAGTCCCACCAAAAGAAAAATAAAAGGATACTGACTGTAATGAAAAGAAGACATTCCTGAAGAGATTACACAAGGATGGAAAAGGGTGCACTAGTGAAAAACGGTTAAACCCTCAGAAAAATAACCCACTTGTGAGTGCCACTGGGGAACTAGTCAGCATCACACACCATCAGGTACCAGGAGGAAGGAAACAGTGACCCACCTGCCTGATCCACCAACCGAAAGAGGACTTCAGCTGATGGCTTCGTGGCACAATATATTCATTTCTTCAGGTGTTGCTCTCCTCACTTTAAAAGATAGAATGGACCTTCTAACAATCAAGAAATAATTTTGCATTATTTTCTTTCTTGCTCAGTGCTATCTTGTGCCAAGGATCATCCAAATCTTTCCTTGCATTCTTTACAGTCCTAGTGATAAGGGTTTGATCTGGTGTGGTATAGAAGAGATCTGGAGATTGCCTTTCTGTCAGGACATGAATGACAACATGGTCTTTGCTGCCAGAATTTCTGACTTGCTGTAAATTCCACCCAAGCCACAGACTGCCTTTCACAAACTCAAAGTTGCAATGATGGACTACTCAGATGGGAAGCCCTTTGGGTAAGTCACACTGTAAGAAAAATATATGTAAGGGCGGTTAGAATCTGCCTACTGACAAATACAGAAAAGATCCATTCGATAATTTCCAAGGTTTCTCACAAGGCTATTTCCATGGCCCTCTAATGCAGCAGAGATAACCACATCAAGAGACGTTGAGGAACACATTTTAAGGTGAGTAGTTAAAGGATTTGGCTGCATGAGGCTTCCTGAGACTAATTACCCGTGTGTCTGGGCGGTTCAAAGAAGAAAAGTTCACTATTTACACTTTTATTCTCCAACAAACCTCTGCTGAAGACACCAGGGCTGCTCTCCCTGTGGGTCTGTGCAACACTCAGCACTGCTCTGACAGCTGCACAGCAGAGCAGGATGAGACTACCAAGGGCAGGTTGCCCACTTACCTGATCCTTTGGGGTGGGTTGCCTTCCAGCAAATCCAAAGTCAGTGATCTCAAGGTGCTTTTATTTGTGTTGGTTGCAATTAAAACAATGATTTTTCTGTTTAGTAGTGTCTTGTCTCCTAAAAATAATCACAGAGAGCTTGATTTATAACTGACATCATGCTTTTGCTGTGATTCATTGTAGGATTTCTGTAGTGGGCTACATTTCATGAGCTGAATTTTTCACCTGTACCTATCTCACTTGCCCCAGACCATCTGAATCGCTGAAGAAGTTTGGGTATCAGAGTCTGGAAATATTTTTATTTCTTTCATTTATTTGGGGTAGATCCTTACAAACTTGCCCTTGGTAGAGTTTTTTGCCCATCTGTTTGACTTCGGTGGTGGAATTGTGATTTAGAGGTAGATACTTATCAAGAAACACCTTGTGAGTGCTGCCAATAGAAAATATATCTGGTTTGGTTATTTCCTGGACTATATTTTAAAATTGTCAGGTTTTGCAACTCAAAGGAATGAAGATGCTCCTCTTCTTTCCAGGAAAGTCTGAAGGCCAAGGGCATGCACAGCTCTGGCGCTGGTGATTCCCAAGGGGTTGTTGGCTTCCTCAGAGGAAGTCAAACAAAGACAAAATTATGGACCTGCTTCCTCATTGCCTACTAAAACTGGAGCTTTAGGATGGTTTGGACTGGAGAACACACAGTCCCAGTTCCCCACATCTTCTGAATCTGCACCTAAATTGATTACTTGATTTCTCCCTTAAGAAAGCTCAATGTAATTTTTAATAATTTCCCTCTTTTGGCTACCTGGTGCATTCTACAGTAAATGCACTTTCAAACCAATAGACTAGTCGGAAGGTATGAGACATTTCCTTCCCCTGCTCTAACAATGACTTCTTGCCCTGGGAAAAAAAATTCTGCTCTTCAGAGTTGCTTATTCCATAGGCAATTAGACATAAAAAGGGAGTGTTTTGTCAGGAAATGTGTTTCTTATCCATCTGCATGAAACACAATTGCATCCACTTACTTAATTTACGTGTGGGCTTCGTTTCTGTAAACTTAGCTGCGGTGCCTCTCTGCTGGTGTCTTGCAGACCATGGACTGTGACAGCACTGGATTGGCTGTGGAAATCTTGAAGCCATGCACTGAGCGCAGTACCAGTGTTTCCATACTGATATGCAACACACTATACCAATAAAGGAGATTTACAATTTCAGAATACATTGAAAGACCCACTCACAGATTTAGAAACAAATTTGGTGAGTTGTTTTATAAAATAGCATAATTTTTGGATGTTTTTTGTTCATTTTCATGAGAAATTTTAAACTTAATAATAAATTGTATCCTAAATGAAGGTGTAGTTCAGGAAGTCTTCTAATTCTGTGTGTAGACAAAGGAAATATATACACATAAATACATAATGCACATAAATATATGTGTATCTTGAAAAATAAAGGAGGGTTATGTTATAACAAAAGAGGTCATTGTTAATTCCACAAGATTTAAGGTTATTTCTCTCAGGGGAACAAAAAAAAAAAACCAAACCCACAAACATGCTGTATTTTAGTATTATTAACAGACTTTGCTGGACTATTTAAATTTCAAAATATCATGGATAAAATGATGAAGAAAAAGCATGGTTACTTCTCCTTTTTTCTTCATCATAGCATGTTTATTGTAACAAAAATAGTATTTTCAACAAATTCCAAATGAGAATTTTCAGATGTGGGGAGAAAAGAATACAAAATACCATTTTTATGTTCGTACACTTGCAGCATTGATTAAATACAGGCACAATGAAGTACTGAAGAGTATCACCAGTAGAATCAAAATGACCTGAAATTGCACTGCATTAATTGTATGATACATTAGATATGTATTTATCAATCAGACATTTACTGTTAACTCTGATCACTATTAGTGATAGTCCAGTATGAACAATCTCTTAAGCATTAGACTTGAAGTGATTTTTATACAAAAAACCCCTATGTATGGACACTAAAAAAAATGTAAAAACCCTTATAAGTATTCTTATTTAATGTGCTCTGAATCTCTGTCTAAACATACTCTACCTCTACACAGAGCAAAATATTTCTAAATGCTACACATGTAAATACATAAAATCACGGTCTAGAAATATGCATTATAATTCTTTTGAAAATTAGATTGAAGAATCATCTACAATAAGAAAGCAGCAAATAGCATCTTCCATAGTTAGAACATTAATATAGCACCTCCTCCCATTTTTTGGAAAAATAATAGAATTTCAAGCAACATGTATTAACAACCTTTGAGAATTTAACCCTGTTTTGCTGAGAAGTGAATTTAGGTATTGAATGTAACACTTAGAGTTTACTGTGAAAGTCTGCTCTAAGTCAGCTTTCTGCTCTTCTGCAAACTTTCACTAGATTATTGTACCTTATATTGTAGATTATTTTTTTCACATGGTTTTGATGATTTTCTCTTTCCTGTTTCCTGAATTTAATTACCCAGACATGGATTTTTTTTCTACATAGGAAAGTATGATATTAAACAGATTTATTGCTCATCATTCTCACCATAAGAACGAGCCAGGAGGAGTTGTGCTCTTCATCTTTTAAAGGTAAAGATCAAAATTACTCATGTCAAAACAAATCTCAGTTTGTTCAGTTTTAACCTGGAAAGCAAAAATCTGCTTCCTCTAGGATTGCAGGGAGGTAGGTAGATGACCTCTGGTGAGAGTAGGTAAAAGTTGACCAGTTTCCCATTGATCAAACCATTCCTGTTCATTCCAGTTCTGATCCCTGTAAAGAGGCATCTGCAGCTGCCTGCCTGTGTGTTTGCAGTGGTAAGATCTGCCTCACAGAGGGCTGGGGTGTGCATATATGTGCATAACCATTGCATGCGTGTGTATCTCTTGGAGAGAAGAGGAATGACTGGTCAATGAGTCCCAGGAATACTCTCCAAAGCCTCCCTGGACACCAGAGGGAGGGACAGCTGAGCACTTTAAAGTACTTCCAGCTGGGTAACTCAAACTGTGCACTTGAGCCCAGCTCTGACCTTCTCAGCATCAAGCCTGCAGTTGCTGGGTTTTGCAACAGCCAATCCACATTATTGTTTTCTCATCAGCCTGTCTCTGTTCATGAACAGGAAAAAGGCAGAGGAGTAAAGAGATGCGTGTATTGACATATACAAATCCTATCAAAACATAGATAACAGCATAACTATGATATTAGGAAGTTGCAGCAACAACAACAATATGCATTTGGAGCATAGAGCTTTAAATACTGATAATTCAGATAAATAACAACACATAGAAATCACTTCCTAAAATAAAGATCAAAGGACTTCTCAAATGCCACATTTCAAAATCTTGCTTAAAATGTTCTATTAGTTCACCCAGTTACTTTTATTTCTATCTAAATTTAATATAGGGAAATGTTTATTGTATCACTTCATAATGATTAAAAAGTCATTTTTGCTAAAATATGTGTATATTTACCTTAAAATACAGCCTGCACATTTGGTACCTGATACCTTGGAGAAAAAAAATTGCTTTTAATATTCCTATAATACAACATAAAAAAAAAATTGTATATGAACTGGAGCTCAAGCAGTTGTTCCTTTTTGTTGAATAAAATTCCTTACGGTGAGTAAAATTACATGTTGTTATGAAGAAAAGGGAGAGGAATCAAATTCAAAAATTCCTCTAACACAGCTAACCAAGTGCTGTGTGTTAGTGGCAGCCACAAGAACAACCATCTGGTATGGATACACTGTGATGGGTAAAACTTTTTCCATGCAGGAAAACATTACAGATATAAACAAGAAAGATTCAGATGTTTGACTTTTAGAGAAATAGTAAGGTAAAACTTGAATCAGGAGAGTAGCAGCATGATTATCAACTAGGATAAAATAAATCTAGAATAGTAGCTATTAAGTAGATTTCAAACTAAGACTGGAGCTGAAATCTGTTCTGTTATAATCCTTCCAATTATAATACTAAGCAACTGCAAATTACATGAACATTTTTAAAAAAAGCTGTCCGTGGCTATCCACATACAAACAGCTACCACCAAGTTTCAGGCTCTTCAGGATTTGATTATCATGTTTGATTATCATTTTTATAGTCTGATATGAATCACACCTAGTTTCTTGGACTGAAAACAAACAAATTAATGGTTCTTGTTCTTGTTCCCACTTCCTCTGTTTCATATAAAAATATTACAACAAAATAAGTGGTGAAATATTCATAACCAAACCCAACAACTGTCCCTTGCTGGAGTGGGTCAGCTCGAGATATGCTCTGTAATATAAAGATGGAAACATAATGAGTTCCAAAGGAAGTACTCTGCCACATCATGTATCGAGCCTATGGTCATTAAAAGTGTCCCTTACACAGGAAATTTCCCAAGCGTAGGTACTTAGTGAATGTAGCCTTCTTCCAGCCTTCTTAGCAACCAATTCTGACCCCTGTCCATGCAGGTCTGCTTCCTCTTTGGCTTTTTGCAAATTCCCTTCCCTTCTAAACTGTCCTTTCTCTACTTTCACAAGAATGTTTTTCCCTTCAGCCCCAGTGACTGACTCCTGGTTTGATAAAGTGATCCTTTCAGGCTATCATCTCGAACATTATTCAAACTAGAAAACATTTTAGTAGTAAATGTTTCTAGAGGCAATACTGATATTAGTTCTCTGCCAAGGACTACAGCAAGTACAAAGTTGCTAATGAATTAATGGCAAGGTGAACATTACATCATTGCTATAAACCACCGAAGTTATGTACAATGACTAAGCACAAAATCCACCCACAGGCATAGATACCTGAAGATATCTCATAGTCATAGATCAAAATATTTCAGGAGTACAGAAAGGAGTAAATAATTCCTATTTCCAGATATCTATTCACAACCCTCCACTTCTGTATTGCTCTTCTGGGGAAAAGAGTAAATCCCTCTGTAGCCTGAATGTGCAACAATTTCTGGTCCACACCTTCACAGGTAGCAGATGGGTCGCTGCTTTACCAGCCAGATGTTTAATATCGTTCACTTTAAAATCAAAACGATCCAATTTTAGCTTCAAAAATCAAACCCGTGTAATGTTCACTCGAGGCAGAACACACTGTCTCAATTACATCTGAAGTAAAAGCGTCCCGTGGCACCCTGCTTGCTGAGGATATGCTGTTACTTGTCCAGTGGAGGGCAGCAAAATATTTACGAAAGATTCCTCTTTTAACATCCTCATCACTGAGTTGTTTCAATAAATGACTTCATAAAAACACTGGAAGAGTTCCATACTTCTTCGTTTGGTTTACAAGACCTTACTTATTTGTTTATTTTAGTCAGAAATAAGTTTTTAGAATCTTTGAGACTATTTTCACATCAGAGATCATGCCTTAAAACAAACAGTGCTTGCTGTATAAATAACTGTGTGGTGCTCCCATTCTTCCCAGAACTAATGACATCTATATCAAGAGGAGGAAGGTACTGTGCTCTGCCCCGAAGCCAATTAGTCCTCTCTCTGAAATGCTTGTGTAAATTTACCAGTGGTTTAAATGCCACTGGAAATCTCCAGCACAGCTGTATTGGCATACTGATCATCTTGCATCATTCATTTGCTCTGAGCACACGTTATCTCAGCTTTTAGTTTAACAGAAAGGGGAGTCAGCAGCACTAATGGAAAAGTTTGAAGGCTGCTCAAAGCTGGAAGCCAAATTAAAAAAGGAAAATATTTTAATGAACCTGTTAATGGATTTTGTGCAATTCTCTTTAGTATAACCCGAACATCAGATACATCTAGTTTACATTGATTTTTCATGGAAAGCTACTTATAATAACCTTTCTTATAGGGACAGACTGAATGCAGAAAGACTGCCAAGAATAAAACAGATGTTGTCTAAAAGTCTTTAGTCTAAATCACAAGAGCTGTAAAATACCTGTAACTAATGAGTGCACATGTGTCCTATCGCTTGCAAAAAACTCACTCTCTTCATTATGTGGTTGGGGTATCCTCCTGGAAATGAGCTCTCCTACTGATTTTTATAATGTCAACAAGGCAGAAGGTAGAACAAAGAGTCACCACAAAATGAATTGGAGTCAGGAAGGATACACACAGCTGTATTTGCCCCCAGCATCTGCTCACATTTACACTGAGCTGGCAATACCTGTGCCACAGAGCAGCTCTAGCACTGGAGTTCACCCTGGCAGGAGAGGGGAACAGATGCCCACATCCCAAGGGTGACAACTGTTGGGCTTCTGGTGCTGATTTTAAGCAGTCAGTTCACAAGCTCAGGCTGAAATATTGAGGAGCACACTCTGGGAACAATGCACACATTATGGACAGAAATTTGAACCACGCGGGGGATTTTCCAGGCAAATACTGGCAAAATCCAGTGGTTTAAATAATAAATTAAGCAAAGAGCTATCAGCTGGATGAAGGTATGTATTAGTGAGTACTTAGATAACATCGTGAGTGCACTGGTGAATCCTTCTGACACCATAAAACAGGCTGTGAGGAAAACACAAAGTATTCCTGATTATATTCCTGGGAATTCACAACAGAGTAGCCTGTGCAAAAGTAGAAATTGTCAGAAACAGAAAAAGTTTTGCTGTGTTTTTCACTAAGATATTGGCAGCTGATTGTACTGTAAATACTCAGCTGCAGGCAGTGAAAGTGAAGAAAATAATCATGCAACAGAACTGCTGAACAGCAAAGAGCCAGGACAGCAGAGCAGTTGGGGGATGCAGCAAGATACCAGGGCTCTCCTTCAGGACTGACATACAACCAGCAAAAGCATATTTGCAGCTGATGCTTTAGATAACGTAAAATTCTTGGTAGCTGAGTGAAAATGCAAAAAGAGACAGGAAATCTTTTAGTAAGAGGTGAGATTTCAATCCGGAAAGGGGAATGCACTGACATGACACACATACAGACTTTTATGGAGCATTATTCCTAAATTTAAAAACTCCTAAAGTAGAATGAAGATCCTGCTTCCTCTTGGATCTGAATGAACTATCCATAAGAAATACTTACCCAAGTGGGACATCAGTATATATAATACGTCTTGAGTAGTTAAAATGTACAAAGTACCTGTACGTACACCTAAATTATACATCATACTCTCACATGACTCTGGCAAGTTATTTTTACTGGCACACGCTCTAGTAAATGTAAATACAGAAAACACAATGCTCTTAGAGTGATTGCTGGCACCAGAGTGGAAGTCTTGCAAAAGAAAAGTGCTCTGCTCTACAGAACGCAGGGATTGACTCAATAACTGTCCCAGTGCCGTGTTTGTAAGGTCACCAGGGCCTGCTGAAGATCCTAGGCAGATTTCATTCAGTGCTGTTGTTTCTCAGCTGGAAAACATGGATATTATTTCTAAAGCATATGGAGCTGTCTTAAGTGGTTGTTTACAGTAGCATTATTTGCAATGGAGCCTGATCAGATGGAAAAGTTAAAAGGAACAAAGCCGGAAAAGTAAAACAATAGCAAAGAGCAGGAGTGGCCCAGTGCACACAATAACCAGGTTCACAGCTGCTGAAAAACATCTCGCCCACCCGGCTCTCTGGGACTGAACTGTCCTGCCAAGGTTGTCAGAGAGACACCGGTGCAGACACTGGAGCTAGAGTTTTTCCTTTCCAGGCTTTGCTGGCTTCCCGTCGGGCCTGGGGGTGTCACCCTGCCCTGCTCACTGTGTATTCCCTACTGTTTTTGCTGTGAGGTTCCACTTAGCTTCCACTGGTCTCTGCCTGCTTAACTCTGGTCCTTTTACAGCACTAAAGCCAGCAAAGGGTCAGGAGCTTCCTTTCAGCCTTGACAAAGCATACAACATTTATACCACTGGGATGAGAATCAACAGTTTCTCCACAGCTGGAAGCCTGGCACTGCATACTGAGGTATCACTTGGCTATTGCCTGGCCTGGTTCCTCCAGTATCTTCCCTGACTTAAACTGCTAGATTACCTCCACTTTATGCAGAAATATGAGGAAAGAGATGATGGCTTCTACTCTTCTACCAGGACCTTCCCCCACGTCTACAACTGACTCATTGCTTTCCTCTTTTGTCTCTCCTTTTTAGTTCAGTATTTTTGCCAGGACAGCAGACAGCTCACTTGGAGCAACAGCTGGGACCTGGAATACAGCAAACCGACTGTGATTTAAAGTTCACCTGGGAGCACAGAGTTCTGATCAGCCCAGAACATATGAAGAAAAGACTAAATACATTAGTTTCTAAATATGATAGCCCTGACATCACAGACTTACCTGTATTTCTACCTGCATTTTCCAGGCACAAACACGGAATATCTGCTAAGAGTCTTCCAGTTACAACTATCCATTTAACTAGCATTGTAGAAAACAAAACAAGAATTATTTTCAAACATAGCACAAGGGTGGTTTATTCTCTTTCCTGCAGTGAGAGATTATGCCCATTAGAAAGAAATACACTAGGTACAATTGTATCTTAATAAACAGCTCATGGAGAGCCCAGAAACAAGCAGTAAATAGGCAGAAGTAAGACACTTCTTTTCAGGATTTGATGGATGTTTAGGCAACGTAGCATTGTTCTGTTCAGAAAAATAGTTTTCCTGTCTGGCAATGGAGGTCCAGCAGGGCCGAGGACAGCGAGGAGGCAGCCAGGGCTCCTGCCCTGTTTCAGCAGCAGCTTACTGCCCTGCGCTTTGTGTCCTGAGTTACACGCCGCAGTGGCAAAGCTGCGGCTGGGAACAGAAAAGCATCTTGCCAAGCAAGGGAGCAAACGATGGCTGGGAGGAGACACCTCGCAGCTGGGACAAAAAACCGGGGCATGCACGGGAAACCGAGAAGCCGGAGGTGCCGAAGAACGGCAGCAGCGGAGCAGCAGGACACAATGCCAGCTCCGTGGGGGCTCATGCGCTAAATGAGGGCCCGGGTCTCCAGGAGGGGAGAGAGAGAGATGCCTATCTCACAGCCTTTGTACGGGCTCAGAGTCTGAGCTAAAGAATGGCTCCTTTGTCTCGGCCCCTCATTGGGTCTAAAAGCCATGAGTCATACAGCCAGATGGCCGGGGCAGCCTCCAGGAACGAGGGGGGAGGAAAAGAGGGAAAGCTTCATTCCTGAAGTTTGCACTGATCCCTGAGGCTTAGACAACAAAACTGCAGGGAGTGCACATAGCCTGAGGGGTGGCTGAGGGTCTCAGGCAGCTAGAAGGCACTCCCAGGGAAGGAGGAGAGCTGAGGACGCACCTTTAGACAAATGATCTTATCTGCTTAGACCTGCTCTGTGTGATTTCAAAGTGCAGCTGGTGAAGGGGGTCTCCATTCGTTTACCATGCCACCGGCATGCCAGGAACAAAACTAGTTTTAAAAGAAAGCCCCGTAACGTCGTGGTCCCTGAGAGCCATCACTCAGGGAGCTGCCTAAAATAGAAACTGCATAGTGGGTGCCAGAGGCAGTGAGGCAGCGTAACTAAGAAAATGGATGAAAAACAAGTGCTGAGCAACAGAGAGGTATTTTTGTATTAACCTTGCCAAATGGATTATTTATACCCTAATCTTCTGCTGTTGGTATGACTGAGCTTTTTAAAGGAAAGTTGCAGCCAGCTTCTTCTGGTCATTTAATGAGGCAGATAAGCTCACATCTTAAATCAGTTCCACCAACCTCTGGCTGCCATCCCATGCATATGGACTTCAGGATAATTCTTAAGGAAGGCAAAAAGTGACAGTTTACAAAGAGAGATTCTGGAAACAACAGTGCATAAGGACTGTCCAGACTGTAAACAGACCTTAAGCAGCAAAACAGCATCAAGTGCCGATAGTGTCTTGCTTCAAGAGAAAATTCCATGGCATGATATGCTGGTTAGGGGAGCTGGATCCTGGAAAGGAATGGACATGGCCCAAGCAGTCTTTGCTGCCCAGAGGGTGCCAGTGAAAGCTGAAAGGCAAGCAGGCAAATATACATAAGCAGAACAGGGTTCTCCAGTTCATGGGAGCTGGATGCCCTGGCATTAGCACAGGGAGCACTTGGAGAACAGAAAATAGACAAAAACTGAGACTGCAGAAACCACCCTGAAAGGTTCAAGGCGAAGTCATTTCTATATTGAACAGCAGCACCCACAGAGCTGACACCTGCCTGGAACCCATGCCTGCCTTCAGAGGCCTCCTTTTCAAAGCCCTAGAGCCCCTCTTCTGCATTACCAAAACCCAGGTGTCATGCCCTGAGTGACTGAAACCACCTACATGGGATGAGCAACAGCTTCTGCCTTTTTCACATTAGTTCTCTTCATGTCGTGGTGGAAGAATGGTCACCCTCAATTATCCATAAGAGACTATGCAGCTCACCACAGCTGCTAAAAAACTGAGCTAAATTCTTCTAGGCATACTTTGGATATTTACATAGCAGAATGTATGTATAGTCATTTATTACAGAATCCTAATAAATGGGCTCCCATCACCTCTCACATCTGCTGTCGAGATCCTCCATTCCTTGGCTATCTTTAATATTAGAACAGCTTCTGTTCCCCTAAATCTAACAGAAGTCTCCTTTACTGCTGTTTAAGAACATTGTTTCTTGTGCTTTTCATCCTATGAAATATCATTTATTCCCTTCCTCCTTGGAGTATCGTTTAAAATATTTTAACAAACAGTGTTATCATGCCTCTCCTCAGTCTTCTTTTCTCTAGACTAAACATCACCACTGCCTTCAACTCATAGGACAAGATTTTTTAAATCTCTATATTTCTACTTCTTTATTTCTGAGCTCTGTCCAGCTCTCATCCACATCTTTCCTGAGAATGCAATGTCCACAGAATCCCATCTGAAATTTCACCAATACATTAAGCACTAAAATAGTCACTTCCGACATCTCATTATACAGTACCTCTGACATTACATCTCTTTGCTGGACTTGTAGTTTGTAACTACTGGATTTTTTTCCCCTTCAGGCTTTCACCATGGAAAATGAACTTGGGATGTTACCAAGACAGTTGGGAAGGGTATTAGAGACTCTCAAGGCAGGAATCTGATGGCTCTGTGTAGTCCAGATATGAGGGTGGACTTGAGAGAATAGGTGCTACCTCTTACTAGTTTATACAGATTTGACAGTGAATTTGAATTGATTGATAGTGATACACACAATGCTCTAGGACAACTATTTCAATAAAATGAGAGTATTTCTGTTGCTGATTTTCAGGTTGCTGATTTGTTTTTTTTAAACTAGAATTACTTCTTGAGCACCAAATTACTTCTTGATACATTATTAAAATCTATACTAATAGAAAATCTAAGGAGCAAGCACTACAAATAAAATTACTTATTACAAAAGCATATGCTGAAACAGATACACCAGTGGAAACTGGTAATAGTGTCCTAACTTTGTGAGGAGAAACTTAAGTGTATTAAACAATTGTCACCATAACCATCACAGAGAGGAAAATAGTATAACATGTGATTTAAGACTGATGTTTAATTATTTGCTCTACCTCATTATCTAGTGGACTCTGGCAGAATCTTTACTGACTGATGTTTTAGTTACCTTTCTTGAGCCCTGAGATCTGCAAAACTTTATCCACAGCTTGCAACTCCTCTATTTTTTTTTCCTCTTTGGTATGAAATTTAGCATCTAATTTCACTTTTTACATTTGGCTTATGATTGCCTACCAAACTATTTCTCAGGACAGAATCTGACTCATAGAATCTGGCATCATCATCCCCCCAGAACTGCGTGTTTGTCTCAACCAGCCCAGTTCTATAATAAAAGCAACATTTGGAAAATTACCTACACTTCAAATCCTAAAGTATCTTCATTTGTCCTTATCAAAAAGGCAGGCCTCTTGAACTGTTTTTACCTGTCAGTCAAAATTCTGGCAGCTTTGCACCAAAGCCATTAAGCTTCTCTGTTTTCTCATTCACCACGTATCTCTTTTCTTCTTGATGCCTTCATTATCTTGGCTACTTTCTTTCTGGTCTTGTCCTCAATTATGGTCTCTTTGGTTGTAGCCACATTTCTAAGTGGAGAAAAATAAGGAGCCCGAGTCAATGTTTAGAATTAGCAAACAGGTGTGTTAGTGGGCACTGAGGAATGACCCTTGTGGGAGTGAGAAGCATGATACCTTCATTAGGCATTCCATTAACATCAAAACTCTTTACCAACAGGTTTATACCAGACTGTTCTGGGTGCTGGTTAGATTCCTGGATTTAAATGGTTGCATACCTTCCCACTCTAACTTTAGGAACTGGCTCGGTTACAAGCTTTACAATCTCTTCTTCTATTAGCTGTTTCTTCTATGTTCTAGAGAAATTACGTGAAGCTCACGCAAAACATGCAAAGATTTTCCAGATTTGGAAGCCGCAGAGAGCACTGCAGTAGGGAACCCACGCAGGTCTTGCACCTAACCCAGGAGACTTGTAATCACCCAGAGGATGACGCAAAGACTAGGGTTCTAAATTCTCAGCTAAGTCTAACAATCTTGCGAGCAAGAAAATTAACAAAAGGAAACAAAACTGAGCAAGCAAAGGGAAAAAGCAAAAAAGAAATTTCTTTTCATTGAAATTGAATGGGGGTGCTTACCCCACAGAGAGAAAGACATCTGTGTTGAACAGGCTGAAGATGAAATTTTCTGTAGACAGCATTTAGCACCAAGTCTCCTCTGAAATTTTAAATAATTAAAATAAATTTCATCCAAGGAAACAAGGGATTGCCCAGGAGAATGAAAACCCTAGATAATGTATGTCTTCCAGAAGGAAGAAGAAAAAGAAGCATGTTGCACAGAGACCAAAATGTCTTGTGTAGCTGGCAGGGCTCAGCACAGACTGCTCCAGCAGCACGTGTGTGCATGTCTCACTCCAGTCCGACAGTGCCCTGAGGCCAATGTGCCCAGAGTGATAAAAGTTACTGAAATAACCCCATCTCTGCAGGCAGCAGTGGAGGTGCAGACAGGGATTGGTGCTGTCTGTGCAGGAGAGGATTTGGGGCAGGTCCCAACAGGCTTTCAGCCGTGCTCCTGAGGGATGGGCATCAGCGCTTGGGAAGTGCTGGCACACAGCCCACTGAGGGGCTGTTATCCTGTACAGGCACAACTCACACAATTAGCTGATCCACCTCTGGGCCAAGAGAGATCCTGATAGCTGCTGGGGATAGTACCTGTGCTAACAAGCTCCTTCAAAGGCAGTAAGTATATTAATAACAAAAATTGAAGCCACCCATGAAGAAAGAGGTGCCTGGAGAACCAAGGATGCCAGCAACACCTTAGGATGGATAGTCGGGCCCTTCCACAGCCTGCATTTAACATTGCTACCCATCTCCTAGGATGACAAGCCAGAGTAAGAGCTGCTTCCCAGGAGCATTCAGTGGTTTAGTGCAGAGCAGCACTGCATTTAATCCTGTCATCCAAATTCTTCGTTGTTCTTGGAAAAGATGCCAGAATACCACAGGAGGAGCTGGCCTAATTGCTTCCTTTCATTACCATCTATGGATGCTTCTGTCAAGCTAACCTCCTTTACTGACTGGGCTTCTTTACAGCTCCTGACCTTCAGCCTCATGAGAGGGTTTGAAACACCAGATTCATTGTCCACTTCCCCTATAGTCCATTTTTTAGCCTATTTTTAACACTCTCTGTCCATCATGGTCATTCAAAGTAGTTACTCTTTTCCACAACTAACCCTGCTGCTCTGTCTAAAGTGCAGTTTTTCTGAAGAGTATTCTGGACAGGGTATTTTATGCTTCAAACAGACTAGTGGCCTTTTTTTTTTTTTTATGCTTTCCAGGTATTTTTTTACTTGACAGATGAGTTTTATGTTACCTGCTTCTAGATTCCTACAGCAAAGAATTCTTCTTTTTCTGCAAAGTAGAGATGGAGTAGAGATCACCAAAGACCTATTAGCATCCCACCTCCTTCCTCATTCCCAATACTCTGTGTTGGTTTTATCAGTAATCAGTATTTAAATAATGTTTAGCAGAATATCTGTAACATCTGGGGTAGAAGATCATTCCCCATGCAATAACATTAAAAACAGCAGCAGAATTACTACAGAAATAGCATGGCCTCAAGTTGTTTGCTAGGCACAGTGCAGAATTGAACAGGTACTGTTTTCCTAGACTTTGTAGTGGCCTTTAATTACTGATCAGACATTGAAATTTGTATAGTAAAGTTTTTATTCCCTTCAGGTCTATCTTTCTTTTTAACCCCAAGAATAGGCTTGTTTCAGATCCTCAGTCCAAAATCACCATGATCTGATTCCAGCAGAGAGGGTACAGCAGTCCCTGCTGCCAGTGGTGGTGACCCTTCACCATCGTAAGACGTTGTCTTGGTGCAGCATCCCTCGGTCTTGGCAATTTTATCTCAGTCCTTTCGATGCCAAGAGAAAAGTGGCAAATCTGTAGAAGGCAGATTTCTCAGGCCCATGTGCATGGCCTGTGAATTTGTGTGTAGAAGATGCTTCTGACAGGAAGGCTGGATTGCCTTCCAGCTGTGATCCAGTTAGACAAACCAACACTTTGCTAGAAACTGCATTTCCAGCAACTGGAAAAATTACAGCATATCCAGCAGGATAGGACTCCCTTTAGCATATCTGAATAGAAACAACACAAATAACAGATGATAACCACAACCATTTTTGACTGAGTACTACTTAGAAGACTAGCACCTGAAAGATATAGGAATTCTTTTTTTTAATGCTTTTTCTACTTGGACAGCAACCACACCAGAACAAGGAAAGTTGATACAGAGAGAAGGCACAAACTTAACAAGTAGATAAAAGTAAAGGAAAAGTAAAGAAATTAAATCTACACTTGTGAAGAATAGTACTGATCATAGTGATTCCATGAAGGTCTCCATCTTCACATTTTTCACATATTCAGCTACAGAACAAGTTGCAAACAAAGGAGAATTCTTATGAGGCAAAGTAGGAAAAAATTAACCAAAGGATAGAAGTTAATTTTGAATCCAAAGCCAATAACCCCCAAAAACAAAACCATAAGTTTCCTTCAGCCAAGTATTTTTATTGCTTAGCTTGTGGAAAATGGCTCTATAATTAGAAAGAGAATGAAATGGGTTTTTACTATTTAGGTCATAATACATCATTATTTTCTGATAAGAAGATTTGAGAGACCTAAAAGTTTTTATCTTTATGAATAGGTTTGCAGAGTAAAGTAGCCTGACCAACAAAAAAATTATTCTAAAACTAGGGGATTTTAAAACACTAAAAGCATGCACAAGGGTGCAAAGCCAGTTCTGCTTGCAGGGTTTATAATCCAGCCAACAGCATGAAAGGAGAGATGAATTGAGAGACCCATGAAAAGGATTCTAAGGCCACAATGCAAACTGTTCTTGAGAGTGAAAAAAAATTAAAACAGATAATTTACAATAAGTGTGAGCTTGAAATAATTTGATTATAGCGGTACCCAGAGAGTTTCTTACACTGTCTGCTGTGTAATACTATGTAGAGGGTTTTTAACATCAATCTTATTGAAGGTCCTATATATACCATACAGTAGAATAGTCATTTTAGCAGTATTGAGGGTGACTCTCAGCAAGATGGTCTGGATATAAACATCATTAGCCAAAGCATCTGCTCTTGGCCAGTGTCAGAGACAGAATATGAAAACAGACAAGCTTTTGATTACATACTGTAAGGCCAACAGGCTGCACAGAGATATTAGTTTGGGTCTCAGTGGAAAGTTAATGCTGTCAGATCAAGTCAATTAATCTTCCTTTTGGTCTGTTCAAGCTGGCCAGGCACAGCCAGAGCCACAGTGCTGCTCTGATGGGGTATCTTCCTGGAGTTTAAAGCTCACTAACTACAAAAATAGGCTGGGTAGAAAAGACTAGCCTGTGGAGGCTCATGAAGGTGGCTACTGCTTTCTCCTGTGTGTACTAGCGACCCCTTGTAGGAGTAGGAGCTCACTTGCGGGGTTACTCTGGTGAGGGCACTGCAAGGAAATAGACATGGGAGAAGAGGAAGTATCAGTGTCTTTCCAAAGACTTTTATCTGCTTTAAATACATGGCAAGGCACTCAAACTGAGGAACCTTACAGTGAAATAAAGGCTCTTTAAAACACCACAAGATATTTCAATGAGTAGGTACCATGAAATAATAACACCATGTATGTAACACTGTCAGAGAAGTGAAAAACATCAAAAAGGTGGGACCATTTTGAAGGACCCTACCTGTGATCACTGTGCACAAGGACTGCATGAAGATGGGAGCACTGATTTCACAGCAGCAGCCCAGACCCAAAAGCTCTGTGATGAGACAGAACAAAGTTTGGGGGGGGGGGCAGGGGGGGCGGTTGGCACTGTGTGGAAACAGTCTGAAAAGACCAACTTGCAAATCCAAAGCACGTGTGTCCCTCAGCTGAGGGCACACACAGAGCCAGCACTACTGGAGGATCATAGGGCACCTTTTGCAGGCCAAGAAAAGCCACTGAGCCACAGGAGCCGGGACACGTGCAGGCAGGCACTGCCTCGTGGTAGCTTTTCAGGAGAAATCCACACAGAAGAAATGCGATGGAAGAAAGTCATTGATGGTCTCCAAATGGAATATATGTAAATCTGTGCAAATCAACAATAGCTCACTCAGCTTTTCACTGAAAAGCTGATGTACTGGGATCTTCCAAGATGTTTTTCTGAATGAAAATTAATAAATAGATAAAACCCCTCACCCAAAGGCAGTCTCAGGCTGCTATCCAGCAGAGTCCCCATGATGGCACAATGAGCACCATGGCTACAGATGTGCACTGGCCAGAGCTGGGACCATTCTACAGCACTCAGGCCGTGAGATGCCACGGAGCAACTCACATCCCTACCACTAAATCCATCCTCCAAAAAGGGAGGTGGGATGGGGGGGGAGGCACTGCCTCCAAAACAGCTGTTAACACAAGACTGGTCCCAACTCCCAAGCTGTGCCCAGGAATTGCATATGAAGGCAAGAGTTGGAAAGGTTTCTGCTGTGATTTTGGCCTCAATCAACAGCTTAATGCCACAGATGGGACTGGGTACAAGTGCTCAGGCACTGCATGAGTCCTGCCATGCCACAGTTCATCTATATACTAAGCTGTATGCAAAGACCATATAAATCTTTACTGGGAGATGTTATATGGCGACCAAAATGTTCCTTGGTATTAATAACCAACTCCAGCCATTGCTATAAAATAGTGACAGTAACAGAAAAGTATGAAGAGGCAATTTCAGTGTTAATTTTTTTCTTTTTTTTTTTTTTCCTTCAAGAGTTCTCTGTCACTTGAATAGTTATCTTGATAACCAATAAATTTCACCTCTGGACTTGAGGAATCAGTAGAAACTGTAGCAAAAAATGCAAGCAGCAGACAGACCAATGTGAAAGCCTGAGGAAGAGTGTTCCCAGAAAACAAGGGAGTTATGTCTCAGCACACTACCGGCGTCACTGCAAGTCACTGCACTACCTGAAGGAGTTTTCTTGGATTTCCAAAAGCAAGTTGAACAAGATCCCTCCCAAAGACCCACAATAAACAAAAGCTGGTGTTAAGGAAAAGGGGAGATCCTTTATAAAATAATATTTTTAAGGGTGGGAGAAGAAATGTAGAAATAAATCAAATACCAACATTCATATGAAGGTTATGTTAGGGAATTGTGCCTTTCAATGTAGTCATAACTTGTTTAGAAAAAGAGGCAACTTAGCACAAGTGAAAATTTGGTGATGAGGCAGTACAAGGAAAGATGAGGTTCGACACTGAACAGCCAGAGGATGTCCGGGGAACACAACTTCCCCTGACACAAAAAGCTTCCAATCAGCAAGTAATGTTAAGCAGTGTGATGAGACTGGTAAAAGGACCAAGGTAAGCACTCATCTCATTTTGAGTGTTCCTGAGGGTACAGCAGAAGGCAGCAGCAGAGCAGGACATAGCCATGCTCTCAAATCAACAACACTCTTCTGGGTAACTCTAAGAATATAGCTGGAAGAAAATAGAAGTTTTAAATCTGGCAACATAAATTTTATTTTTAGATAAAATACACTGCTAAAAACATCAGTGGTAATGGAAATTTCTTTATGAGACCCACCTTTGCCCTTATTTATTAGTATGTCAGTGGCTAGAATAAAATAATATTTCATGGTTTTATTCTATTCAATTGACCTAGAATAGAGTCATTTTAATCTCTTCTTCCCTGGTAACATCTACAATGCATCACATGGTCTTATCTCCAATTATGCTGTTGATCCTAGTTTTCTAAACAGCAGTTTCATTTGCCCTATCTCTGTTTCCTGGAACAACCAAGATTGCCGTTCCTTCTGCAACACAGGAGGGATTCCTATTCACAGAGAATGCTGCTTCCTGATGGAAAATGGTTTTCCAAGACATGCTTAGGTAACTGAGGTGCAGCACCCCATCAGGCAAAATATGATCTCTCAAATGATCCTCAGGCTAAGCAGATATCTAAGAAAGTACTAAACACAGGACTTCTGTTCCTCTCACTATTATTTCTGAACTCTGTTGAAATTCAGAACTCTCTTCCTAGAAATTACCATTGCTCATATTTTAACAGAAGGATTAGAGCAGCCTAAGTCACAGATGGTTTGCAGCTGGATCCCCACATTTTACAAACAGCTGGACCGTTGTACCCCTTGAACTCTGCAGGCTTCAGATACATCTAAGAAATATGCTTAATGTAAAGACTGCAGAACCTGGCAGAGATGCAAAATGCCACCTGCAGCATTTACACAATTTATTTGCTTTAATCCTATATTACTCAGTACAAGGAGAGATGTGTTAGTTATCCAAGATTTGTTCTGGTATCAGAAAACAAAAGCATGTACACAGCTCACACAAGAGTGGGGGGGGGGAATCAACATTTTGCATTAGCAGATATGAAAACAAGTGCATCCTTTGTCTTATATTGGAATAGCATCCAGATTGGGATAGTTGATACGACATTCCTGGAGGGAGCACGCTCTTGCAGCATGTCTTATAAAATCTAAGCATGAACCCCTGAAACTAACACTTGCCACCAGTGCAATTCTTTGTTTTCTGTATTCCAAGGGATTTTTTTCTAGCTTGCTGATCAGTACTGACAACGTCTGAAATCTAAAATCCTCTGCTTGCAGAGGAATGACACCAAGGGTGGCTACATCAGGCTCAGCAATGTGAGAACCTCCTCCCCTCCACAGCTGAGTGCCATGCCCGGCTGGCTCCCGTCCTGGCAGCTGACCAGGCTGCCGAGCAGCACTAATGGCATTTTGGGTTTTGTCCTGCAAGATCTCTGCACAAAGACCATTCAGCATGGAGGCACTGCCCCAGTAAACACCCTCTCTAGTCTGCATTGAGACTATTCCACACAAGCTGAAGTACACATTAATCAGGATTCACTTCCAGAGCAATACTGTTAGCTTAATTAAGCCTTCAGCATCCCAAGAAAAACAATCAGAAGGAGAGCAATCCTGCAAGCTGGGATAAGAACCATCTTTCCCCAGTCTGCCCCTCCAAAAGAACTGATCTAGGATTACAAAATGCCTCTGCATGTAGCATAAAGACATGAGAAGTGTGTCAAGCGCAAGAAAAATTATTATAAAAATTTGACATGGCAGATAAACATAGGAGACATTAACAATAGCCAGTTTTTCATAGCCTGCTTAGATCCCTTGGATAAGAGCAGGCACATAATTAACCAAAAATTCTAGCCAATAGCTGATGTTATTTCAGCATTTTTCAAATGCTTCAACTAGAACCTTGTCAAAATAAACGGTGGATTTGTGCTGTATGTGCTTATATGGCAAGGTTGATCCACGCTGATACTATTACAGTGTTGTAAAGCATAAAATCTAGTTAATGGTTTCTGCCAAACCATGAATCAGTTGCAAAATAGCAACCTAAAGTATGTTCTTTTTTTTCCATTCTCTAACATCTCTTCACAGCACAACCCAAACAATTGCTCATAATTAAACTGATTGGAGGAGCAGACACTGGCAGGAAATACACTGCTGGCACTGCTCCAATGGCACTTCATTGTACTGGATTTAGAACAATTACATCAGTTCCTTTCATTTTGCAGAAAAAGAGGAGGGGGGCTGCGTTTTATCTTTTGCTCTCTACAAGCAAAATCAGTGTTTATCAAATCTCCTGAAGAAGATTCACATATTTTTAATGAACAGTGTTAAGTGCATCCCTGAATGCCTTTGCCCATCCTCTTCAGCTTCTTTATGGATGCTTTGTATTATTAGTCAGTATCCATCAGGGTATTTTTCGAGGGAAACATAAGTAGATTAGCTTTTAATAATGGAAGGACAGAAAATGAAACATATGATACAACAAGCAAGCAAAGGTAGAGTGAAACTGGAGTCCACATTTAAAAATAACATGACTTGTGACTTCTTCCTCATCCATGGAGCAAGAGTTGTGGGCACATATTACAGAGTAGAATAACACCCCACAGCACCGTAGGGAAGCTAAAGCCATATTTTGCTCTTGAGCAGACATACACAATTTGAATTAAATTTGAACAGAGACAAAGGCTTTGCTGATACCCATGGAGACAAAGTCAAAAGACTACTGCATAAGACCGTGAAACTGTTCCTTCTCCTTCACAGTAGTTTTGAACCCCAGACTAGGCTCATGGCCCAGCATTTCCTACACAAACCTGAAAGCATTCAGCTCTCTTCAGAGTACCTACAGCTCACAGCTCTGTACACAGATAGAAGCCACATTTAGGAGGTCCTTTAGCCAAATAAATGATCTGTATTGCTAGAAGCCTTGTTTTCAGTTCCCATGGCCACCCTGATGGAGCAAGGGTTTGTCTTCATTCTGCAATGCTTGGTCTACTGGGCAGCTCATAGGGTAAGAGGATGGCATGTCTCTATAGCAGTTTCTTGCTCCCAGAAGAACATGTGCAACTTTGGGCCTGCACAGAGGCCAGTCACAATTTGGCAGTCAGTTAGATACTCATGCATTCAATTAAAGTGCTTTTTCCCCCTCACACATGCCCAGCAATGTAGCACTTCCCATGAGTGGCTGTGAATAGATCTTTGAAGAGGTTCTCACAGAATGAATGTACCTCTGTTTCCCCCAACTGCTGAATAGAGGGCAAATTTGCTTCAGAAATATAATCTATATTAGTATAGTTATAAGTGAGATCTGTGCATTCACATCTCATTCTTTACCCATACAGACTCAGAAAAAAAAAATCCAGAGTGTTTCTGGGGGGAGGAGGGAAAAAAACCTACTTGTGAATAGAGTATTGTGCAAGGAGTGGGGAAGATAAGGCTTGCAACTTGCCTTCAGCAAATCCCTTTGTTGCTTTGCCCTTCTCTTTCATGGTCCTAAGTCTCGTCTACCTGTATAAACAGCTCCCTGGGAGCCATAGCCACAGCTGATGCTCCTCAATACTCCTTTATTAGTACATCCTATAAATATTAAATATCATTAACAATAAGAATTTGTATATTCTAAAGATGAGGTTACGAGTCACAGAATCAGAGGATTGCTGAGGTTGGAAGTGACCTCTAGGCATCATTTAGCCCAGCCACACCCCGCTCATGGGATGGCCAGCTACAACATGCCATGCAGGACTACATCCAGTGAGGTTTTTAATGTCTCCCAAGGATGTCAACTCCACAACTTGTCTAGGCAATGTCTTTCAGCAGTCAGCCATCTTCACAGCAAAGTCTCCAAGTATTCTTCCTGTAGTCCAACTTGAGCACATTGCCTTTCCTCCTTCCACTGAGCAGAGTCTGTCTCCATCTTTTCTCCCATCTCTGCCCCAGTCAGGTAACATCTCCCTCTCTCTCACTCTCTCATTTTAGTGCCACAGTCCTTTCATCATGTGGTTATTTGCTGGCCTCCCTCTACTACCTCCATGTCTTGTACTGGGAAGGCCAGAAGTGGACACAGCCCCCCTGGCCTCACCAGGATTGAGCAGAACAGAAGGATCCCCTCTCTCAACCTGCTGGCAGAGCTTTTGCTGGTGCAACCCAAGAGGCTGCTGGGCACCTGTGCCACAAGGACACACTGCTGGCTCACATCGACTTGGTATTCACCAGGAGCCCCAGCTTTTTTGCTGCAAAACTGTTTCCCATCTGGTCAGACTGCAGAATATCCTAGTGCTTGGATTTACATCTTCCCAGGTGGAGGACTTCATACTTACTCCCTTTGGTGAGCATTGTGTGATTCCTGGTCACCATTTCTCCAGCTTGCCAAGACCCTCTGAAGGGCAGCACAACACTCTGGTGTATCAGCCACTCCTCCCAGCTCTACAGCATCTACAGAGCAAGTTCCAGACCCAAATAAACATGAAGTGGATTGAACCAGAAGAAGTTTAGATGGAAAAATTTCTTCACAAAAAGGTTTGTCAAGCACTGGACCAGGCTGCCCAGGGAAATGGTCACTATCCCTGAAGATACTTAAAAAGTGTGTAGATGGGGCACTTACGGGCATGGTTTAGTGGTGGACTTGGAAATTCTGGGCTAATTATGTGACTTAATTATCTTAGAGGATTTTTCCAGCCTAAATGGTCCTGCGATTCTAAAACAGCAGCAGAAGTACATTTTGACCTGTCACTACTGGATTCTGGTTGCATGGTTTGCACAGCCCGCAAAGCTGCTTGAGGCCATAAAGACTTGAGAATCACCTTCAGCTCACCTCTCAGAGGCACAGAGGGGCCACTGTGCAAATTTGTCTTGTTTGTGCTGCATCATGCCATTCTCAGTCATGAGAATAAATCAATTGCACTGGAAAATGAAGGAGAAATAGCAGCTGCTTGTTGCAGAAGTGCAGCAGCCCTGAGACACAAGTAAAACATCAGCACTTTGTTCATAAAATGAAAAAAACATCCAATTTAATCTCCTTTTGCAGTTTATCTTTCTGTATAAGAAGGAGGGTGCCTATTTTCTATTTATAACTTTGCTGGGAAAGAGTCAGTGTTTTGGTTTTATTAGAACAGAAACATTCCAGAGACGTAAACTGAAAGATGAATTCATATTCATGTTTGTGTTTCCCTTGAGCCTGCGTTCCCTAGCAGAAACGCTCGATGGGCACAGTGTAGTGTAACTGCTTGACTTGTACATTTGTAGCTAGCACATCCAATGCCTTCTCCAGCAGATAATACTGCATGGCTAAACACAGACTTGTAGCTATTTTACAAATTAATCACATTTTAAATTTCCAGATAAGGCAGGATGTCTTTTCAGGCAAGCAGGATTAAATTTAGTTTCCTAAACAAACATAATTAAATAATGATGTTCTTGAAAGAGTTGTTGTTGATGTTCTTCTCAGGTTGAGGATAAAGATTAGCATGTGCCAAAACAGTTTCCTGATTTGCCGGCTAATTTCCTGAATATTCTCAGCCAAAGGGCTTGATCTGCTTCTCTGTTTCCTATCTACAGCAGTGGCATATTCCTGCTTCCCTTCTTCCTACTCTTTAGATGTAAAATGGTAAGAGCAGAGCAGCACTCTGCAGAGGTTACAGATACCAGAATGAGGGACCAGCAGTGACACAGTAACCCTAATTTGTATTTAGGACACTCCCTATGAGGACTGAACACTTCTGTCCTGAAGACAGCTTTGGTACATAGCACCTTTATAAACAAGAGGCATTTGAACATTTGCTCTTTGAACCACATTGTTCAGAGCAATTCTAACTTCACCAAGAGGTGGTTTTTTTGCTCTCCCATCTCATCTGCTTTTTAATTTTAAACATCTCTTTGGAACAAGACTTAGATAACATGATATCTCAAACATAAGGGAAAGTTTGGAAGTACACAGAATACTTATCCCATTCTAAATCAACCACCTGTTGGCCTCAGAAAAAAAAAAAAAAGAAAAAAGAGAAAAGTGTTTCAGTACCTTTTGAATTCCATTCTCCAGGTGAACTGATATGCTAGGGAGAGATGTGTATGAACATGAAAATACATCCTAAGGCAAACTACTAAAGATTAAAGTTAGGCTTGCATTTATTTGGGATTTTTCAAAGTACTCACATCTACTGATTTTTGCATTCTTACATTGCTCTTTATATCTTGGTTTCATTCACCACAGGCAACAGAAGTACCAAATAGTCATCATAATTTTTCCACCCAGAACCATGAAATCCAAGAAAAAAACCCCAGACTCTGTGAACAAGAAATGCCATCTCTACCTTGCCAGCTCAGCTAGTCATCACTGTTGATACAGCCTTAGTGACAAAGGAAAAGTGCTGGCTGAGTGCCGTAACCACTGCACCAAACCAGACAAGAAAGAGTTAGATTTGAGAGTCACCACCAGAAGGGCTGGAAACAGAATGTGTTTTGTTATACTAATGTTCATTGGAAGCATAGCATCACCAAAGCATTTCTGAGGCAAACCAAGACTAGCCAGGAAACTATCACTTACGGTATTTTTCATATTTCCAGTAACTTGGCCTCTTTTTTTTTTTAACTACAAAACAATCACCAACACAAGTACTTTATACTGGTTTCTTACAGAAATACCAGCCTAAGAAATGCCCCAATATCATCCAGCCTGAAACTCTGGCTTGCTTCTTTACACCATTTTGCAACATCTCTTCGAGAAAAAACTCTCCCAACGTTGTATCAGCTTGAAGAAGCACTGTCCATCTCCTGCTTTACTGCGAGAACAAAGCCCTGCCAAAGAATAGCTCTTGGAAGATATGACATTGAATGTGAGACTCCTTGTTTTCTTTTGGCTGGTCTCCCCTCCTGAAAGCCTAACTGAAGAATAACCTTGACAGAAAACACAACTGAACATTGACTTAAAAAAAATTAAATGGAACTTGATTTTTAGCCATCTTTTTCCTGGCCTGATCAAGTCAATCCCAAGCTTGCCCCACACCCCAATGATCAGAGCCAGGAAAAAAGTTTGTGCTGTAATTGACAAATCTGTTCTTCCTTGAATTTAACACTTATTTAAGAGTTTGATTAGGAACTATTCTTTAATTTGCTTTTTTCTTTGCCGTGGCATTTTATCACTCTTGTAGACCATCCTTGGACAGGATTGGAATTAGCACAAAACCTTTTGTTTTCAGGCACATGGATTTCAGCCTTATTTCTGCTATTCTGAGAGGTATGAATAAATTATGCTGTAATTTTTTCTGACACACATTGTTAGCTAGATCTCTCCAGAGATAGACACAGCTGGTGCTCGAGTCTGAGACTACACATGTGAGTTTACAGCAAAAATGTTTCCTTGCAAGTCAATATGACAACAACCCAATGATGTCTTTCTCCTCCTGTGTTTTAATCCAACTGATTTTATCTCCAACTCTACCTTCCAAACCACATATACATCCAAAGGACCTCAGTTTGGTAAGCTCATGCACACTTAATTGCTAAAAATCCAGCACCAACCCCCAAAACTGAACTCTCTAAACCATCCCTTGATGTTAATGTAGCTGCCTAAAATATTGCCCAACAGGTTGTTCTGAATATTTTTTGTTCTTTAGCAATCATAGCACAATCTTTGCACAATTAAATATTTTTTTGAGTTTTTATTTAATTTTTTAACAGTCAAATTAGATCACTGTGCTTGAACTCAAACTCCCTCAACATCATTTGACTACTCAGCTGAAAATATTTGCTTTTATTTATGTAGTACTGGAGATCATATCTTATACCCTAGAGTTCAATAACACAGCATTCAGGGCCAGAGACTGACTTATATAAAGATCATATGAAAAGACATGCCTGGACACAGGCGGCCATATATCTAAGACAAGGAAAATATTCCTTAATCCGTGATTGAAGAACTCAACTCCAGCTGGTAATCCCCCTTTTTAGTTCATATTGTTATTTAGGAAATTCCTGACTAATTGTTTGCTTCTCTTAGTGTTTCACTAGAGCGTGGCCTGTCCAATGGGTGGGAAGGGATAAACCCTCTTGCTGCTGGGGGTGAGCCATTGCAGCTATGACAGACCTCTTGCTCTCATGAAACCAGGCCACCAAGCAGCTGCCTGCCACCCCTGCCAGCCACCAGCTCTGCCCACAGACACGGTTTGTTACCCTCTGCCTCTGAGAGGACAGTGAGCCCCAACCTCAGGGCATCTTTCCTGCAGTGGGGGGAGA
Organism: Corvus kubaryi; assembly: GCF_017639235.1. Classification (NCBI taxonomy): domain Eukaryota; kingdom Metazoa; phylum Chordata; class Aves; order Passeriformes; family Corvidae; genus Corvus; species Corvus kubaryi. Next base: position 5,369,607 of record NW_024582091.1, read on the forward strand.
GGGTGGTGGTGGCAGTCTGATGCCCCCCGTAGCCAGCTCCAGCCTAATGGAGGATTTGGGCTAGTACTGACCAGGGTTATTTTACTGGATGAGATCACGGCAACATTTTTGGAGAGCCCTGCACACATTATTGGAAACAGAGTGGGAGCTTGGAGTGGAGGAGGAGCTCTCTCACATGGAAAGCTTTAAAGCTACCAAATGCTAAGTTCTCACTCAGGGGTGGAAGTTTCCAGTGGTAATTAAGAAGAGGTTTTCCATTAGCAAGTGCTACATTAAAATTTTTTACATCATTGAGAATAAAATCCTCCTCAGAAATGTGGAAAGATTTAATAAATCCTAATTAGCTAGAGGTGTTGGAGGAGCAGGGGAAGGAAAAAAAAAAAAGAGAGAAATGAATGCCCTGAATCATGTGGAGATAACAAACTATTAAAGATTATTTCTTCAATAGTTCCTCTACTAGGTAAAGACAGCATGTGTATAAAAAAGAAGTCCCATGCAGAAGCCTGCATTGGCCAAGTGACCCAATCAGTGGACTTAAGGTGTTTCAGGGTCTGAAAATACTGTGATCATGCTCACACTCTTCTCAAGCATCAGCAGAACTAATGAGGCACCACCTCCCAAGAGGCGCTGCCAGGTCTCTCGGGTGAGGAGACAGCTCTGTCTACATGGGACCATAACCAGGAGCTCCAGCTGCGCTCAGAAGCTGGAGCTCACACATCCTCCTCACCATCTGGCCACAGGAAGCATCACTTCAGTTCCTGCTACAGCGCCATACACATGAGCTGGAAAATTCAGTTGGCTAATTTTAATAGGAAATGCTGCAGAGCTATTGTACAGTTCAGAACAACTCTATTTGCAAACATACTCATGAGGAAAAAACAACAGCAATGCATGGAAATAGCCTCCACTGCAAGCATCTTGCCTTCCTTCGGCTTGCCTAACTGATTTGCGGTTTGTTTACTACATCTCATTATATTTTTACAAAAGAAATTATATTTGCTTTAAAATGAATGTCTATGCTTAGCCCTTAAATTCCAGTATAACAAACTGTGCTCTGGCTTCATTTCTCACTGGATAACTGTTCAAAGAAGTAGTTACTTACTTACTTTTCTTCATTCCAGGAAGAGCTATTCATGCATGGCCATACTCAATTGTGTTTATTTAGAAGGCAAATAGGAAAAAACGAAACAAAACAAACAAAAAATAACCAAAACAATCACACCATACTAATGAATAGCTCATGTCTTTTGGAAAAAAACACTTACCTTCCTTAGAGCCACATGACACTTGAAAGGAAGAGAAGCATGTCAACATGGTATTCTTTTCAATTACTTCAGGTTTTTTATTGGTTTAGGTCTCGAGGTTGTGCATGATCTGCCACTGTCCCATGAAAGACACGTTCATTTCCCCTTGTGCCAGTGGATCCCAGGAGGGTGAATACTTGGAAAACTTAAAGGAAACAGGATTTGCAGGTGCCTTGCAGAGGTAGGTGTGACTGGGAGCAACACAGAGAGGAACACTGTCGTACCTGGCTTTGCTGCTGAAGGATCCCAGGAATGCTCACAAGCTCCTAAAGTATGGGATGGGATTCTCCATCCCTCTTACATGGTTTGCGTTTCCTGAATGTGACTAGAAATGATGCAAAATTATATGATGATCCATACTTTGCATACCTGAAAATACCTTTATTGCACCAAAAAGGTGTGCAAGTAATAAAAGCTAGAAACAGAATTTCCCAAACCACTCAGGAAAATTTTATCCAGTGATTCTTAGCTTGAAATAAACTCATTAATTTGGGGTGGGATTCATTCTACTTAAATTAGCCATCTAAAGATTAGTTGGCTAGGGCTGAGCTAGTCACTGCAGGATCCCCAGCATCAGTGGAAAGCAATGCACACCCCCAGGAGACACGATGAATCACAGAAACGCAGAGATGCTTTTTTCCAGAGCACTCGTCCAACAATGTGCACTTCAGGAACCTCTGAGCCAGCATCTGCAGCTTTATGTTAAAACCTGCCCAGGGCTCCATTGCAGAACTCTTTCCTCTGTTAAAACCGAGCACCTTCTCCTACGCTGTCTTTCCTAGCTTTCAATGTGCTATTTACCCTCGGTAAGCCCTTTCCTCTGATCCCATAAGTGCTCACTCCTTTGAGAATTACTGATCTCTTTTGCAAAGCCATGTGGTCAATCTCAACCTTTGTCCACAATAACTGATCCTTTCAGGGAGTTTCAGGCAGCTTCTAAGGCATGACATCCCTCCAAAAGCAAAGCCAACTCTTCCATAGTATAATTATTCAGGCTTACAATATTATCTCATTTATTACTGCATCTATCATTTTTCCAAGTCTAAACTGATCACTTTTCCCAAGCTTACTGGTACCTTTCTGGAAAGGGCATCCATTAGACATCAGACAATTTTCAGTCCTCTCATGCTCATAGAAGACAAGAGGACTCCAAGTAGCAGTTTAGCTACTTCGGTCTTTGGTGAGCACTACCTAGTACTGATTACCTTCTTTTGTTGGTTTGGTCTATACAGCTTCGAATCAGTGTTGCTTAAAGCCACACCCCCTCTTCTGATAAGCAAATGTGGACTTCCTCAATATTTCATATTTACAAGCCTGTTTGTCTCATCCCCACTCACGTCCTGTCATATACTTTAATCATTTTAAATCATTTTTTAAATACAGAGATATTTCTTTATCATGTGAATGCATTATCTTTAAAAATAGCCCAGATACTGCAAACTCTTTCATAGAGGTTCCTATTGTTCTGCCTAAAGAAGAGAAAGATCTTAGTAGTCTTTTCCAACCTAAATTATCCTACGACTCTAAGATTTGGAGGAGCCATGATGAAGCCCCAAAAAGAGGAAAAAAAATAAATGGTATTGGATAATTTTCCAAATGTTGTAAAGATTGCCATGACCCCCACAAAAAGCTCCACATCAGCTTTCCCTGAGGACAAAGCTATCACCACTCCATCTGCCTCCTCTCAGAAGAACAAATAGTATTGTAAATGCTGACAGGGCCTGATTTATAGGTTGGGGTTTTTACTCATATTCAACCATCCAAGTGCTAATAACACATGTATTAACACTCTCATCCTTACTCAGCCAGGATTCCAGCTAAGTTACACAATTCACCTTCATCACACTTTCCTTCAACCTTTCAGTAGAGAAAAAACAGTTTGAGCACCCCAAGCTGCAATTCAGACTACTTAAATAATTTCAGTTCAGAAGAACTACTTAACTATGAAAAAACAACCCTCAAGATTCCTTTAGCTTCAGGTCATGTTGGGGTCCCTCCCCCGCTGTGTAGCCCTGGGAGAGGGGCCCTGAGGGCACAGACACGGGGTTTCCCTGCCCCTGCTCAGCCTCGTTCCCATTGGTTGGTTTGTGTTCCCTGCGCGGGCAGAAGGACCCTTGGTCCCGTGACTGGAACAGTTCCTGGGCAGAGCCCCGGCCATGCGGCTGGAGAAATAAACATCTCTCTGAAACAGCTATCAAGAATCTGTCTGTCCATATATATTTCCTTTCCACGGGACTCCTGGTTCGATATATGCATGTTGCAGTATCCCCACTGCAACATAATGGTGGAGAATTGCGAGCAGAACGATCCCCGATCCCTAAGCGACTGATTTGTGTGAGTAAACCCTGGAAACTTTGGATTCCTCTTCTTGGTTTTGCTTTGCTATTCCATATCTAAACTATGGAGGAACCGTGGGAAGACTCTTGGCTCTCAGAGCCGCATATGGACATTTATCTTAAACTTAAAATGATTCTTGAACAACGATTTGTAAATTTTAGCTTGATTCAAGCTCAAAAAGAACTGAAACACTTCCTGGCATGGTTGTTTAAGAACTTTTTCTATGTTTCTTGGGATTTAGTTATTACCAAGGGCTTTTGGAAAACCGTTTGGACACAGTTAATACTGGAGTCAAAATATATGCCGATGGAAGAATATTTTCGTGAATATTATTTAGTTACCAAGACTGTTGAGCAATGTCAGCTGTGTCCTGGCGAAGGGAAGCCTGGCGCAGGGACCGTGCGGCCCAGGCCACGTGCACCGAGCGCTCTGCGGAGCCACGCGAGCCACAGTGTCGGTGGTGGAGCAAGGCGCAGTGGGAGCGGCGGGACCTGGTGGTGCCCGCCCAGCCCCGCACAGCGCGCGGTGGAGCGAGCCCCGGGAACGCCCGGCCGAGAGGGGCGGCGCGCGGGCAGCGGCTGGCAGCAGTGGCGGTGGAGCGGAGCCGTGCCCAGCCGAGACGCGCGCTGGAGCCGGGCGCGGGGGAGTCATCGCTCGGGGGCCCGGCCGAGACGTGGGTGCAGCGCCCGGCATCGGCAGCGAAGCTGCGACCAGAGGAGGCGACGCACGGAGAACTGAGCGGCGCGGCCCGGCCCGGCCCGCGCAGCCCCGAACGCGACCCCGGGAAGAGCGCGCAGGCACCAGCAGCCCCGACAATTCCAACACGGGAGCAACCGAAAGAGAGAGCAAAGATGCAGCGAGACAGAAAACAGCAGCCACTCGGAAAAAGGAAAAGATCATAGTAACTAAGACCTTAGGGATAGTAAAATGGTATAAAGTTAAGCAAAATTATGGTTTTATAACAAGGTGTGACAACCAGCAAGACATATTCGTGCATAGAACTGCTATTAAAAAGAATAACCCTGAAAAATGCATCCCAAGCTTGGGAGATGGAGAGGTGGTGGAATTCAAAATTATACGAGGTAGAAAAGGGTTACAAGCATCGCAGGTCACTGGGCCTGATGGTGTTTCTGTGAAAGGCAGTATATATGCAAAAAATCGTAGTCATGTGAGACAATATCTCCCTTGTAAACCCCCCCTACAGTCTCCCTTTCCTAATCCCACCTTTCCCTTTTACCCTATGTCCTATTACCCCCAGTGTATTCCCAATCCGTTTTTTCACCCATGGTTTCCTTCACAAAACCACGCTTTTGCCAATTGTTTCCCCAAAAATCCCTTTCCAATGCCGAGTGGGGGATGAAAAGGGGGAGGGAAGAAGTTAAACCCTCTCCTGCCTCAGTTTCCCCACAAAGCATGCTCAGAGAGTTCTGTCTCCCTTCTGTCAGCCCTAAGATGTTCCACAGAATCTGTTTGGACATTTAAAGACTCAGGAGGGTGGCTTGTTTTGTTTTGAAACTGTTCTTGTTATGTTTATCCAGTTGTTTTCATTCTCCTTTTATTAAAATAAAACGGGTGAGGTGTTGGGGTCCCTCCCCTGCCGTGTAGCCCTGGGAGAGGGGCCCTGAGGGCACAGACACGGGGATTCCCTGCCCCTGCTCAGCCTCGTTCCCATGGGTTGGTTTGTGTTCCCTGCGCGGGCAGAAGGACCCTTGGTCCCGTGACTGGAACAGTTCCTCAGCAGAGCCCCGGCCATGCGGCTGGAGAAATAAACATCTCTGAAACAGCTATCAAGAATCTGTCTGTCCGTATATATTTCCTTTCCACGGGACCTCCTGGTTTGATATATGCGTGTTGCAGTATCCCCACTGCAACAAGGTCAGATACCACTTCATTTGCAACAGCAAAACTCTGAACAATTCTTTACCAGAGAACTTGAAAATACCTCAATACCATCAGCCACCCAGCATTTTTGTGCAAGTTACATAGAATTTAAGATGCTGCCCTATCCATTTCTGAAGAGCCCCCTTTTCCTCTACAATGTTCCTGTTTTCAGGAAGTAGAAGTTGTTTTTTCCACAGAGATGAGTAACCTACCTGCGCTATTGAAAAAAAAAGCAAGCAAACAAGCCAACCATCTCTCCCACCTCCATGTCTGCAAACATATTATTCAAATTCAGCAGAGAAAACAAGTTTCATTAGGGAAGCACATTCTTTTTCTTCTCTAAAAGCCTACTCACCTTGCACAAGTATATAAAGGTCCTAACATCACCACTTCCTCCTATAACCCACAGTCAGACCAAACATCTAGCTAAACACAACCTCTCCAGGATGAGCTCAGGTGCTACCAAACAGCCTAAGAACCAGAAACACCTGGAAGCAGTTGGGGCAGCTGTATTGAGAGGCAGCAAGCGAGGCAATGCTCATTTTCCATCACTGTGGTTATTTACAGAACATTAACAGCACGTGCTCAGCAATGTGTCTTCTTGCCACATACTCTGAGGAACACACTTAACACTACAGCCCCTGTCTCGTGTGCAAGCTGTGGGGTGCTGCTAGCACTGTCACTGCTATGGCAACCATGGGTCCAAACCCTGCTGCTCACTGTGATATGGCATAGCTGCTTGCATCAGTTTATTTTGATGAAATGCATTAGTTTTAAAATTAAGATTAAATATAGCACCATTCCTATGCTTTTGTGAAGAGATGTGCTGGAGGCAAAGCCTGAATTACTGTCATCTATTGCATTAGAATGTAAGAAGCTCACAATATACCTTAACTGAATCTGAGGATGCCTAGGCCAGGAGGCATCACTAGATCACTACAGATTTCATCAGATTTCAGAAAATTCTGTGGAAACTTTCCCACTTTGAAGGCAGAAAAACAGAAATGTAGAAAGCTGAAAATGAAAAAGTAAAGGAACCTAGAACTGAGCCAGCTTTTCCAAGTGCTAAATATACATTATTCCCTTAACAATATGGTTCCCATAGCCATTGGCTGTCCAGCCCTTTTTCCCTGCCCATCACCTCTGCTCCTTCACTGGCGCAGGACAATCACAGAACAAACAGGTATAATAGTCTAGGCCACACTAAGTTGTAATCGACTCACGGTCACCCAGCAGGCTGGTGCATTTATGATCAACTCCTGTCATTATAAGGAAGGTAATAAAAGGGTGAAAAATGCATCTCCAGTGATGAGGTTACATAAAACCTCATGCAACTGAATAAGGTGATGATGTACATGTAGGGCTAAACCTTCATCTCCCATTTATGCTGGTACCAAAGTAGAAAAGTTTTTTTAATTACAGAAAGACGGAAATTGAATACTTTCTTTACAAAAATAGTTCACTACAACTGAGCTACCTATCAGTTTGTTGTATGTTCACAATATGCCTTTCCCACAAAATTCTGCAGATTTGTCCTTGGGTCACAGAAGCACAGAGCATCCATTGTTTATTTTCAGACTTTTGTCAGTATGAACTTTTTATCACAGGGAACAGAATTTTGAAAAGTCTCTTAGTATCAACCTAAAGCAGTTAATTTTTGGAAGAAGTTAATTAAGGTGTAACATCTGGAGGCAGATTTAGGCTTTTTAACTGAATTCCCAGTCTTATTTAATTTACTATTAAATTGGTTTCTGACACTGGATGATTCTCTCCAGCTAATAAATGAACTTTCCCACTTTGCCAGTCCCATCCTCCCTCATTTTGTAATCACTAGACAGTCATAGTAATCTACTTTGTCCTTTGGTTTTAGCTGGCATTGGATTTCTCAGAGGCTGGTCACCTCTCTAATATTTCTATAAAGTTACAATGTAGTCATGCAAAAATTCCACAAAGTTGCATAATTAATGAAGCATTAAAAATACATTTGAGCTAAGACTGCAATATAAAAGGTGCTTTCAATAAGTGCCAACACTACCTCCTGTGTAGTAGGTTGCTCTTGGGATACAAGGTACTGAACTAAGTTCGTACTCTTGCAAAGGAGTTAGATTTGTCCTCCCTACATCCTTGAACACCAGTCTTGTGGTTAAAAAAATTGCACCACGAATATCACACTGGGCACCATCACCTCTTACAGCCAAGTTATCCATGCAAGTGCCTAAATTCTATCCTTTTCCCTTCTCCTGCTTACAAGTAGAGATACTTCAGTTGTCACCTGTAAATGTTGAAACCTATCCAAGGGTGTTAGGGGTTTCAAAAAGCACTGGAGTCATCCTGATCTATTTTAATGTTCTAGGAAAGCAATCACTGGATGAATGGAAGCAGCAGGAGAGGTGAAAAATGGAAAGATAAAGCAGCGCAGCAGAGATCGATGCTTCAGTAATCGGTAAACACATGTGCTGATTCCCAAGCCAGGTAGGACTGGTTGGTGATGGCTTTCTACAAACCTTTGTACAAGTCTGTGTTGAAGGAAATCCTAATGCAAGTGGGTTTTGATTGATTCAATTATCTTTTCAGTATTATTTTGTTTATCTGTTCCTTACAAACTGATGGTGTGAGTCAACTTGTGAGTCTGCAGGAAGCTCTTGTGACAACTGAGACAACATCCTCTTAGTAATACTGCCAGAAGCATTAGCAGCAAATGCAGGTTTCACCATCACCTTCATGGGATCAACCAAGCTTCTGTTTCAGTGTCAGCAGTTAACCATTATCCAGTCTTCCCCTAAAATTCCTCTACTAAAAGTACGGCATTTTCTGATATATGAACAGTCAGGTTTAGATATTTGGCCTGCCATGTTGGCCAAATCCCACCCAGGTCTTTCTGATATCATCAAAGGACATTTGAAATTTCTAGGGATTCTGTCACTACTTACCACAGCATCTATCCAGCCATGCTACAGCACTCCCATTTGAAGCTGCACCTTTTTTCCAGTGAAATTGAACTATTAGCAATCCTTTCAATGAATCCATGAATAGCTAAAATGTTTCCCTGACTAATAGAGCAAGTGAATTACTCTCTATGACTTTTATACATGGTATATAAATGACACAGTTTAATGTGAGAAAATAATTGTCGACACACAATAATTACATATAATTTCATATGATCTGATATGTGCAATTTAGTGTTTTATTAGACAAATACAGTAGCTAACCAAAATCAGATAGCTGATAATGGGAAATAACATTAAAGTCTGTGTTCCTAGGGTAATTATTGGTCATCTGAAATGGTACGTGCTCTAGAACATAATACAGAAAATTACCTTCCTGTGAAATAAGAAATACAATAGAAATAAAGTTAAGGGACATGTTTATTTCTGAGCTTTCTGCAAGCAAAATTGCTTTGATACAAAATGAGTTCAATGATACAGTGCTACCATCCACTCAAGCAAAAGAAAACCTCACATTTACATGAATGCACTTTATATTGATATTCTTACAGAATAATAGTTCAGATATCCAGAATGTGTCTGGCCTGATTGAAAGCAATGGCACAGAAATGCTGCAAGGTATTGGAGTATCATATTATTGGCAAGTGCTTAATTAACTCTGTGAGTTCTCTGGGAGATGCTGTATAAATAAGGGTACTGTGAATGTGTGTTTCTATTCCTTAGTAGTTTTGACATACATCCTTTAGTGTTTGTTTAGTTAGCTCAAAATGTGTAATTGTGTCTTTTGGCTTTTACTATTCTCTTTTTCTTTTTTAAAGAAAAATCATGAGGTATCCTTTACTGTTAACTAATGACGTAGTGATAGGCCTTTTTTATTGAGGTTGCAGAGACTTACTGTACATTCAGTACACTGTACATTCAGCAATTATTTTAGTGTACTTTCTACATGTTACTGTGTACAACTGTTAGTTTACATTAGAACTCTTCCCCTTCTCACAGGATATGGCAAAACAAAAAAGAATCTGACAAAAATTATACACATAAAATAAGAAGACAAATACACAAATAAGGCCATCTGCAGAATTAAAAATCCACCTCTTGCAATATTTCACAATAATTTCTACATAATATTTTACATCTTAGGAACTTAAATATTTAATGCAAAAGGAAAAGACCTTTATGGAGCCAATCATATTATCTCTTCAAGGACTTGTCCAATTTGCTGGCTAGTGGCCTTCTCTGGGGAGTTGGAATCTTAGAAGGCTTGGCTGATCCTGGCCGAGAACCTGCTCGGGGTGTCGGTCTGCTTGCAGCAGGAACAGTCTCTGACATATCCGAGCACACAGACTGGATCTCTGAAATGTCAAAGTCAGATGCGTCACTGCCTCGGCGGCTGCTTGACCTGCTGCCAGCCTTGCTTCCTGCTCGACTACCAGGTCTGCTTGGAGTTCTTCTGGTTTCTAGAAAGAGAGAAGGTAACTATCAGGATAAAAGGTAAGGATGGAAAAGTCCTTTCCTGGGTCTTTGGCAACCCCAAAAATTCCTCGTTGCACAAACTAAAATTTAGACCTCTGCCAAGCAAGCTAAATGATGCTTTGTCTTACACTAAAGAGAAGCAAATGCAAGATCAAATGCTGACACATATTCATCACTAGCACATCTCATTAAAAATGCATTATCCTGGCAGCTTTTCTTGACTTACTAGATGTGCATTGTACCTTCACTCAACAGCCAGAGCCTTTCTTTCCCCTGCCATTTTCTCAGCTATTAATTGAAAAAAAAAAAAAAAAAAAAATATTCAGTACCTGGTCTCTTCATGCATTCATGATTTCTAAGTATAGGCATCTTGGAGATGAAAATGAATACCACTATTTTTAAATGTGTACCCCTCTTTTCTAAAACAAATTAAAACCCATATAGATGAAAGCTGCAGCTAAACAAGGGCAAAGTATACATCCTGCCCATCAAAGGGCTGAGAAGATGAGCTCTCAGCAAGCCTGCTAAGTAAAAGCCTGCCCAGACAATGTGCCATGAAGAAAAAAAACACAACAAGGAATCTTAAACAGAAAACAATTAATGTGGTTTTTCATAATTTTCCAATTACTTATTAAGTATTTTTGATCTTCACAAATCTGATTCCCTGTATGTGTGAAGAACACTGTGTTGAAACTGAAATCTTAGGTGGCTCGTAATTTAAAAGACATGTACTCTTTGATCAGGATTTTCCAGTACCGCTGAGTATGTTTTGCAGAGCCCTAAGCTGTGAGGGAAAGCCAGCAGAGCTATCTTCTGTTCTAACCATCCAGCCCTCTCCCTTACACTGAGCTGCTCTGAGCATCCTGGAAGAGCACAGCTTCACTGCTTTCTATTTTTGTATACTGATTTTAAAATCTCTATGGGATATTCCATTAATAATTAATTTCATTAATTCCACCTACAGCTGCTCCCTGCAGTTCTTTCAAAAGAAATGGACATGTCATGAGTAAGTGACCCCTTAGCTCCAACACAATGGAGACTAACTTGAATACTGTAAAGAACTGGATCCTTTAAGTAAGTGCTCCTTCCCTAGTTCCTTGGGCAGATACATTGGAGGTACCACTATCAAGAGATTGCAGTCATGATTTTGCACATCCAGAGCTGAACATGTGAACGGAGAGCCTGATTATGTGCGCCCTCAGCAATGGGCAGACAGTAGGACTTTCACTCCTTCCCACTCTTCTGACATCTCCCTTGAACCCTAAAGTGACCTTAAATATTCAGCTGGAAAACAAAGCAAGTGGTAGATCAATCTCTGAAGTCAATTCACTCACCTGCAAACTGAGCTCTGACTCTGGTAGCTGCTGTTGACAGGATGCCACTGTCTTCTCCTGAGTGGAAACCCTTCCCTGATAGATATCCTGGCAGTCTGAGTTTACTTCCTTGAATTGGTGTTCCCTGTGCAAAACAAAACACAACAAACAAATGCTTTTTTAACTGAAGATAAGGACTGGTAGTAGGTGCTCCATAGCTTAGAATACGATCATCATAACAACATTCACTGTGAATCTGAAATACTGGTTTGAGCCACTATGGACATTATTCATAAGTTTAGAATGAAGTTTAGAATGTTCCTTTAGCAGTCTGCATTTGAAGTAGTCCAAATGTAAAACAACAACAAAAATAATTTTAACAGTCTGCTTAACATTTTAGCATCTTTGAGTGTATTTCAAGGCATATGAAGAAAGAAAAAAGCTACCTTCTTATAATTAGTCAAGCCTGTAAGATTAGCTGATGGTACATATTGAGATCTTATGTCTGCATAACTTGATTTTCCACCATTCTGTCTGTAGTTATAGGTGATGAAAATATTTTTAAAATTGAAACAAGGCTACCAAATTTTAAAAACCTTGTGCTAGGAGGAAAAAAAACCAAGCCAAACCAACAAAAAAACAGAAAAAAGGGGGATAGGACTAATTTTAAAAGCTCCAGTTGTCAATATACTGTCTTACAGTGTCTCTACTACACAGTCTTACCCTGTCTGCTTTCTTATTTCTGAAATGAGTCTTGACTTACAATCTGCCCCAAATCAGAAAATTTCTTTCACAGCCACAAAAATTGAATCCTCAGATCTCAAAATGCATATCACTTACTAAATAAGAGGTGTATGCAAATAAGATGAAAACTACCATATTCATAGTAATTTAATTAACACAAAAACACTACATAAATATCCAAAAATAAGAACAACCAGTGCAGTGATGAATGCAGTTTGTGGAGTGGCCTGGATCCCAAGATCCTGTGTTGTGTGCCTTTGATCCCCATATGACTGTAGGCAGAATTAGGTACTGAAAACCGAGATGCAGAGGAGTGTGTTGGAAGCTGCCTTGAACTAAGAACAGAGCAGAGGCCTGGCAGGAGCTTGCTTGGCAGCTGCCAGTTCAGACCACTTCTGGCACTTCTGAACAAAAGAGCGCTGAGATGCTGCAGAGCAGACAACCTGCTGGCTCTGACAGGGCAGCTCACAACATTAAACCCTCGTCAAAGCCGAGTTCAGCGCCTGACATACAGCCAGCCACGCCCTGGGAATCTCTGCTATGCAGACACTGCTTGGGACGATAAGGAGAAAGGGAACAGTTACCTCCACTGATGCTGCTGCACTCTGGGCAAGACATTGGGATAGAATCACCAGTGCAAAAAATAAAACTAGCTGGTTCTTCAGTTTTCACCTAAGCTGAACTGCAGTTTACATATAAAATGAATAACTCCTCTCTTGGGCAGTAAATGCTGCAGAATGCCTTAGAAATTCACTGCAACCTACCCCACCCTAACCATTCCATTTATAATCTTAAACCACACTGGTTTACATAAAAGAAACTCACTGAAACTACTGGCAGTTGGAAGAGCAGATAAGAAATACAGTGCCCCCATATGAAATCAGGCCAGCTGCTTTCCTGTCATTGTAATTCAATGAAAGCAACACCTTTCCATGTCTATAAACCCTTTAATGTACCATCAATTAATCTTTCACTGCAGTTACCAGCTAATAGATGAAAGAAAATACAGGAATACAACTGACTAAACTCTGTGCTGTTAATCATTCTAAGCAACAGCCCTGCGTGTTTACAGCGCTGTAACCACAGACACACCTGCAGTGTGCACAACACGCACAGAAGGAGGGGGGGAGAAGTTTGTTGTGCATCTTTGAGCAAAGCCATGCTGAGGTTATGGAAACTTTGCACCAGAAGGTGTCACATGAACAGCAATAGGCAGCAAAGTGCAGATTTGTGAAAAGTAGGTACAACAGAGGGGGTGGTAGCACAAGCTTCTCCTCTACAAGCCTTCCATCCAACCCAGGGCAAGAGTAACTCCCACAAATGACACATCAGTGTGCAGCCTGATCCAGCTGCAATCTTTTCACTGACTGTAATGACATTAGAGGAAACACTTTGGCTCCAACCCCCTTCAAATTTTGGTTGTACAGCCTAATTGTCAGCACAATCCTAATTGCTATACTGTCAATTTCCATGTAAGCCATGCTAGTTTCCTGTTAAGTCATCAAATAGCTATCCTGTTAGAGCAATGATTGGTCACTACCCCCTGAACAAAACTTTCAGTTTTTGTAAAGATTTATATATCACATCCAGATTTTTGTGCCATCTTCTTCATTGATTTGGTATTTTTTTATTTAGTGATTTTGCACTAGGGATCATGATTTATTAATCTTGTGCTTGCAGTTCATGAACTCAAAGTAAACAATTTTAGGAAAGAAACCTGCAAAGTACACTAAATGCTTTATTATTTTTTTTAAAGTACTTTCCCACATTTACTCAACCATTTCATTCCATACTTTTATGATTTATTGACCATTTGAGCTTTAGACAAATTCATTGAGGCTGAGTTTTCCTAAAATTAAAAAAAACATGAAAAATATAACATAAAAAAACCCAAAAAACTTGGGGGGAAAAAAGGTAAGAAATAATTTGACAAATGTTTAAAATAAAGACAATGTATTAATATGCACAGATGTTGCAGCTGTGAAGCACTGAAACTCTAGTGGCTGTTAGTGAAGTGACAGTTTTAGTGAAGGAAGTCATTAGACTAGAATTTCTGTCCTTACTGTACCTCTGCAGATGACCCTTGATAGTCTGAGGATTCTGGTGGCTTAGAAGGAGTTGATGTTTTGCTGTTTGTCAACCATGGTTTACCATAGTTGCGTGTTAAATGATGTGGTGTCTGTATGAAACAATGGTAAATCAAAATATGAAGGACAGTAGAGGAAAACAATGTCATGGAGAAGGATACCCAGGCTTTTACAGGGAAATCAAATCTCAGTAGAAATAAAAACTAAGCAGAAAGAGTTAATGACAAATGTTCTAAAATGAAGTCATGACAGAGTTTATTTTTCATATGAAATGGAGAGGTTTGTTGATCTTTCTGAGCAATTCCCAAATTGCCGGTTAGCTCATGGGGCACTTTAAATGTAGAAATTTTTCTACTGCCATGTTGCAAACAAACAGTAGAGGAAACACATTCAAAACACTTCTCAGATCCTCCCCAGACTATGAAATAAAATGGAGATATTTTTTCTCCATCGGCTAGAGAAAGCACCAATATTACTGGAGCAAGGAAAAACCCAAAAATTCAATCTAGATCCCATTTGTTAACCAGTGCAGTTTTGTACATTTCTCCTTACCTTCGGTGTACTTGTAGTAACAGCTTGTGGGGCAGCTGCCTGGCCAGCTTGACTTGACAGAGAAGTAGATCTGTTGGGAGAAGCACCTCTTGAAGAGGGTCGTGATCTACGGCCCCTTGGTCGGAAAGCTGCCATGCTCTGACTGGCACCATCTGCCAAAATGAATTTTTCACGCAGCTCCACATTTGTCCTCCCTTTAGCTGCAAAGAAAGGTGTTCATTGAGTCAGATATGAAAGTTGTCACAAGGCTGTTTATTGCCATTTTTGCCATGCCAACTCCAACACATTTTAACAATAAATAAAATGCATTACTGTGTAATGCATTTATTTTGGACACAGAGGAGTTATGTGCAGAACTCATTTATTCTAATACTTTATGCCAGCAGGAATGAACCACTGTCAAAGGAAGTCAGTGTGATAATGGAATGCTCAACGTGCTAAATCATTGTTAATCAATCAACTATTAATACATAGACACAACCTGATGGGCAGTTTTGCTAACTCTACAGCTATTCATAATAAATAATACTTGCTTGGATGTTCTAGAAGAAAGAGCTAAATACAAATTACAGGAAAGCAGCAAATATATTTATTCAAAACTATGAAGTTATGTAGTTTGGCAACATGCAATGATGAACATAAAACCCAAACTATGATGAGGTAATTGGTGGCTAAGCACTCACACACACATACAGACACGCATATGAGAGAATGTTCTGCATGAATAAATGCAAGACATGTTAGCATTTAACTGTGTCAGTGTGAATGACAATTGTTTTTGAAACACTCTTCAAGCGTGTCAAAAAATTAGCTTGCAAAGCACCAGCCCATGTAGGAACATATTAAGCTAAATATGATGGGTGAAGCATATAGTTAAAAGTGTATATAGATATATATATATATATAAAGCGGGAAGGAAATGAAGAGAGAGAAGAGGAGGAGAAGGAGACAAAGAGAGGGGTTTGCCAACCTATAGTAGGCTGAGTGGTAATTGAAGAGTTTGATTCCGAACGTAACATTTTACTCCCGTGATGATGAACTAGAAAAAATGACACAGGACATGGGTCACATTAAAGAAAATCGTTAGCAGGAGAAGAAATCAAGTACAGCAGCTGCATATGCAAGAGACTTGGAGCACCAGGCCAAAAGACAGGACTTGCGCAAAAGCTGTCCCTAAGTGCTCTGAGGTGAGTTCTCAAAGGTCTCCTAGGCAAAAAAGAAATGGCATTGGGACAGACTCGGCTACAGTCCCAAGTACGCCTGCGTAACAACAGTATTTATCTGCTGACATAAAGAAGTAATATAAGCTAAAGTGATTTTATATGACTAGGTGCAATACTTTTAAAGCTGTTTATGACAACAGTTCTTTGCAATGTGATTTATCTGAATACATGAGGAGCACTTGGTGGAAATGCAAATTTGCTAGGTGAAGTGGTTTAGGAAACGTTTGAACCTGCTTCACTGACTTCAACCAGACAAGGATTAGGTACCAATGGACAACGTCCAGTGATGCTGATTTGACAGAGAACAGTATTCTTTAGAGCCACTGTGTTGACATCTGCTCACACATACCCAAGAAAAAGGGATAAAGTACTATAGACAATACTGAGGACTGTAATAAGGAATTCCAATAAATTAATTGGACAGTTATTAAGTATTGTATCTCTCAGTCAACCTAGGAATGAATTGTAACAGTCTACCCATCAACAGGCCTAAGAAAAATGTTTGGTATGTAACAGAATTAACCAAGTTAACCCTTCAATGAAGCTAGACCTTCTGAGGCACATTTTATTTTCTACTACCCTGCACTTCTGAGCAATAGAAGTAGAAAGCAATAAAAGAAGTATGACTCTGCAGGCATAAATGACTTTTCTGTAGTGCAAAATCAGGTGTTAAATTTTAGGTAGACCTGTAGTAACACCAATAAATATAATATAACCCTTACATTTAATAAACAATATATGCAATACATTGGTAAGCAAAAGGACTATTTTTAACCCTGCTAAAAAAGTCACATATGTCATCATAAGATTATGACATCAGTTTTATGATACTACGATAAGAAGTTTTATGGGTACCTTTTAAGCCCATAGACAAAGGTTTCTAGGCCTTAGTGACACACTGCAAATCCTTACAGGGTTTTGTTCTTTTTGAATTTAACAGGGTTTTGTGGTAGCTTCTTTTTGGATTTAACATCCCTTACTTAGCATGACAGCTGCTACAAATACAATGTCTCCACCCTCTCAAGGTCTGTATCAAGCTGTTTAGAAACTTGTCCCAAAGTAGAAGCTGCATGAGAAGGCTGACATTGGAGTAAGGTCCACAGGACAGCCAATATCACTGTCTTCACTAGGTCGCTTGCCTCTCCTGAACCTCTCTGTGCTGTTCTCATGCTATTACAATATTGATGAGGATGATTATTATTATATTCTACAGAACTCTTAAGAAGTGAAAATGCAGTATATTTTATGCTGCTAGGTAACAGGGTGGTATTACCGAGCTACACAACATCAGGTCACTGTAAAGATAGTGAACATTATAATCTTCCTGCAGTTTTACTACTCTGGCTGCTATTTGACTTGTGTATCTCCCACTCCCTTCACAAATGGCTCCCCTCCAACTGTTTCTCCAAGAACAGTGCCAGGCAGAGGCTACCATCTCACCGCAGAAGTGGGCTTTCCATTGCTGTGTACTGAGAACACAGCACAACTGATGCAATGCCCTGGAGGGCTCAGTGACAGAGCACTCCCTGCTCCCCCGGAGCACAGCCTCCTCCAGACCAGAACATTTTCCACTTGCTTTGTATAAGGCTCAGGGCTCTACAAAGTGCTTCTGGGGAAGATGCCAAGCAAAAGACAAGATTATAGAGACTGAAAGACTGGGAACAGTCACTGCCCAGGGTTTTTTGTGATGGTGGTGTTACTCATCAATTCAACTGCCTTATTTTGATTTATTGTGTTGCTGAGATGGTTTTATTGGACATTTCTGTGTGCTATTTCTGCCAAGTCATACAAGCTGCTTACGTGCCATAAACTCTATCTGGGCTAAGTTCAGTTCTTACTTACACCACTATAACACTGAAGGAACTGTGCAGAAGACACCACAGTTATTCCAGACATACATCAGTGCAACTGAAGAGGATCTCAACCATGTGATTTCAAGTTTACAAAAACGTGACATTTAGTGGGATGATGTTTACAACAACTGGTTATTTTATGCAAATCAATCTCATCTTGAGACAGTGAATGGTGACTGCATCCAAATAATATGCTGCAAGTCTTTAACAGTTCCGATACATACCACGGCAAGGATCATTTTTCACTAAGAACTCATCAAGTGCCATCCAGCCACCTCCAACACGGACCATGACCGTACTTCTTAGGATACGAACGAGGCGCAGTTGTTGAGAGTCACCAAACTGGAATAAAAATCAAATGACAGTCTGAGGTTCTCAGTCATTCAGATGCAGTTCAACACTGATAAGTTAAAAAAAATCAGACATTTTAAAAAGTTTATTTTGATATTTAATTATTAGTAAATGCTAAAAAAATCAATTTTTTTATGCAGATTATTAAGGCTGTTTAGATTTCAAATCAGATGGCACTGCATTAATCAAAAGAAGATGGCAAGATGGTAAGAAAGAAACTCAGGTTTAATTTTGTGCTTGATTCTCAAATGTCTGAGGTCATAAAGGAAGCAAAATTAGTAGTACATTATTTAATTGGTTACAGTCTGCTTTTGTACAAATTAATGAAGACCTATTTGCATTATTTCACTGGCAAAATCTTAAGCAAACACTCGTCTGCAACAGTCTTGATTTTTAATGTTGTCAGCTGAAAGGAAGGCAGCATGGCTTCACACAACCAGTATATGGTCTGGAAATTCAACGTGCTATGAGTGTTGCACAGTTCTATCAATTGATTCATCTATGGGAATATTTTCAGGTATAGCACTACTGTGCTGACACTGTTTCCCTATAGCAAGGTGCGTGTGGGGAAGGGAACATTAAAGAAGCAATGAATGATTAATAACTATCATTATGTTTGTCATTCCTGTGTCTACACATCAAGGTTCTTCACAGTTCAGAGATGCACAACAATCTGCTTCAGACTAAGATCCTTTATGAGTCCATTCTTCCTTTGGGCTGATGGCCACGCCTAATGTATATTTCGCTCTTGGAACCTGTGTAACAAGACCTGTACGCGGTACCTTCACTCAAATTCCGATCAAAGAAAGCAGGACCAAAATGTTGACCTCACAATCGCAAGAAAACTAACCAGAAGAATTCAGTACTTTTTAGAAAGCAGTACTAAAGTATTTTGACACCAGATCACCAGGCCAAGTGCAGTGCACTCACAGAAACATGCAGAGCACTCACTCAAACCAATGGGAGTCGAATGTGCCTCTTTGGGAGAATCTCTGACCCTTGGAGAAGGCTGGCCATAATTCAACTGTACCTACTCGCTCCAGTGAGGGGACTGAACAAACCACACAACAAACGTGCTCCCTACTTGTTAGATGACTTCAGTTGTTTGGAACTACTCAAGCCAAGAAGAGACAATAAGTTTAAAGGAATATTACTTTTAGGAACCAAATAAAAGAAAAGCTTGCTTCTTAATTCAATAGTAAATTGTATTTGTTATAAGTAAGAACATTCACATGAGCATTATTGTAAGGACTTTTTAATAATGCATTCAATATGTGCCAAACAAACAACCATTTTATATATATATAGATCAAAGTTTTTTTAAAAATGGCATTCAAATTGATGCTGTTTATTTTCATTGGCTTGTTCCAACAAAAATTTTTTCTAGCAATTCTGAAGATAGTATCTTCCTTCTTTTCTTTATTTTTTTCCCTGTCCCAGACTAATTAGTCAGTTAGACCCCATCAGGCAAGCACACCAAGGGTCAAATACAGTGCGCTGTGGAAACTGCCCACCTAGCTGCGGTTAATTCAGAAAGTGGGGCTGGAAAGTCACACAGTAATACAATAGTATCTATCATGGCATTTCTTCTCATGGTAACTCAGTTGATTTCCTTCCTAAAATAGCCTGGATACCAACTTTCTTTAAACAGTTTTTAACAGTGTTTAAAATAACCAGAGGTAAAAGCATAAGGGAGTTTAAGCTACAAAAAGGCCTCTTCTTAACAATAGCCTGTAGGTGCCGTTCTGCATCAGTAAGAATTAGATGCTCTCGAGAAATGCTTTATGTTTCCCAGATCTGAGAGTACAGATGACAGATAAGAGGATTAACATAATTTCAAACAGTTCTTTCAAAAAGAGACTTGTTCTATATGTGGAAAATATTTTAAATTATTGCTTAGATATATTGCTTGAGGCATGTGGCAAGATTATCCACTGCTCTGCACTTTCTTCTACACTTCAATAGTCTCTGCTAGTAAACAAGAGTGCACCCACATTTTCAATATCTTGAGATTTAAAATGGCTATTGCTGTTAACACCAGCGTGTCCAGAATGGATTACATCTGTTATTGCCTTTTTAAAAGCATAAGACAGTAAGAGTATCTGATATCTGGTGCGCATAAGGTGTTTCCATTCTTATGGGGCAGATACAATTTAGCACTTCAGGAAGCTGTGTATCAGTGTGTAGCACAGGAGTAAGGGCTGGGTAGTGTTTCCTCCTGAGGGAGGACTCACCAGTGACCCAGCTGACACAAGGTATTCTTAAACACAGCTCCGATACATTATAGACTTGCCATAGATCCTTGAAAACACTTTGGGAGAGGGATTAGCCCAAATGGGAACAGCAACTTTATTTTGCCTATTTCCAAAATACATATTTAATGATTCACTGCCTTAGTACATAAAATAATAACAATCAGCTAGGTTTTTAATCAGTCTGCTTGATTGTGTAGAGATTGTACCCTTTTTTGCAAAGATGAAAGTATTTTTTGTGCAATTTGCAATAAGTAAGTGATACGACACTGGGGTCTGTTTACCATGATTAGCCCTTAATCGAATGGCCTGAAAAGATATAACAGAATTTTGAAGGATTCGACTATAAAACTCAAAATTGATTAGATAATCGTAATCTCTACAACTGCAGTTTAAATGCTCAAGATTTTTTTGCTATGGGAATTGCTGCTGACTATTATCTGGTTCCTTTAAAAGTAATATCCTTTACAAGGAAAATGGCCAAAGAAAGCAGGTGAGGGATTGTAGAGGAGGGATCCTGAGACAAGGAATGCTCCATAGCATTTAAAGAAATACCACAGCTGACCAGCAATGAATTAGCTGAAAATGAAAGGATGGCAAGAAGACTGACCATTGCAAGCTTAAATCACTATGCGTTAGAAAAGGGGGAAAAAAAACAAAAAAGGGAAAAAAGAAACTTCATAACACATTCCACTGGTTTATACCTGATTTCCCAGGAAGAACTGATAAGAAATGAAAAATGGAAGAAAGACATGATTAGTTTACAGGAAATTCTCTACATGACTCTAGAACACATGCAAACTAACACATTAGACATTCTAAATAAGGTATCTACTTGAGACATGAGCAGGTAGCCAGACATCCAGAGACTGAATATTGGAAAATATTCAAGGCCTTCATTTCCTTCCCATTGCTGTTTCTGTGGTCTCTTAAAATCTACAAGTACTTATTAATCTCTCTTAGCCAAATATTGCATATTTTACCCGAAATTGTTCTGGTTATTGAATCCAGGGGTAGCAGATCTTTCTCTACTGTGTGATATTTATTTTTCTGAGATCTAAAATCATTCTGCAGCTATCTAACACTTCGCTTATACTTCAGAAGTATGCGTGTTCCAATAAAATGACAAAAGAGTGTAAAAATGATTGAATACACTTTGTTAAAAGATTGTTGAAGTACAACACAAATACCACAAGAAAATATCAGTCACTGTTTTTATGAAACTAATAGAAAATCAGCTGTAGTTTAAACAGTTAAAGTATCCAGGCAAAAAGACCGGCTTTTGAGGAGACATTGTACGTATGCATGTGTATGGATGTGTGCAGTTAGCTTTTAAAAATTCCTGATTGAAAACAGCTTCAGTAGTTTAAGTGAAAAGAAAGAGAAGCAGCAGGAATTTTCCATATTTTTAGTCTATATGTTCTAACAAGACATAAAAAATTTTGACAATCTTAAAGAAAATGTATAATTGTCATTCAAGATTTTTGTGAATTCATATAGCCTAATTCCTTGTGTAAACCGAGTCATATGAAGACAGCTGAGAGAACTGAGGTCCTTAAAAGGCTTACCCTGTACTTGTTATCCCCAATCTGTTCCACTTGAAACCGTTTCGCACATTTACATTTCGCTACCTGCCTTGTAACCTGCAAAAAACCACAACAGGACAATTACTGTAAATACCACATTTCTAAAGATTTGTGTGCCTAGTAAACTTCAAATTACATAGGAGTGAAAACAAAACGAATTCTTGTAAAAAGTTACTCCAGGAGAACAGAATGCAACCTAAGAAAGCAGAAAATATACCTCATCTTCAATTTTGTCAGCATCTGTGAGAGGCTTGTATGCATCCTTGTTTGGATGAAGAGCTGCTACAAATTCATAATAGTCAATATATCCATCACCATCTCTATCAAAAATGTCTGCAACAGCACTCATTTCAAGTCGGCTTGTAGGGAATTCTGCAGGACAAAGACAACAACACAAGTTAAATTTTTTGGCTTTTCAATCCCATTACAATGAGAGGCTTTATCACAAATATTAAAAGGTGATTAGGCATTTGGTGACAGATAGTGCTTATCAAAAAAATAAGGACATTCAAACAAGTGAAGGAATCTTTCTGAAAAAAAACCAATCCGGATCTCCGGTGTTACCCAGATATTGGATAAAATGAGCACCATAGTGTGGCTTGAAGACAGACACAAAAGCAAGGGCACAGAATAAACTGTAAGATATGTTGGGGGGAGGGTAAACATTTTGACCTTCAAAGTGTATAAAACACTAACAAAATAGTGAGGAGATGTCAAGCAAGCATTTCACTGCTAATTAAATCTGGAATGCAAAGCCTTCCCAATGTAGATCTATGCATGGTGTTCCATGAAGTCCTTCTTTAGACCAAGTTCACAATGCAGAGTATTAACCCACACAGAGATTTCTTGATTAAATGGTCAAAGAAAATGTCAAGGTGATGAACAGGGATTATATCAGGAGTGTTTGGCAGTCATAATAAATTGATACCAACTGCATTAAAAGAGTAAACTATTTAACCTCTTGGTGGTTTTTTTAATAAACCTCAGGTTTTTTTAATAAACTTTTGTTAATTCAAGCAAAACAGCAATATTCACATATAGTGATCTTTTACTCTATTTCCTCAAGTAGGGGGGAAATATACACAGTACAATATTCTCCTACTGAGCAACACTAAAATGAAATACTAGGAGCAGCCCAATTCTGAATCATTACTGTTCAAAGCAAAAGTCTCCATGATTTGAAGATAAAAGATTATTTTAAGTATTAGGCCCTTATCTGTTATGAGTCTGTTCCTAAAAGGAAGCATGATCACATACATGTTGTGGAAGACTTACATTACCACCAACTGTGCACACCTAAGGAATACCAATCCATCAGGAGAGCTAGGAAAATTCCTTTCCTAGTTCGATTGCTCAGCATTTTAAGCCTTATTATACAGGTATATGAATATTGTCATGGCTCATCGAAACACTGGTTTCAAAAATTACACAGTTTCCTTCTATAATTGAGACTATTCCATGTAAGTTCTTTAATAAAAATCATATGGTCCTATGAACTGATCTTGAAAATCATCTGTAGGTTATATAAGGTACTTTTTACTATTATGAGTAATCAGTCAAAAAGTAATTGTTGAAGTAGCTAGTATACTATAAGAATGACAATCTGAGTTCAGTAAACCATCAAACTACTAATTAGGTAATAATATAAATGTGACATTTGTAACCCGATTCACAATGTAAAATAACTGGAAAGAGTTTCTAGAATCTAGAAATATTTTCAAGTAAAATAATTATAAAGTAATACTTAATAAATTCAAAAAGGAAATCTGTGACCTTCTAACATAATAAACTGTATAGTGTAGACTATCTAGACGAGATGACTTCATGAGATGTTTGTTCTAAGTTCAACATTACGTTAATTTTAAAACTTACTTGAAGAAAGAATTCCATCGATAAACTCCTGTCTTGTAATCTTTCCATCCTGATCTTTATCAATCCTTCTAAAGAAGTCCATCACACGAGACTTCTTATGGTTCATCCATCGCATGTATTTTTTCCTCCAGATATCAAAATCAAAGTTGGCAAATTCTCTCAGCTTAAATAAAAACAGAAAGAACATTTTTTCAGCTGAAATCCATCAATTTAGAACCTCAATGAGATAGATACCATCTGCATTTTGTTGAATAATTGATTCTTTGAGGACCTATGCAAGCATTTTAAATATCTCAACTCTCCTCATTTAAAGTGAGGATGACAGCTTTTACAGCACATTAAAGCACATGTACCACAGTGTTTTCAGTTAGCTGTGTCATACAATATAATATGGAAGTTGTTTACAGTATTGGCAATTTAATCCAGGGTAAAGAAAATTATGCAAAAAGTATGTCTATTCTGTACAGTGCTTTTCTGACCTCTTCAAGTCTGTCCAAAGCATCATTAAGTTTTCTTCTTCTTTCCAGGGCCAGAAGCCAGACTTGTTGCCATTTGCTGACTAAAAGGTTTACCCGTGGATTCTTGGTTTCAATTTGTGCCTGGGCTGCTGATGGATAAATGCCTGGTGTTGGGGAACGCTTTCCTGTTAAAACATGATAAAATGCACAGGTCTCACCCAGCTCAAACAAAACAAACGTTTACAAGAAATGCACTTGACCTTCCTAAAATTATTCCTTCCTGTCTCAAATAAGGAGATCATACCCATACCCCAAGATGATTCTATATAATGGGATGATTTTTTTTTTCTTTTTTTTTATCATTCCTGGGGAACAACCCAGTGGTGGTTACAGTCTCTTTTATCTAGCCAGAGCAGCTAGTGAGGGTTCCACAAGTCAAACCACACAGTTTAAATTAAATCTTCGTTAATCTCTCAGAGTTGCAAAGTAAACAACCTCATTTTAGAAGCAGGCTCCATGTATGGGCAAGTATAAAATACAATGGGTAAGTATATCTAAAAATACAAAAAGCAATTTCCGCACCTGATGATTCACTTTCCATTCAACTCCACTGAATACACTTCTAATTGGATTAATACAATTTTATAGACAGTAAGAGCACAATTTTGTCTCTGTATCTTTATGTGAAGTTATTTGCACTTTCAGATAATGGTAGATTTGCAAAGACTCCGCATGTACTTGCTCTTGGAAGTTTAAGGGCACAGGAAAGGCTTCACACTTTAAAAACAGCTATTCATGAAGATTAGGACAAAATGTAAAAATACTTGTCTGCTCTTAGAAATTCCTTCACAATGAATAAAAAATGAGAAGTCATTAGAAAAGTCAGCCAAGAGAATTTTACAGTTCCACTAGAAGTTAATCAAACTTATTAGATTATTAGCAATCTGTAAACTTTATAGATAGAGCAATGGTATATGTGACACACCCCAAAACACGCTGTTACTTACTTCCTGCTCTCCCCTTATCAAGGACAGGAATATGAGATTGTACTGGAGAGGGTTCAAGGGCTTTCCTTTTATAGGTCTTTGTAACTTTATCCACATCAGGCTGTTTTCTGGTCATTTCTTCCATGAATGTCTGCAATCAGATAGAGGTGATCTTAATTAACAATACACAAAAGTAACCACGGGAATGAAAAACGCACACAATAGCAAAACACCAAAGTTAAAAGAAAGGCACAGAAAGATACTTATAATGCCAGCCTCACAAAATAAACACAGATAAATGTTTTGTAGATAAGAAAAATCAGCAGTATAAGCTTTTAAGATCACTATGGCCTGGCTGTTGAAAGAAGGCTAAATCTAAAAACCAATCTGTCAAATTCCTTTATTAACTGTATACGGTGAGGTGATATATAACAGAACTCTGCCTCCAAGATCTTGCTGTCCAAACTGCATTTCACAGAAGCGAGCCAGCTCTGTTGTGTAAACTGGGGTAAGTCTATGAGCACTGCCTACACCAGCAGCTCCCTCTGGCACTTCATAAACCTGTTTTTGAAATCCAATCAGTAAAGCCACCCTGCAACGCTATTTCTAAGGTGGCAGCACTATCATACATTTCATGTGGGTCTTCTTTCATTCCTAGTATTATCCTTGCTTGTATTCAATCATTATAAGAAAAAATAGCAAAGGAGATTCACACGTGGTCACGAAGCCTAGCTGAGATGTGAGCCCCACGTGAGTGACACGTCACTTAATAATCCTTACCTGATGTTCGGCTATAAGCGCTTTAACTTCCTCAATCTCCTGGGGGATAACCTCCTTATCTTTTTCAGTTAGTGTAGTCTCTGCCCACTGCAACCAGGACAGCAAGGCTTCCAGCAGTTCCTGGTTAGCAATAAGCGCAGCCAGAGCTCCTGCCAGTCTCTGTTGATGTTGTTTAGCCCATGCTAAGACCTTGACAAAGAAACCAGTATGTGAGTATGTGCACATCTGAAATTCTTAACAATGTATTTAAAATTGCTCTGCTAACTGTAAACCCAGAGCTACTTCTTAGGCCTACTGATGTTTGAATATCAAAGCTGTTAAACGTAGTGGCTGATCACTAACAATAGCTAGGTCACTAGAATTCCTAGTTCAACACATTTCTTCCACAGATATTCAGGACCAGGCACTGCTAAACACAGTAATTAGCACATTCAGGCAATATAATAAGAATTTTAACAATATGTGTGAGTTAGTGAATCACACAGGATTTGGTGTCAGTTCTCCTCCTGGGCACTCCTGAAGCCATACTTTGCTATCACCAGGATTTTGTTTTTCAAGCTTAATATAAAACAGAAAATATCACCTTAACAGCTGAGAGTATAACCTACCTGTAGCCACTTAAATAATTTAGATATCCTAGATTTAAAATATGTTGGACTGAAATCCTCTCCAATGTAATCAGAATCCTTCACATTTGCCCTGTATTTTCTTTCCTTTGTAACTTCCCAATTTCTCCCTAGAAACTATTGGCTTTCCTCACTTGGGAAGTGTCAGACAGCATTTCCTTTAATACATACAAACAAAGAAGCTTGACCATCTGCTTTAGCTCTTAAAGCCCTGTAAGTTTTGAAATAAAGCCTAGGGAAGCACAGTATTCACCTCCATCACCATGGGTATTTTAAATGTTTAGTTCTCAACAGCTGGATCACTTCCTCACAGTGTAACTACCACATTACTTGTCAGCCATGTTCTAATTAAAGATGGACTGCTGCAATGAAGATGGTTCAACATATACTGACCTCTTCAAACCTGGCTCTGATGATTGTTATCCAGTGCTTAATGGTGGTGATGGAGTCTGGGTGGCAGATAGCCAGAATAGCTTCTCCCATACCTGTTGCTTTATTCAGTTCTGCCTTTTTCTCTTCCAGTTTCTTCATAAATTCCTAAAACAGAGGTAATAACTTTAATTAGATGCTGACAAAACTTGCAAGAGAAATCTGAGTGCGTAATCTGGAAGGTCATGAGCCTTTTGACTGATCAAGCAGATCCAACTTGCAAGAGACAAGTTTGACTTGTATGAGAAAAGCTTAAAAGTGTTTAAAAAGCCTATTCCACATAAAGTACTAAAACAAAGCCCTAAAACCTTATCCCAAGCTTGCTGCTCCTTAAAAGCCCCATGCTCTAAAGATGCATGCCCTTCATAAAGAAACAAAGGAAAATCACAGCATTTGGAAGTGCTGTAAACCAGATATATGATGGTTAGAATCACTATTGGTATTATTTCAACGACTTGGTTTGTCAGTTACAGTACTTCTTCATAATAAACTATCAAGCTCCTACCAGAGGCTGGAAATGTCCAACTATAATTACATACTCAGACAAGATG
The DNA here is from genome assembly GCF_017639235.1 of Corvus kubaryi. NCBI lineage: Eukaryota > Metazoa > Chordata > Aves > Passeriformes > Corvidae > Corvus > Corvus kubaryi. The sequence goes on from NW_024582091.1 coordinate 5,397,216, forward strand.
ACAGAGTTCAGGAGCAGCTATACTAAACTAACACAAATGTGACAACTCAGCAGCTGAGGGAGAAAGACACAGCATGTGGGAAAAATCTCATAAAAGCAAAAGGATGTTTACAGCTTTAGGCATCCAAGCTGATAGTCACTGGTATTCCTATGATGGCAGGACCAGAACTGGATGTGAGGCAGAAACAACAACAAAAAAAAAGACAACTGGAAGGAGGACTTTTCCCATGCTTTCTATAGCTTGCATTTCTTTCTTTTTTTTTTTTTTTCCCTTGCCCTTTTATTTTTGGTTAACCATCACTACTACAATGGTTTTACTTTTCTGCCTAAATGTTATGCAAGTCTGTGTGTCTTTGTGAGCATCCTTAACTGGAACTGCTAATATCTCTCAGTGTCTAGTGAAAATTTTTGTTATACTTTAACATCTTTAATTAGGCTACAAAAAGGAACCACATCTCTGAAAGCTTAACTCTTCCTCTTTCTGGCCATAAAGGGCTATTTTGGATTAAAGATGAAATTAAAGAGGAGCAAAGTCAAATCCTAGACAACCCAAAATCACCAAAACATCATAAAAGCAGGTTCTTCATCAACTCATGATGACATTATCCCGTGCCTTTATAAAGTAAGTATGAAGTTATTATGAAATAAAAGTGTAAAAGACATAATCTCTTCTACCTTGTTCTAGAACTGTGAAATATGTAGGCTCTACATTTAAATGTATTTGTTGCTAACTGATTTTGATTTAAGCTTAAATTATTGCCAGAGTTTAAGACCCAAATCATAATATCACACCTTCTTTCACAAAAACGCATGCATCCTTACAATATTTCAGTTCAACATGGATTTGGAAAGGTTGAATTTCATTGTAATGAGAGATTACCAAAATAAGCCAGAGTCAGGTGGAAAATGGGCAAAAAACCCCCATTGTGTTCCCCTGCCCAGCTGTACTAGAACGTTTCAAGAATTAAAGCTATGACGCACTACTCACAGTGTATTAAACTCTCCCTAATTGTACTGAACTCTGTGGCAAAACAGTGGTACAGACACATTTACAGGAGAGGAAATGGGATGCTTCTCATTGAGCAATGCAGTGCATTAACCCACTGCAGCTCAGTCCCTAGACAGGCAGACAAGTGACAGATATCTCTCTGAGATAGCAGAATTCACTAAGTCATGTGCAATATCCAAGAAGAGAAAGATCAGAAATAGGCATAAAGATGGACCATTTGGATAAAATATTGTCCTGAAGAAGCATTTCTACGTGTAGTTGAATACAAATGCAGTAAAACTATTTTATGAGTCACAGTGACAAAAGGAAGATACATTTCATATTTATGTAATAATTTCAGTCATATATTTTTATTTTAATATGCAGCTTTATAATGCATACATGGTATTTAAAAATAATATATATTACCTCTTCCCTTATTTTCTTTTTGTCTTCTTGAAAACTAATGTTATAAGCTTAAAAGGAGATATGACCTACTCAAGAAAAATTGTGAGAGTATGTTGGAGTAAAAGCTTCTCTGGACTCAGGCCCAGAGGAAAGCCAAAGCACAGGGGTTGAATTAAAACCTTTGAATAAGCTAAGATACATGAAGCCACACTGAAGTGAAATAGAAATATAGATCTTTAAATTTTAGTAGAAATATGTGCTAAGTGCCTTAAACATTAAAAAGCTGTAGCAGAGACCTTAAACACAGTTCTTGCTGCAGCAGTGGTACCTTTTCACAGAATTCTTTACTTTAGGACAAAATATAGATAGAATGGTACTGTTCACATATTTTAGATGGAGTGTTCACATAAACAAGAAGAACTGATAGAAACTGTATATGCAAATCTGTGTAATACATGTGTAACACTTGTGTAAGACTTACAAGTGTTAGAATTAGACCAGGATAGGTTAAGAAAAAGAAAACTAGAATTGTGTGTTAATCTTATTGGTCAGTTAACAAATATAATCCACACTTCTGTAACAAAAAAATAATAACAGAAGAAACTGGAATTAGAAGAAGAAGCTGTTTGCTGTTGTTGCTTGGCCTTATCATGTAACCCCCTTGAACTCTGCCTTCAAGAAAGCTATGAGACTATGAAATAAAGAACTTAGCAGAACAGGAGCCTCCTCTGCTCTCTTACCCTGGTCTGAGAAGGAAGGGTACCCCGTCAAAAGCTCAACAAGAGTAGAAAAATTGTAGTGCCATAATCTTCCTTAGCTTAACAGTTTCTCTATTTCTATTCTTTGCCCTTGAAGAGGAAAATGTGGTTGGGAGAACACCTTCTAAAGCCTACTAAAAAAATTTAAGTACAGTATGGCCACATCTAGCACCAAGACTGGTTGTGTTGTGCTAGCTATCATCCTTCTCAGCCGGACAGGGTTTCTCAGAGACAAACTTTGCTTTGGGGTTCCAAGTTACGCTTCAGCTTTGGCAGCACAAATTTTGAACTTAGTACAGAAATATTTTGCTAGTCCATCTATAGTGCAGAGGAAGACATTTCAATTTCTATTTTCTAATTATTTCAGTGGACCTAAGATTTCACTCAGTTCTTTTCTCTGTATTCAGGAGAGTAAAAAAATCAAATAAAAGGGAACTGGTGAAGCACATGTGGAGGAAAGGCAGCTAAAAGACAAATGTCATTGCATCAGGTTGCTGCTGCCAACATTAGTCAACACATTGTCAGGTTGCTACATCAACACATGCTGATGTATACATATATTTGATGCATACATACATTTGCTAGCTTATGACTGGCATCCAATTTCCAGGACCCTAAGTTAAAACTGAAAACTTTTTCAAAACAGCATTCTAAGTACCTTGAAAACTCCTTAGTTAAGAGCCATTTAAGAGTTGCATCTTGCATGCACTCCTCGGCATAAAAATATTATCAAACTCAATTTAAACAGGATGCTTTTCCAATCTCCATTTCATAAATTTTGCTATAACTTTCTTCAGAGCAATGATGAACAAATACAGGACTTATAATTTGTTCTATGACACTGTGGGCACTACACCCTTGGTATTATCACTACTGCATTTACAAGAAGTTTTGTGTAGGCTCAACTGTGCATGTTTGCAGCCCCCTGTTAGGACAGTGAAAATTTGACCTCTATGATCCTTACTTAGCCATTTTCCCATTTCCTTACTGCAAAGTTAGTTTGATGGCCTGTAATCTACTATCTGCAGTACCTATGCCAGTGCAGTATTTCAGTAGCCAATGCATGTGAAGTATGACAGCACACCATTTCGCCATGACAAAAGGTTCATGCATGACAACATCATTCTGCTGACATTTACAAATGACCTTGCAAGAAAGGTATATGCCAGTTTGGTCAATGGTGCTAAGGAGACAGATACACTTTTGCTACTGTAGCAGTCTGTGTGGTAATTACAGGCATCATACCCCACAGAGGGGTTTGCACCTCTCTCTAAATGTTTACAGCAAATTTCTAAAGGCCCATTATTTCCTTAATAAGCCAAAATGACTCAAACAACAGCCCAAGACTAGTCTGGGCATCAAACTGTTAACTACATTAAATTTCTAGCTTCTCTACAGAAAGAGTTGCAAAACCCAACACTGGATGCTGGATAGAACTACCTGGGATAGACTCTGCTGCCTCCTTTCCTCTAATTTTGCCACCTATCAGAGCAATTAGAATGAAGAGGATCCTGGTCATTTTCTTGCTTACCCTGTGCTGCTCTATCAGTGTACGCAAGGCCTCTTCATCATCTGGAAGGACGCCGTGGAAACGAAGAGCCTGCTCTGCCTCTGCCAGCCACTCCAAAAGGACATGGACAACAGAGTGGAATTCTTCTGCCTGTTAAGATACAAGAAGTCATGGTCACTCATGTGGTGACCTGACCGGCACACTGCAGCTTACACAAGGAGATTGAGCCCACATTTGGAATCATTAATCATCCAGCAGTACCGGCACATTATCTTTCCATTAAAAAGTCAGTGATACACAGCACTACATGTTCATAACTGTAAAAACAGCTCATGCTTCCCAAAAAATTATAGGAAGCCTAAAAGCCTGTTCATGCTTTTAGGCATCTAATTTATAGTGTATTTGCAGCTCAGTTGAGAATGTTCTGCTTTTACACTGACAAATTACACGGGAGGTGCTTTCAGGGACCAGCTGGAGAGATGAGAACCATATTGTCTGCACAGCCTAAAGCACCAGTTAAGCAAAATGAATTGACAGCCTGTTGGAGAGTGACTCTTTTGTATCTAGAGAAAACAAGGAAGATTCACCTTTGGGTACAGCCATGTTCAGACAAAATTAGTGTTTGTGGTAAGTTCAGGATTGTGTCTGCTGAGCAAAGCAGAGCAGGAATATTATACATAGTGGATACATTGCTACTGCAGGAGCCCCATCCTAGCATCAATCCAAGCTAGTATATCTTCAGAGAGCTGTACATCCATATTATCTCAGGTTTGGAAATAATACAGATACACCTATTTATTTGGGATGGGTACCAGATAATGCTGACATACACAGACTGTTCTAGGTCATGACTGCACTCAGCACAACTCTATTTTTAATTGAAAGCACCTCACTGTGCATTGTAATTGTGCCAATGTAAAGAAGTTTTCAATACCCAAATTTACTTCTTTCTAGTAGGGCACAAAAAGCATAAATATGATTGCAACCCCCTGCTTCTTGTGAAAGGGGCATAGTTCTTTATCATCCTTCATATTTGTCTGTAACTTCAGTGATTTCCTTAGATGGTAAGGTCTTTGAAACATTTGTTTTGCATTTGTAGTAGAGACTAATAATAACAGTAATAATAAATGCTAAGAGGCACTATTTATGTGCTGTGGTAGAGGGATAGACAAGGTAAGCAATGCATGAGCAAGTAAATGAGTATTTTCAAATGAAATGAGAGTGAATGACATCAAGTGAAAATGAAATTTCTGGCAACTAAACTGCAAGATATTTTCACTGCTTCTCGTACAGTACATGTAGCAACATTATTATTCCTCTACCTGCCGAAGAGCCTGTTCCAGTCGTGTTTGCTTGGATACTGACAGGGCACAAACTGTCTCCCAGCGAGTGCTTAGCTCCTGCATTTGGACTTTGACCCAGGAAGAGTCATCACGACTGCCTTCTATCAGCTCCCTGGCAGAGCGCTTCAGAGCCTGGACACTGCTTGTTCTTTTTCCCAGCTCCTTCTGGAAAACCTAGACACCATCAAATATATTTGAAATGTTTAACTCATTAAGGCATACTTATGTAAAAAACAAGAGAAAACTACTGGTTACAAAAATAAATAAAAACACAGATTTATTTCTGTCAAGAATAACTCCATCTAGGTGATGCAAAACACCCAGGTTCTGTTTGTTAGATTCCATAGGAAGATATTAATACTCTCTTCTATAATAATAAAACTGGAATATGGTAGGAAAACGTCAGACAGATCCCAAGAATCCATTCTGGTGCAATGCAGGGGAAATCTATTCTCCTTACCACTGCTGGCTTTCCATTCTTTATCAAAGCAATTGATCTGACACAGTGATTAACACATAAGATTGCTGTGGCAGGAAAAGATCAGATCAAAAGCTAGCAATCAAGGAGAGGGTTTAAAATCATCAAAACAATCCCCATCTGGGGGTCTAACTGTAAGGTTGTGGCTCTTCCTGCTTATTCATATATTTATGTGGGAGTATGTTCACATTAGCAGATGGAACAAGCTCCAGTTACTTAAAGGAAGTCATCTTAAAAGAAGATAATTACAGTGTGCCCTGCCACTGACTGCAACTTACTTGGGATGGACAGTGGGATTTCAGAAGCAACTGAAGCATATTGCAGGCTAATTTTTACAGACTACCGTTGTTTCCAAACACTTTTTTTATGAGGCCCAAAATCTCCAGTGGACATGAGATACTGAAAGTCACAGAGGGACCTTCACCTCCTAATCCTCCCAGGCTGCAGAGCTCTGCTGGTGTGTCACCTTTGCAATACAAGTAACCTCAGCAGCCATTTCTTCTGACATACTGAACTGCAAAACTGGGGTTCAGAGGTAGAGTCCAACATGTTCTACTTGTTCCCATGTCCAAAACCACTTCAGTAAGAAAATACTGCAGGTTTCCAACGCGAGCTTCCTGGGCCATGGTCTAGTTGAAATCTGTGCACAACTTTAGCATTGTAATTACTTTTCTCAATAAATATACAGCAGCCCCACAGGTCTGAAAGGCTGTAGTCATGACAAGTGCACTGGACATTTGGTTAGCAGATAAACTAAAAAAGAGCTGTCTGCCCCAGAGTTTTCCAGTTAAATAATTTTTGTCATCTCTTGCCCCTAGACACATATTCGCAAATGCATATCTGTGATTTATGACATGATATTGATAAATACACAGGGTAGCACAATCAAATAGAATATCTCAGTGCTAACTGGTGTCAATGAGTCACTAAGAGTTGTCCTCTTTCAAGTATGTTTTATAGCATTTTCTATTGTTGACTACATTTGTGTTACAAAACTAATTCGTATTTCTAAAAATTACAGATTAGTCAAAGATAAAGATACATTAAAATGTTACATTTATGAGCAATCCAGTAATTAAAAACCACTATTTTTGGAACTACCTTGTGGTTGTCAATCAGGTTCATTACTAAATCAATGTCTCCATGTACTGGCTGGTCTTCTGCTAGTTGAGGTTCAATTTTGTATAACCAGTCAATGAGAGCTTGCAGAGCATCAGTAAACTGTCCCGAAAATAGCAGGGCTTCCTCCAGTTTATTTTGTCTGAGAGGGGAAAAAAAACCCCAAACAACCACACACACACACACACACACAAAAATCATTTATACATTTTAGGAAAACAGTTTCAGCATAAAATAACAGAATCATAGAAGTGTTAAGGTTGGAAAAGACTGGTCGGTCATTGAGCCCAACTGCTATCCCAGCACCACTGTGTTCACCACTAAATCATGTCCCCAGGTGCTACATCCACATGCCTTTTGAACACTTTCAGGGACAGTGACTCAACTACTTCCTTGGGCAGTCTTCTTCAATGCTTCACAACCCTTTCAGAGAATAAATTTTTCCTAAAATCCAAGCTAAACCTCACTTGGTGCAATTTGAGGCAGTTTCCTCTCATGCTGTCATTTGCTGCCTGGGAGAAGAGACCAATCTCACCTGGCTACAGCCTCCTTTCAGGCAGCTGTAGAGAGGTCTCCCCTAAGCCTCCTTTTCTCCAGGCTAAACACCCCCAGCTGCCTCAGCCACTCCTCATCAGGCTTGTGCTCCAGACCCTTCATGAGCTTCGTTGCTCTTTCCTGGACTCACTCCAGCCCCTCAATGTCTTTCTTGTAGTGAGGGGCCCAGACCTGGACACAGGACTCGAGGTGTGGCCTCGCCAGTGCTGAGTACAGGGGGACAATCACTGCCCTGGTCCTGTGGGACAGACTATTGCTGATACAGGCCAGGATGCCACTGGCCCTCTTGGCCACCTGGGCACACGCTGGCTCATGTTCAGCCAGCTGTTGACCAGCACCTCCAAAGAACTTCAAATCAGTTTCCCTTTTTAAAGGGCTCTTCCTTCCCCTTCCTCCCCTGCTCTTCTTCCATACCGTTAGGAAAGCATGCATTTGCAGTATTTTACTGCTTTGGCATTCTTAATTATCAGACAAGCTAGCCACTCTGGTTCTATTTTTACCAAAAAATCCCAAAAATAGAAGCCTTTTTCTTATTTGATTAGTAACTAGTTGAGTTTCATTTACCTTTCCACTGACTTTCCACAAATTGTATCCCATTTATCTCTTAGTTCACTCAACATATCATCAAGCTTCAAATTGTCATCAGCCAAGGTGGTTTTCTCTTTCAAGGAACGTCCGGTCCTATTGGTGGTATCATACACAGAATGTTTGGCACCAAGAGATTTCTGGAATTCCTATATATAGGGAAAAAAACCCCAAACATGTATCATTACCTGTTTAAAGGCCATTGTTAATTAGTTTTTGACATACTATTTGCAATATAAATTGTAAATGTTGCTGCAAGAATAATTTAAACTCACTGCAAAATTTCTATTCTAGTGCCACAGTACACCTGGGGCTTGACACTAGCAGACCCCTGCCTTTTGTCCTTCTTTGGAAATGTAGCTCTATGCTTACTGGAACAACTTTGGGAAAATCCCTCCTTCAGCGAGGGCAATGATTCCTGTCCTACCATAATATTCCCAAATTTCAGCCTGGTAGTCAGAAGGATGTGAAAGAACTGCTACTTTGGGAGCCATTAACTGAGCATTCTTTGCACTGCATTCTTACAAGCTAAGATTTCAAGCCACTTGTAGAGCTCCCCAAGAACTACAGAGGTTATTCTGTTTTAGCTCAACACGGACAAGCTGGGAAACCTCCAAGCACATGCAGCAGCCAGGTAACACCCCGATAACTCAATTTGTGCTAGAAGTCAAAATCACAAGCAGGTTTCTGTGCCCCGGGACTTTGGACAATGACAATGACAGAGTCTGCCTGCCAGCTCTGACAGCTCCTTCTGCACAGATCCTCTGGAATCTTTTCACAGGCACAGAAGAGCACAAGAAACACAGTTCATCTGATGCCACACAGGAAATAAATTACTGACAGAGTAAATAATTAAATAAAGGAACACTGCCAAAAGACAACACCAGCCCAACACGGCAGCTTTTAAATTGCAGCAATGCTTGAAATTTTTTTATTTCACACCTTCATGAATTGCTAGCAGGGAATCAGTTGAAAAAAAAATAAATCACAAGTTTGTTTTACAAAACCCTTATATACAGAATCAAATATTCTTTCTTCATTTTTGTTACCAAAAAAGCAACATTTGTTTTGTAATTTAGTATTTCCTTACTATTCTTTCATTTTCCTCATATAAAACAAGAAAACAAACTTAAGAAGAAAGATAATTGTCAAGTTAGGACTACAGTAAAAATAAATAAAATTTTCAAAATAATCAATTTTTTGTAACAGCTCCTTCAATACAAACATGTCTATGTTTCTTTTATTTGAGGAGTTTTGTTAACTACTTAACTACTAACTACTTAACACTACACAGAGAATGTTACTAGATTTGCACAAGGAATCACAATTAAATTTCTGCCACAGAAAGATAATACAGGGAAAACAGATTTAAAGATGGCAAAGGGTTGCAGTTAGTTCATTCCTTGAGAGTAAACTTTATCTACTTTCATTTGACTTCAGGTATAACAGAGTAGATTTGGTTTAAGCTGCCAGGAACAGTCAGGTAAGTTAATCACTGAGATTTTTTTCAGCTAGATACCTTCCTTCTCAGGAAGATGGGCACATACAGATAAAATTAGCCAGGTTCATATAAATGTACTGTAAGAACACTCAGCATTACCACAGGAATGGTTTGGGTGACCTAGTGCGGGTTTTTCCATTCCTGACTCCTAAAAATGAGAAAAAAATTCTAATAAACAGACCACAAATAACCCCCAAAAGTCCCTGGCAACATGCTAGATATGAGTGAGAGAGAAAACATATTATCTTGGGTTTTCTTTTTCAGGGACTTTTTTTTTGGCAGTAACAACTGGCAAAGAGCAAATCCAAATTATTGCTTACAGCACACATTCAGTTGGGATAGCAAAATCCTTAACTAAATGGAGCAAGGAAACCTTCAAGGCTGGACTGAAAAGACAAAGACAGACACAGGGTATATGTGGGAGTGGAAGGAAAAGACTCAAAATACAAGGAAGGACATTGCAGTGTTGGGAGGTTTGACAACTCATTAAAAAACAATTGAGCTGATTTCTTTGAGAGGGTGGTGTTTGAAGTTTAAAGTCACAAAGTTCACAGAACTCCCTCTCTCACACACATTTATATCTTTTCTCCAGATTACCAGTTTCAATCCTTATCTCCCTGTACCAATTTCATCCCATTCCTTAATGAGATTCAAGCAACTCAAGCAGGCTTTTTACATGAAAGAAGATGAAGAAAAAATATCAGTGACAGAAGTAATGACTCTGCCAAACTATTCAAGGAAGCTTGGTCTCATAAAACATACTGCTGTAGGTATAAAGTGCATATCAAGTTTATCAGGTTTAACATTTCTGAATATGGGATGAGAATACAGGTAGAAAGTTCTGAAAACCTCAAAGCAAAGTCCCAGCATTGACCATACTTGTGAGGAGTTTGAATAGATAAAGAAAAGAGAGGAGTGAAAGGATTAGAAGATTAGTAAGAGTCAGACTATCCTAACAGCAAGATCCCCCCCTGCCAATTCAGATCACTAACTTCAAATTCTGGCAACAGCAGCAATCCCGAAACAAACTGAAATTGCAGAGTTGGCATAACAGAATGTTAATGTAGGTTTTATCTAAAAGTTTTAACAGCAGACAGAGATAAAAGTATTTCTGCTTGACCAACTGCCAGCTCTCGCTATATTAAAGGAGAATATTTTCCTGGTTGATAAACAACACGACATGCAACCTGAGAGATGATAAAAAAAATAAAGCAGACTGATGTAGTCATTAATATACATGACAAAATTTGTCAGAGGTAAAAGCAATCACCAGAAGCTACAGTGAAAAGAAAAAATTAGATATGCAAACCCCAGAGGATATTGTGACATATGAAAAAATAGGAGTAAATGGGGAACAATAAAACTGACATAAAAAGTAAATTTATGCCAAAATGTAGAAAAATGAATGCTCTTTCAATATTCTAGTGTTTGATGAAACTGCCCCAAGAGAAATCCTAAGACACAATCTATCTCTGAAGATTCTACCACTCAGCCACTTAATCCTCAATAATATATTATTCTAGGCATTTTACAGAAGTAAAAATGAAGTAAAGACTTCTGTCTTTGCTATTGCTCTGTGTCTGATGGAATTACAGAGCTTTTACATTATCATTACAAGTTTGAAAACCCAAGTGAATGAGAGAGATTTTTACATATTCACAGCTGAATTTCTGAAAAGCTGGTTTCAGAATTTTGAATCCCTTAAAGAGAAATATGGGAGCAGTATTTGCTCTAATACTGCCACAGTGTTTTCTACAGGATTTCATTAATATTTCCTCAACATAAAAAGTGACTGCCAATCAAAACACAAGATTATTTTTCACTTTTGAATTTGTCCTGCAGTATTAAAAGGAAAATCTCAACCCAAATAAGCGGACAGTAAATTTTTGGTTTAAGAACTTAAAGAAAGCCTCTTCAGAGATCCCTATTCTGAAATAGTATTAATTTGTTTTTTAAAGTTTCCATGGCAGCGTATTATTCTTTCCTCTTCATTGTTAACCACTCCCCCACATATCAGGTACTGTGAAAAGTTCTTTTCATTCACACCCTGTTACAACACCATCATTTAATTTGATGTGAATAAAAACCCCATTGCAGTGAGGCCACAAATCTACTTTCTTTGCTGGTTGAACAGTACAAGGCTGAAAGACTTACCTACATTTCACTGGGCATTTTGCATGTCATGACTCACCTTGTGCTGTGCAAGCTGCATCTTTATTTTGTCAGGGTCATTTGCAATTTCAAGATCTGAGTCCAGAGATTTCTCTGACTCTTCCAGCCATTCCATAAGCTTATGCCAGGCTTCATGGAACTAAAGAAAAGTCAGATTTGCACGGACTTTAAAATTCATTGGTTCATGAAACAGTCCAAAAACATTAAACCCCAACCAAGACTGGCAAACTTTGAGAAAATTTGATGTGTTTTTTCTCCCTGGTCTCTCAAACAGAACTGGTCCAACCATGTGCCCACTGTATTTCGCCTTCCTTCCCCAAGTGAGTTAACAACCTTTAATGTACATGATGTGCACACGTCATAGGTATCTGTCAGAGACATATTGCTAACATCTGTTGATGTGTTGGTCATTTAGATTCCTACAGTTTTAGCAATGGATAGTAAATACAGAAAGAACGGGGCTTAGCTATTGCTTGTACGGGACCATAGCAGTAAATCACTGGGGAAAACTTCCGTCTGGGTGACTGCCCAAGACGTTCCCTGTAACACTCATAAAAGCTCCCATTATATCAAATGCTATCTTGACGAGCAAGGAATAGGTTTTTGATCTTCCTTCCTGTTTCAAAAAAAAGAGCACTTCAGGGAAGAAAGGAAGACAGCAGGGAAAAAGTAAAGATTCAACCAGCTTTCACAAAGTGTCATCCCTTTGGGTTTTGATTTTTCTAAACTGGTCATTTCTCTCTCTCTTTAAAAATTCTTCTTGCCTGGTCTGCCTACACATGGAGGCAAAAGAAACCAGTTCAGAAACCTTTCAAGGCATCTAAGACACTGTTGCTCAGGGCTGTTGATTAGGCCTTGACACCAGTAGCCTTCAGTACTCCTTCCACACTCCACACACACAGTTGTCATCTTAATAACACTGTATTTAGCTTTGTAAATGCATAATGAGATGAAATCCATCTCATCGCAGAACTGCTGTGTGTGTGAATGCACAAGAGAAACTGCAGGAAAATAAGAAACGTGTGATTGGTTTATGGGCTAATTCATTGCCCAGAGAACTTCTTGCTCTGTGAACTGAGTGGTGGTAGTGGTGAACATTGGAACGTGGTTCAGCTGTGATCATCACCAAATCTTGGATGATCATGTTCCCCTGAATAGAAAGAAGCTAGAACTTCCTACTGACACTTGATTAAGATTACATTCCTCTCACACATTTTGCATCTTATCATTTATGTTCCTCAGTGAGGGAAACATGTATCTAAGGAAAAAAAACAAGAATGCTCCCAAGTAAAGAAAACTCTGCAAACACCCTCCCCTCCCCCTAAAAAAGAACCTTTCCAGGTTTATAAGGAAATAAATGGAGATATCTTACCACACAGAAGATATTGGTCTAGTAACTGATGTAAGAGACTGAGTGATAAGTGATGAGTATAATCAGGACACAACATAGACCCAAGAAGAAAATACTAAGGAACTCTCCCATGCATTTGTGAAAAAGGTTCATCACATTCTTTAAAATATACAGGGTTGATTGTGAAACTACTTTTTGAGGACAGATGGCACTAATACACATCTGGAATCCATACGGTAACTTCCTTTTTTCAGACTATCCTGTACTGCAGACAGAAGTCACTGCTTGGGTTGAAAATGATGCTTTCACCTCCAAAATGAAGTGCTCTGGGATTGAATCACAGAAATCGCTCCACTAACTCAACACTGTCTGTTACACTAACACCAGGCTTGCTTTGTAAGTGCTTTAAAGCATCATATTCCTCAAGAATCTGGATGCAATTATAACTAAGTTCAAAGAGCTGTGTAACAGCTGTTGTCCCATTACCTGTTTGGCTCTTTTCCTTGCATCATCCAAAGCTCTTCCCCTTTCAACTAAGCGTTGGACTACTTTTTCCCATCGACTCTGTACACTAATCAGCAGATTCTTAATAAGGACAACATCCTGTTTCTGGCTGAAATATTTCAAATGGGTTCCAGTTTTTTCCAGCTCTATGATCTGATCTCGATGAGAGTTCACTTCTGTGGCAAAAACCTTGGAAAAAAAAGGGTGAAAATTACTGAATACTGTATTGGGTAAACACTGAAAAAAACCAGTCTGATAAAGAATGATGTAGAGAGAAAGACTATAAAATACAATTTTAAAACAAATTAAATGCTTCTCCGAGTGCCAGCATTATAGGGTTCACTTGGACATTGTTACAGTATCTCCACAGAGTGGGAGAAAAACATTACACATCTGTTTCTTTACATACCTTGTGTTCATCAATTTGAAATAAGACAGTGTCCAAGATAAGACTTGGCCGAGAAGCTGCAGTTAGAGTTTGCTCAGCCTGTGTAAGCCAATTGATGAAATCTTGAAGCGAGTTGTGGAACTCCATTGCTAAATTGAGGGCTTCTTCCAGTTTGGTCTGTAAGGACAGGTCATACTTTATTAGCAGCTGATATTGTGCAGGGGCTTCAGCCAAGGAAACCATTTTAGTTCAGCACTTTGGAGTAAACCATTTTAGTTTAGCATTTAAAACACTCTTCCAACTCAAAGTTTCTGAGTTTTAAAATAACAGCCTATATTTGACCATATTCAAGGAGATGGATACAAGAGTTACAGTAAAATTATGTATAACAGATGACTAGAAAATACAGCACCTAGTGTCAAGATAAATTTTTCCACATTAGAACGTATTTCCTACTACTTAATCCAAAAGGGTCATATGGATTTATCAAGTTCAATACAAAACCAGTCGAATTTCAGAAATCTAAGGTGGTAGAGCACTTTGAAGAGCCTCTAGTAAGTCATCAAATTTATTCTCTTGCACTAAATGAAGAATAAGTTTTTCTAGAGCACTTCTTTTTTTTTTAATAAGCTCAATTGTCATTTTGGTTACCTGAACAGAAACTAATTTGGGATACAGAATTTTGTTGATCATGAGACAGCAGTCAGAGATTTTCAAATATTTACACTGCTGACCTCACTGAGCACTCCAACCTTACAGCTTCCTGCAAGAAGGTGCTCGTATTGGGTATTAATTCGTTTGTCATTTTTACTTTGTAATTACCTTAAAAGGCATCAGCATTCTTACTTTAAAATACAGCTAAGTTGTGAGTTAAATATTTGTGCTTTATACTTATCAGGGCTAGTACAGATAGTTTCTCTGTTTGCAATTATGGATATCCTTTTTGTTTGATTGAGTTAGAACAAATGGACTATATTTCATGAAGGAATGAAAGCAAAATGAAATTAATAACAAGAAAACGTATGTTGCATATCAGTGAAATCATGCTATTGATCTGTTAGAACAGAAGGTATTCACTTGAAGTAAATGGCAAAAGGCCAAGAGTTTGAGAATTTTAAGAAAAAATGGCTAAAAGCTAGAAAAATTAACACAGCAGTTCTGTACTGAGGAGGAGATAAACTTGAAGGATCATTCAGTCTCTCATGTCTACGATTACTGCAATAAAACCCAGAAAACCCCTAGTCCTACCAAATGAGCCTTAACAGTATTTCTGTGGAACAGAATTTTGCCATTCTCACCATACTCCTCCCCAGTTATGGATAATTAACTACTTGAATTTTATTTTCCCCAGTACTTTCTAAACATATTACTGAATTACACCAGTCTCTACAACTGATTTTAAATCTAAAAAGTCAGGCAACTATGCATCCATAAAAGCACTGATCATTAACACACTTGAATACATGATTTACGCCTCTATTTTTATGTAAAAACACATACTTTTCTTTCACTGAGTTTTGTTTGCACAGATTCCCATTTTTCTTTTAAGTTATTTATGTCCTGCTCAACGTTTGTTTCAGCAGACTCTGGGCATCTTGCAAGCATCTGCTGGCCTTTCTGCATTAGACACTTATATGTCTCTTCTTTGGCTTCAAAGGCAGCACAAAGTTCCTAAATAAAGAAAGAACCAAAAATAAATAAAGTAGAAATTCAATACTCTTTATAAGTACCAGTATAATACTTATTCCTCCCCCAACATTTAGCAGGTATGATTAAGACTAATAGAGGAAACACATGTAATTCATAAAAAGCCAAATGAGCACATGAAGGACCCGGTTTTTCAGGAAATGAAAGCTTGTATTGTCTGTCAATGTCTTCTCTGAGATCCAAAGCTTGGCAAAGTACGTACTTGTTGAAGAAGAGTTGCTACAACTTGGTTGGTTTAAAGTCCATCAGTAGCCAAAACACAAAAAGTGTCAGCATTACACAGTGTGCTGAAAGCCCAGAGCTATCCAATACCCTTCAAAAGTGGGTGGGACAACTTGGGAGGGCTGGTTTATTGTACACAGTCTGTATCCTCCTTCACTTGCTAGGCATGAGCACTGAAGACATTTCAGACATTTAAAGAAAAGTGGAATAATAATGGTAACAACACGTTTCACCTATTCTAATGATGCTTCTTTAACCATGTCAAAGGTAAGCTGGAAAAAGTCTTGGTTGGAAAAGCCCATGCATCCCTCTGACTCAAAAGACATGATCAGTATTGGTAACAGAGAAAACAAAATGTACCAACAATGTTGCTGCAGACTCTCAAATGAGGAACATCTTCAAAGAGATGAGGAATAAGTGGCTTACAAATAAGAGGAAAATAACTTTTTCCTCTGATTCTCAGGACAAGAGCCCAAACCAAACATTTTCTTTGGGTTAAGAGATACTGTACACAGGGCTGTACCCGACCACATAGGATGGCAAAGCAAGAAGCACGTTCCTTTATGAGCTTAAGATTTTGACACAACAGAAAGTTTCTTTGTCTTCTTTCTGAGGACTACGGAAAGTGGTGTCACCGAGGCTGCTTCCTCCTACTACTTCAGGAAGAAACTGAAAACAATGATTGTTTTACGAAAAGGAGGGGGATGGTCTGAGCTGCACTCGGACAGCTAAAAGGCATCTTTTTAAGCCCCCTTCCTACTGGTATCCTGTAATATCTCTTCATATAATTTGTTTTCCTGGAGTTGCTTTAACTGGAAATGCAGCCCAATCTCAACTCCATTTGTGAACCAATCATGGTTGAAGGATCTTTTATTAATACCTGTAGAAACAGGCCTTTTACTTGAGAAGATGGTTCATAATATTTCCAAAGAGGGGCAAATCAAAATACACTGCAAAACTTTCAGTTT
The DNA here is from genome assembly GCF_017639235.1 of Corvus kubaryi. Lineage (NCBI taxonomy): Eukaryota > Metazoa > Chordata > Aves > Passeriformes > Corvidae > Corvus > Corvus kubaryi. The sequence goes on from NW_024582091.1 coordinate 5,413,772, forward strand.
CACATCAGTAATTAACATGGTTTGTATCAGTTAGAGCCAAGTTTGAATTTGGAATGTAGTAGACAACATGACAAGTGGCCTCAACATTTCAGAAAAAATAAAGAAATAAAAAAGAGAGAGAGAATTAACACATATCTGCACATGTTCACTAAGGTTTAACCAAAAGGAAAAAAATTTCTCTATTTTAAGGGTTGATAGTAAGTCAATGCCTGCAGATGGCCACCAGGATAGTAACATCCTGTTAAAATGTACATGTACAGTTAGGGAGCGATTGTACATCTAGAGTTCATATTACGGGGGACAGTCAAGACTTCCTCCAACTAGAACATTGAATTTAAAGGTCCTTTAACTAACCAGTCTGCAAACATTATAAGTATACAAAATTTGCATAGCAATGAATGTATGAAAAAAAATTCTGAAGCCTTCCATGGAAAATTTTCGTATCTTGATCTGACTAAGTGCAGGATGAAAAAAAGGAAAGACCACCAATGACTTCCAGGGAATCATGATTATATTCCACTCTCACAGGGGGAAGAAAACTCCACCACCTATTTTTTTCCCTTTTTGTTTTTCCTTTATGACAAAAAGAAAAGGATTGTAGGGATCCAAAACCACAGGATTATTTGTGTTTGGATCTAGTTTCCTGTCTTAACAGATTTTAAAACTGTCAATTAGTTTCCTTATCAATTATAGATACTGGCAAATTTTTGAGAAAAAAAAGAAGAAAAACATGTGCCCCACATTGGTGAGTGAAAAATGATCTTCAGCATCATTCAAAAAAACCCTGATTTTTAACATTATGACAATGCAGCATTCTAATTGGAAGTGTCAGGCATATTCAAGTTCAGGGATGGTTCAGTAAATATCACTGTTAAATCTGAGCCAGGAGTTCAGAAGTTCAGATCACCAGGTTTGGGCTCATATCCTGGCCTAATAGCACATTGTGATTTTACACAAATGGAGCAGTAAGAACCACCTTCTTTAGAGGTAAGAGATCAAATTTAAGGGGTTTTTTTTAAGCTCTATGGTTCTACGGGAGCAGAGAAATCCACAGAATGTTTCTTAAAGAGAAAGGAAGGGAATAATTCAGGCATCCTGGTCAGCTTGCCATTTCTAATTAAAGCATAGCCTCTATGTGTCACTAGTCCTTTTTACTTCCATGCTAATGATGACTTTAATATCAGCTTTGGTTAGATAAGAAAATAAAGGATCAAGTCTCTTAAATCAAGGTTCAGTGAATGTGGGTCACTTTTAGGTTCATCTTTGAATCTTATAAAAAGCATAAATTTAGTTATGGGGTCAGAGGGGAGAAGAAGAAGAGGAATCACTGAAAAATCTGTAAACACCTTTTGTAAAGATGCAAAAGTTATTTTATTTGTCTCAACACTAATATGGTTCAGCTTTGGGCATGTCCCAACAGGCTACTAAACTACACTGAAAATAACAGTGTTGTTTTGAAGGCTATTAAATTTCTTTAAGACACTGTACAGACATTGTGATATATAGAACACACACTGTGTTTACCAAAAACACTCTTAAAAGGTAGGTAGTCCTGAAATGCAACTTGCATTCTAATACTGATACTTACCATATGTGCATTAAGCTGCTCTCTTGCTGTTTCTGGTAAGCCTCCGACAGGTTTTGATGCCAAGAGCTGACGTTCAGTGTCTGTCAGCCATTGCTGCAGATCCTCAACTTCACCATGGAAACCTTGGGCCTAAATTATACCATATCATTTTAGAGATAACTTAAATGCTCTCCATTCCAATACCATCTCACATGCAGAAGCATATTGGCAACTGGTTTAATCAGATATTTGTAGTAATCAGAAGAAATGAAAGAAGAAGAAAAATAAAGGAAAAAGCAAACAAATATAAACTGGCTCAATTCAATCAAAAGGATAAAAACAAAAACCATAGAAATCTTGAAAGTAGTCTAAATAACTACTGTGAGACCAATGTTTTCCCCAAATAATAGACCTATACAGAAATTTCAGCCTTCACAAACATGTAGACCAAAAGCTGAAGTCTTATATCAGCACTATAAGGGACAGCAGCCAGCTGTGGAAGATACAGCTGGATTCAAACTTTCTCCAAATTCAGGAGCGTCTGCATCATGGTTTTGATTTAGGCCAACTTCTAATGTATCTGTGTATTTCACATAAAAAGACACTTTTTCTGAGTTATCTCTACATTTGATCATTTCCTGTTCACCTGGATCAAGGCACTGTCCAGCTGCTGTTTCCTTTGTTCTGTTTTTTCCAATAAGTTTTGCCAGCGCTGATTCAGGAGTTCCAACTTGCTCCGTAAATTACTTGCTTCTTCAACAGCACTTGATTCAATCAGGTCATTTCCTGCTTTTTTAACAGCTTCCACCGTAGACTGATGAGCTAGAACATCATTTTGTAGTACCTACAATTGTAACACAGCATGGTCATATGGGTAAGTCACTGAATGAAGGCACTCCTAGTGACAGAGCTAGTTGTAGTCCAAGGACAAGACAGTAGCTTAACACCAGCACAGGTATTAGAAATTGAAGCTAATAACTAAGACATCTTCAATCAAAAGCAGTAACAGACCATTCTGATGAAACACTGAAAATTATTTTTGTATCTTGGAAAAAATAATATCCTCCTTCTGCAAACATATTTCTGAAATTATTAAAGTTTTCTAGAAGTGCTAGGGAATAATTATTTCTTCACTTTTTAATTTATTATATGTTTTTCTTTAACAGGGTTTTTCTTTGAACAGTATGTGCCTGCTGTGCTATACAACAACCCAACTGCCCCAACGTCTTTTTGAGCATTTCACAGCTACAACTCCTTTCACATTATGTCAGGCTACCAGGACACTTGACCTGTGCCAAAAGGTGGGGGATGGTTGTAATACTAACACCAAAAGACCTCCTCCATCTGCTTGGAAATCTCTTATCACCAATCACAGTAAAAACCATAAAAGGCAAAAAGTACATTGGGGAAAAAAAATGCTGTTTGCAGAAGGATGGGGGGTAGGGCAAGAAAAGCTTTAATATAAAACAGAAAAAGAAATAAGCAAAATGGTTGGGAAGAGAATAGTAAACCCCACCCAAGAAATTCAATACTATGACTGCTGTCTTCCATGGGGTCTGACTCAAACTCACCTCCATCAAAATGCTAGCACTACAGAAAAAATAAAAGGCTAAATAAAAAGGAACTTAAACTACATGGAGCACAATATGAAATAGCAAGTCACAAGTAGACCTTGAATATGAAATACACATCACATTTACTTTAATTCTTCTAAGCTAAGAACCACATTATTTTATTTTCCTAACAGGGTGAAAAAAGATATTCACAGAAGCAGATACATCTTATCCCTTCCTTCCTGCTGAGACTCACTAAGAACAAGGTCTATTCTTTCCAAAGTTATTCAAGAGGTGGATGTTTTTACAGCCTACCACAGGATGCACTACTGTGTGAACTTTCTAACCTATACACTCTGTATTACGAAAAGGAAGTAGATTCATTCATGTGTTTGCTGAACTCCTTCGGCAGAGCCATAAATGATGTCTCGATGCCTCTTCACTAGTAAAACACTTCCGTTCGATAAGAATGTAAAAGGTTCATGGAGCAGAACCTGATTTTCTAATTTTATTTACTTTGTTTTAAAAGGGTCCATTTATAACAATAGTCACATAGGGTATGCAGATACTGTGTTCTGTTCAAGTTCCAACTCACCACCCAAAAGCCTTCAGAAGCTGCATAGCTGCATTAACACAGACAATGAAAATGCCTTAATTATCTGTGTACTGTCAATTTCAATCAAGTCTCTCAAAATCCCAAATGGACTCTGAGTACTTTTTACGTCATATGCAGGCCAAAAATTAAATGGCAGTTTTAAAGAGAGAGGATTTATAAGGTTAGATTGAAATCTTAAAGCCATCATGAAGAGCACAGAGTCACACACAGAGGCAGGGAAGATCTCATACTCCTAGGAGATATTCTAAAAATAAAGGCACAGCAGAAGCATTCTTCCATGGGCTCCAAAATAACAATGATCCGTAAAAATACTAAAACAAACAAACAAAAATCCCTTAACCCCACATCGTAAGGAACACAGAGAAAAAGATGGGAGTTTGCATGAATTTTTGGAGAAGCATTCTTAGCTGAACCCAACTAACATACAATTTCGGAGAATTCAGAACAAATCACTATTTTCTGAGAGGGAAGAAAGAACCAAAGATATGCAACAGTCATGCAGTTTGTGAGACCTGGCTAAAAAAGAACTAATCAAGGAGATTATTGCATCAGGGAGAGTAGCAGGTTCAGTAACTTTTGAGTTTCCTACGTCAAAGAAAGGCGATTAGCAGTGGAGACTGGGGTGAACTGTTTATTTTTGGCTAAAACCTATGCCACTTGCACGGCATATGCAAGAAAGGAAGGAATGTGGAGGAGTAAGAGGAAAGATATTATTTATTCCAAGTCTTCATTTCAGCTATAATCCGATAAATCCAAAGATATATGTAGAGAACTATTTATCAGGTATGAAGTTTTAATAAAAGATTCATCCCTAAGATAAGTATCAAAAGAATATTTCAGTTAATATTAATTATAATTACATACATGATGTTTGGCAAGTTCAATTTCAATAGCCTTGGGGTCTCCACCCACGGGTTTCTGTTCATTCAGCAAGTCTTCTGTATGTGTCAGCCATGCCAGTAACTCATCCAGGGCATGCTGGAACTGCCCCAAGGCTAACAAGGCACCTTCCAGCTTGTGCTACAGTAAAAATAAAGTTAACAATAAAATAGTTTCACAATGCAATTGAGTTGTCTTACATTACCACTAGTGACCATAATCCAGAACAGCGTCCACACATTAAGACAGAATAAAAACCAGGGAGAAACAGTTACCCAGTACAAGCAATGCTTTATAACGACAGCTGAGTCAGCAATTCCCTTATAAAGCTTTGCATTCCAGGCTTAAATTCCTGGCCTTGGAAGAAGCCATGCAACCAGAGCAGAGTTAAGTCTGAAGGTTCTTTCATCAGATGTATCGGTAGCTTTTTATCATTTAAAACATAATTTCAATATAAATGCAATTCGGTGCATGATCTTTTTAAAACCGTTTCCTTGTCATGAAATGATTCAGTTTAGAAAAAATAATAAACTTCAGAGGACTCTCTTTCACATCTCTCAGCTTGATAATTTAAGGAAATAAGACTGAAATAGTTTAATATTAAGTTAATGGCGTTTTATTCAGTTGCTCAGTTCAGCAGCTAATATTACTTTTGCACATACAAACATGTTTTCAACTGCTACTTAAGACATCATCAAATAGCCAAAATGAAATCATTCAACATAGCATTGCTGACAGAGAATTTAAAAAGAAAATTTAAAAATATTTTAAAAACGCAACTAATTGTACAACACAAATCCTATTATATATAATTCTTTTCGTTTCCAAACTAAAAGGAATGTGTAAGTTTATAAGCCTTATATATAACAAAGAGTTTTTCACAAAAATCTAAGTCATGAATAAAGCCCCCACCTCCAAGCTTATTTACCTGTCTACTTATAATTTTGTCTTCTAGGCTGTCCCACAATAGTCTGAGCTCTGAGAGAGGGTCTTGAACAGTGTGCTTGTCACTCTCTTGTGTTGCCTTCTTTAGCAATAGTTCTGCCTGATGGTTCAGTCTTTCCATTTCTATCTGCTGCTGATAAGCTTCTGTCTTAAATTGCTATGGTATATAGAAAAAGAATAGAAATAAATGAAATACAAGTAATGATTACAGAATCACAGAATAATTCTATGTCCTAGCTCTTGTGGTTGTGATGGTGATAATGCTTTAAACTTCAAATGGAATTATTCTTCACAGGAAGTGAAAGCAAATTTTCTTTAGTAGAACTCCCTCTTGAACATGCAACTGGTGCCAACAGTCTGAATGCAGCTTGTGTATGTATGTTCTGAACTATGTAAGGTCATGATTCGATTGAAGCTACATCATAAAATACGTAAAACAACCTGCCCACAGACAACAAAATCAACAAGTGAGCAACAGAACCAAGAACCTTCTCTGATCATCACAAATCTCTGCTTTTTAAACATGGCATACCAGCATACCAATGTCAGGAGCATATTCAGTCACAAGTACAGATCCATGCAGACAGGTTTCTAAGTTAGACTGGAATTTTGATTTTCTCCTTACTCATGTATTGGGAATGTCATGATCTGTGTGACCATTTAAATAAAGGCTCTAATGGCAGAAGCAAAGCTCTGGAGGCCTTCTCTCAGAGCCTTAAAGAAACTGTTCATCTTAGGAACCAGAAAACATAAAGGTCATAGCAAAAGAATCCTGTACATATTAATTTTATAGCTTTTGAAAGAGAATGAATGAGTATTTCTACGCAATCAGGAAAAATAAAATGTAGTCTTGCCAAAGTTTGGAATAGATTTTTAAATTAAGCACATTTTAAACTGAAAAGTTTGCAATGAAATGTTTTTAAATTTTCATGCAAATTCTTTTTTACTAAAAATTGAAAATGAAAATTGCTTTTGACTCCCAAAAGATACTAAACAACACAGAAAAATACAGAGAAATGGAAATATAAAGGAAATAAATTGCTAGATCATACCTTAAGTTCCTCTGTTTGCTGCTTCACTGTCTCCAGATCTGTTCCAACTGGGGACATAGATGCTAACTTGCTGCCAGCAATGTCTACCCAGTCAAATAATGCCTGAAAATCACAGTATGATATTCAAGTGTGAGCAGAGAAATGCTGTTATTTTTGAAAGTTGTATTAAGTAAAATATCAGAGCTTTTTTTTTTTTCTGAGAAGGTATTGATGTGCTCTTTCAAAGAAAATAACTTTCCCAGCAAAACCTAGGTTTCTTTTCAATACAATAGAACAAATATCCACGTAACAGTTACAGGAGTGTACATTCTGCAAGACTGGACTTCTACGAGCAGCAACATTCTGCCAGAATTATTCATGCTGAGTAACACTCTACTTTGTGTAAAATCTGCAATTTTTATGAATCCTTGAAAGGTAAATACAAGAGAAACGCTGTTTTACAGTTGTTTGGAATGAAAATGGAAGGTGGTGGATAACACACCTTAAATGAGGATTACAAACAAACTTCTTTTGAAGAAAGCTGTTTGTGTAAGGAACATGGAACTGCCCATTCAGTACATACTAGGCAGTGAAGGACCATAACTGAGCTAGAATGAATCTCTGTAGGATAATGCAGTATGTCTTAAAAAAAATAAATTATGTCTCCCCAGTTCTGATGCTTTCTTTTTCTCCCAATAGTGCAGAATCTCAAGAATACTCCAATGGATTAAGAACAGCTGCATCAATCTGAGTAATTGCACAAGGGAAAAAACACCTCCACCAGGCCCTTTTCCACCTGCCTGTTATCTGTGGAGATATCATCATGGAGAAATGCTTAGGACAACTCATTGGAGCTGCCTGCTGCTACATGGCTCCCTGAGAAAAGGAGAACTATGTCCAATGTGCTCAAGAGGGTGATGCAGCTGTAGTTAACAAACTCTTCATAATACTTTTCATATTTTCTATTGAAATGAGTGTAAGACAGCACTTAAATACAGTTCATTCACAAAGTACCAAGCTTGTAGGATGTACCATGTACAACCACAGGAAACAGAAAGCACTTAAACCAAATGGTGATGATTCTAACTGCCTAGTCAATCTCTGCACAGTAGGAACACAGGAGAACCCAGAGAAAAATCCACAGTGATGGTACACTGCAAAATAGGTATGTTGCATTATTATTAAGGAGTGTTCTGCTGCTTGATCTGCACCAGAGAAGTAACTGCCCTCAGTGTCATGCGAAATTCCAATTTTAAAGATCAAATGAACCATGGAAAACGGTAATTCCACCAAGAAAAAACAAACAAACCAAACAACACCAAACCAAACTGACCAACCAAACAACTATAAAAAACCCAGCAGTATATAAAGAGAAAAGATCATAGATTCAAAGGATAGTTTGGGTTGGAAGAGACCTTTAAAGGTCATGTACAGTACAATCTCTCTGCTTTTTTTAAACTTCCTCAATTCTAGGAAGCACAATGTACAAGATATCTTAAAACTGCTGGTATATTTACCTACAATTTAAAAAAGGAATCATCTTCTAAAGTATTGTGATAGGATAAGTTACACAAAGTACAATGGTCTAGCAACGTTATATTAGTAATATTTTTGCTTAAAATACTCAAACATTTTACTTATAAAAAAGGTGGAATAAAATTCAAGTGCTTTAACTGTCCTCCACTCAAAGAAAATAGCAGCAAGTGGGTATACGGACCTGTACTCTGCTCCTTTCAGACCACAAAGATGTGTCACAGCTTCAACCTGCCTACCATATGAAGCATTGACTATCACAAGAAAATGTGAGCACAACTACTATGAATGTGTGGTGCCAAAAAACCTCTGCTCTTATCAACAAACAAGGGACATTAATTTTGAATCTAAACACAATGCAATATATGGACATGAAGAAAACAACCCAACATATGCATTCTTTAAGGCAAAAAAACCCCAACAAACCAACCCCAACCAATCTTTAGAAAAAAACCTTGCCTACTGAAGACAATAGTCACTACAACCACAGTGCATTACTTGTCACCTACCTAATCACATGACATTTTTTACTACAACCGCATTAAATCCCACTGACTGAAGGCTGGGTTAGGTACATCCCATCATCTTACCTGGAGTCCATCTTGGTATTGAACAGCTGCCTGCATAGCTTCCCCAAGCTTATCCACACGTTCTTTCCATGTTTTGTTTAACGCATCCCAGGCAGAATTCAGCTGCAAGTAAGCACAATTTACTCCAATAGACAAAAGAATTCTACTGCTATATAATGTGCATCTACTAACTCTTCACTGATCAATAATACAAATAAACTAAGCATGAATAGTTCACATTTATTCCATGTTAACACTCTTGTTCTCCCTATCATTGCAAAATTAATTTCTTTCAGAATTCAGTAGAGGTTCTGGATTATAAAAGCTGTAAACTTCAATACTGATTGAATATTTTTATTAACAGAGCTATTACAGCTAATAGAGGAAATACTACTAAATCATTTGGAGTTGCATCACTATAATAAACATATCTTAAAAGAATCATACATTGGTGAACACTAGAGAAATTAAAAGTACTTTATAGTCATCCAAACAAGATAGTCTCAGTTAAGATGTCTCACTTGGCATGAACAAGATACATCCAAAATTTATTCTAGGATTACTTTTGCAAGAAATAGCCACCTACCATATTAATCAGTGAGTATTTTTTTTTTAAAACAATCTTTTACAAAAGTTCTAAACAATAAATCAATGAAATAAAACAGTGTGTACATTCTAATCTAAACTAAGATTCAGTCACCCAAAAGGCAAACCTTACTTTACCACAAAGGCTTCAGGGGTGTCTCACTTTTGCCACAAAATTTTTATTTTCAAAATTTGTTGGGGTTGTGGGGAATATACCAATTTCAGTTGAGCAAGCATGTCACATAGCAGACCTAAGCATCTGCATTTCCCATACCTCATCTATACTCTTGTTGACAATAGGTTTGTCAGGCTCTCCGCAAGCAGCTCTAAGTTCAGAGCCAAGGCTCACAACTGCTTCTAGTTCTTCTTGTAGTCCATCAATTTCTTCTTTAGCAGCCTATGAAGAGAAAAAAAGACAACACTGCTAATACTAAATTTAATCATCTATGTATAGCTTGCTTTCAAGGTAGACCACAGCAGGATTCCACCTTTGTTTTCTTTCAAGTCACTTGGACTTACACCTGGATGCTTAAAAAATAAGCATTCCTTTGCAGTGTCAGATGAAAGGAGCTGACATCAGTCTAAATTGTAACAATGGTTTATGATATCATTTTGCCTGAGATGGAAAAAATAAACAAGAAGTTTTAAATTCGATTTCTTTAATCAGAGTGTCTTCTTTGTCAGAGGTTATCATTCAGCCTTCAAACACTTAACTATCAGTATAGATAATTACAGGCTTAGAGCATCATACATTTGTACCCCTTTCATTTAGATGTTACGTATTACTCGAGGAATCTCAAGTATGTATAACTTTTAAAAGCCTCAGTGAGATGGTTATTATATACATATTTACAAACAAATAAGGAAATGTAATGACAAGCACATGTTGCATGCTCATTGCAATTAAGCACTGATATGTATTATTTACTGTAGACTCTTGAGATACCATTATTGTAAATTTCTACACAATTATCCCTCTTAGTCTTTAAAAAATAATATATTCTCCCCTGCATACTTCAAATAAAGTACTTCAAGTCACGAAAATACTTTCTACTGACCTCTGCAGCTTCTTGCTGTTGCTTGACTACAGATGGGTCAACTCCAGGTCCCTCCAGTTCTCGAATGAAGTCCTGAGTATCTTTAATAGTAGCTACAAGAGCCATATGATCACACCAAAACTTTTCAGCTAGTTCCATTACATCCAGCAGTTTAGCCTCTCTTTCCTCAGCCAAGGTCTGGATGTCTTCCCAAATTAGGACCATTTGGTCTAGTTTATCTTGAACAGCTAAACAACAAAGGAACTACATTACTACCTTGGCAAACAATTCTTGGTCATAAATCTCTCTCCAGTTCTACAGCAGAAACATATGTGTACATTTTAAAATTTAGAGTCTAAAATATTTCTTTGCAGGAATCCTTATAATGTTAAGTGGAAACAAACACAATGGCCTTTAAAAATAAAAGAAAGGTCATCTCCACAATGAATTATTTTAAATGAATGCTTTGTTTTTATAAATCTTTAGCAGCTTCTCCAGGAGAACATTCCCCAGATTAGAGGTCATCAGAAATGAAGAATTTTATATGCTGCAGCTTACTGCAATTCCACTACATGAAAGTTTCCTCAGTCGACTACCTTTAGCAGATATATCCTTATCAGCGCCTTCTGAGCGAGCAATCATTTCCTCCCCTCTCTGTTTCAGTGTCTCATACACTGGCTGAAGTTTTTCCAGCTCCACAGACACGTTCTTATTTTCACTGATCTGCTCTTTAATCTTCTCAACCTCTGCCGAGATCGAAGGTGGCTGCCTCAGACGTTCAACTATGCGTTTCAGACTCTCGAGAGTTGGATCTATCTTGTCATGAAACTAGGAGGGTGGTAAAGGACAGAAGGAAAGGGCAGACAAATTAGAAAAAAACAAAAAACAAAACAACAAAAAACCAAAACAGCAAACTAAAAAAGGGCATCTGAAATTATCTTGGAAAAAGGTATTTTAAAATTATCATCTCTATCCAACACATGTATATGCAACTTGCAATACCTCCCTCTAGGCCCTTTTAATATCTAAATTACAAAAAACCCCCTGCAAAATGGTATGTTCTCTCAAATTCAAGAATTTTACTATTTAGTTTGGGCTCAGTCCTGAGACACTCCCTCTGAGTGGCATACATATGGCAGAATCCACTTACATTTAGTCCTGTGAAAGTCATAGTAGTTTGTAGCTTTAGAGAGTCATGGCTTTCTGACTTCATCATTTTAGAAAGATATGTGCCTTACTATTAAAAACATGCACTTTCTGTTGGGACCAACATACTGACATACAACCTCTGATAAAGGCTTTATAATGTAAGGTTGTGCAAAAAGACATTTGTTAGTGGCCAGGTGGTGCTTGCTAGTGCAGTAAAGGTATGTTACTTTCTGCAACTAAAAGCACACAACAGTGTATATACTACATCCATCCATGTTTGACTGAGCCCAGGTAGGTGCTCAGAAACTCAATTATAGCTGTGTTAACGTGGTTCAGACTTTGGGATAGGTCCAAAGTTAGCCTTTATTATATGCTTTTGTATTAATAGAGATTCCTAAATATCTTGCACTACCATGCCCCTTTCAAATGAAAGAAATCAATAAATTGTGGGTGCATTTAAATTTGCAATTATAAAAGCACTCCTGACAACATTTGGAAATGATGCTGGAAAGAACACAGCAAAACAAGATTACCTTATGTAAACAAATAGCTACATCCTTTCTATTCAAAGGAACACAGGCAATATAAATATAATTACTTTTTCCCACCATACAACCCGCTTCAAATCAGACTCTGTGACTAATGTTACGGGCCTCAGTGTTTTTATTAGAAGTGTGAATATCACAGAAGCCAACAAAATGTGTTATGAAAGAAAAGTAGCCTTCCCACATTCAAGACTTCTGAGAAACTGATTGTGGCAACAAAACCTTACAAAAGCTATAAAAACTGAAATTAAATTGGCAATATTTGGGTCTAATTTTAGGACATGTATTACATTTTTAAGTTGTCAGTGCATTCAGTGGGCCTCCTTGTACTCAACTTCAGTGAATGAGACAAAGTGCTTTAGAACTTTAAAGGAAGAAATTGCAAGTCATTACAATCTCTCATTCTAGGTTCATACATTATGTCCTTCCTTTGATACATAGTGCAATTTAATATAATTTAAAACCTGAAGAGTTAAATAATTGCCCTTCAAGGACTGTCTAGACAAACTGACATAGACATCATAGTTCAGAGATCTGATAATACATATTCACATATCTTCATAAAAAAGATTATATAAAATTACATTCTGCGGGCATTAAAATGTTTTGCTTTGCCATCTGCATATACATTTAGGTATATAAAATGAACCATAAAGTATTGCATAAATAATTCAGTAATTTCTCAACATCTGATTATATTCTAGGTGTTAGAAAAGAATGCATTTCTAATTCTTGCTTTCTGTACTTAGCCAGTACAACATGTTGATCTATCACATTCAAAACAGGGACTCTAATACTAAGCAAATAGCTTGATTTTCAAATTGGCAGCTCCACACATGGAGGGGGCAAAGCATTTATGACAAAGAAAAAAAGAGGATCTAAATAATCGGGCATATTTCAGAGGTGTGAATAAGGAAGGCGTTTATAATGACTGAAAGTTTGTACGTTAAATATATATACAACATGTAATGTCTATAACAAGTCCAAAAGCAGGATGACATTTGATGTCATTTAGTTTTGCCTCACATTCCTAAACTCAGCTGCAGGGGCTAGGAATGTGACATTAATTATAATGACCTGACAAAAAATTATTTAGAATGTAGAATTCGTAAGGTCTTCAAGGTGTTTTTCTTTATTTAGTATTTATGACCTAAGCAGAGTACAGTACTTAATTTCCAGTGAACAGAGAAAAAAAAAGGGGAATTTCCTATAAAAACAGTAGTATAGAACAAAGCATTTTTATTCAGGTTTTTGTATAGGTTTATGTACAAAGTTTTACTGAATTCTTTTCTGAATCTGGGGTCAAGTAAAATAATTTCTATGTGGATTTAATGACAATTAACCCAATATTTAATGGTTGCTAGAATAAGACACTTGGCAATACTCTACTGAAGTTCATTTCATAGGCTGATGAAGCTAGAATATGCAGTTTTTGTGGACTTGACCTAAGTTTCATGCTGATGACATTTTGTGACGTCTAACGTTAAGTTCTTCGGAGTCTGCTGCGAAGAGCCAATGCTACTGCCACTGCTTAACTACCCACTAGTTCCACTGCTAACTGTTTACTACAGCTGCCAATTCCTAGAAATAAATATACCCAATTTAACTGATCAAAAGTGACATTTGTTTATAAATGAAGCACCAGCTAGTAACAGACCAGTAAGAGAAAATGAAAGTGAAAATCAAATCCCACATTTTTAGACCACTAGATCTTTTACTTCTAAGTTAAGCAGCTGTAAACATTTTTCAGCAGCTGCAAAGTCATAATACTGACCAATGTATAAAATTATAACCCCTCAAGATACTGAAAAATCAACGCCATTAGCAGCGATATGAACATTCACAGACCATTAGGTTGAAAAAATCCAGATAAAACAGCAGTTTAGTCTTGATATATGCATGTAAGATGACAATGTGTATTCTTCCGTTGAATGAACCCAATTATACGTTAAACTTAAATTGATACCTGGGTACACTGAGAAATGGCTTCATCCAGTGCCAGTGCTCGCTTTTTGACATCTTCCTTAATTTTACTGTAAAGGGTGTCAGCTGCCACGTATTTCTCTTGGATAGAAAAGCCTTCTCCCGGGCTCAGCTCCAGCAACTGAGGCCCAGTTTTGTTCATCTTATCTATATGAGGCTTGTGCTCAGCAATCAGCTCACGCAGTTGCTACAACAAATGAAACAACTTATCAGTTTCTTACCCTTGCACCACCACATTACAACTGTCCACACTTCCAACACATCCAGCTGGCAAGAAATTCCAAACAAATACCTTTCATCTTAATGTAGAGCAGAAATAAAGTTAATGACTGCTTTGCCAGTGATCATTCCCATTCCAACACAGAACTATCCAGGCATAAAACATCAGAACTAGAGACACACTGGAAAGGCCTGTGCAACACTCTGGTAGGACATATGATTACAGGCAAAATATAAGATGCTAATTATGCATATGATGTTAACAACAGACATTGCCCATCGTATTTAGGACCTATAATGACAGAAATGGCAGTGATATTCCAGACATGGGCGTAACACCACCACATGTATACTTTTCATGTTGATATTGGTCACTTGCTGCAAAGCCTTTCATTGAAGAACATCACAGAGAGAGGTACCAACATTGCAAGAAAATTAATTCAAATTACCTGTGATTTAAGAAGTGGAAACCAGCACAAGAGAGGGTCAAAGATATCAGTGAAAAGGACAAAAGGACAAGCAAGGGTGATCAGTAGAGACCAATCAACCTTGTTCATCAGTCTCCCTCTCTGGCCACAAGACCCCTCTGTCTTCATAACAGCACTATTATTGAACTTATACAATGTTTAACAAGTAATTAGTAAGTGAATTATATTTGATCTCAGCTGTCTATTCCTTCCCATCATCCACCCCAGAAGTGAAAACTGTGCAGAGGCTTGAGGAATGGAAATGTCACAAGGTGTCTTCCAAGTTGTCTAAGGATTTCAGATTTTCTTGCTTGCACCCATAGAACTGACAAAAGGGAAAGGGGTTTTTTTGTGTGAGTAGCCCCATCCTTCTGTCATTTTATTTACTTTCTCATTTAATCTCTCCCTTTTCAGAAAAATCCCAGTCTTGTGAGGCACTGTCCCTCTCAGTGCTGTGAACTCCATGCACAGCTCCAGTGCAGGAACGCAAGAGGTACATGCACTGCTTCTCCCAGTTGAGAGTTTGTTTAAATTAATGAAGACCCAGAAAAGAGCCTGTATCAGTCTCAGTGTAAATAAGTTCTCTTCTCTTCAACTATGGTCCTTCCCTTAAAAGGAATCCAGATGCTGGCTTTCTTCCTTGCTCCTCCCCAGGAGAGGAGACGTTGAGGAGACTGGAAAGACAGTGACCACAACTCCTCAGTCCCCTAATGACACAACAGCAATGAAAATAACCCCTCCTGACTCTAACTACTTACTTTGAATGTAACTCTGTTTGTAAGGCTTGCCACAAGAAAAATAATATTGATTAGCAGAGAGGAGGAAAAGGAGAAACTAAGAACAGTTTGAAAATTTTTAGAAAATAATTTTGTATGTTCTACTTTTGAGCACAGAGATGACTTGACATAAGGCCACAAGAGCACGCATTTCTGGGTCTAAACCTTATGCTAATAGTCTGCCAACAGCTCATTTCAAACCAAACTAACTGCATGTAACTCACACAGAATCAACTCTATGAATTCCAGAACTTGGAACAAGGATAAATACAGTAAATCAGTAAATACAACAGAACAGAAACATTAGGTTCTCAATTCACATTGGGAACTACTTTTTTTTTTTCTTCTTCTTCTTTTTAACAGAACAACAAATTATTTGGTCTTCTCCATGACATACCATTGGGTAAACAATTCTAGTAAACAAGTGTTTTAGAGCAGATTATGTGTTAAAAGACATTAATCTTCTATTTAACAAACAAATCTCAGCTAATGGCATAGCCTGGGGAAAAAGCAAAAATAGAAGCTCATCTGAAAGGCTTCTCATAGAAGCAGCATGATTAAAGTACATGAGGAACAATCCTGTAAGTAAAGCAAGCATGATATGGTTCACGGTGACTAATCAAGGTAGTTTGTAAAGCTTATGTTATATAGCTAGTCTTAACAGAACATGTTTGTTGATTCTGGACATAATAGGAAGACAAATACGTGAACCTGGTGTTTACCAGTCCATAAGAGTGGCACATTGCATTAGCTGGTCTCAAAGTAAACAAGACTTTGAAGCCAGGGTTCATCCTATCTAACTTGAGTCACTTAATTGAGGCAGCTAAAATAAAAAGAACACTAGTTACTCTATGCTTAGCAGGGAGAAACAGGTATCTCCAGTGGCCATACAGGTTTTGCATCTGCCAAAACACGCAGGTTTTTAACCCCAGTGGGATACATCTGATTCCATGTGATATGAGCAGTCACCTGTGAAGCACCTTAATTTTTATCCAAACTGATTATATATCCATGTAAGAGAATCCATACAGTGGCCAGTCTACAACACTGTTGCCTCTATTTTGTGATGCTATGGTAAACAATTATTTATTTTAATTATTACAAAACAAACATTCTTGACATGATAAATTACTACGGGATTGCATGGTGCCCAAGCAATCAATTCTTGGCCCTCTAATTGTTCATCTTCCTGACTCAGCTAAGTTTGATTTCAATGTTACCAATGAAACAAAAGCCAAATTTTTTATACATACATAAGATCAGCATATGTCTATATCTGTAAACAGATTGTCCCCCCCCCCCTTATGTTTCTTGCTCTAACATCCCATATCTGTTCTTTCTGTTTATGGGTTTGGTTTGTTCCAATACTGACATTAACGTGTACTTTGAAATATACTTAATTAATAACTTTTATGTGCTCAGTTCTCTCAGTACAATGGCAACTATTACCTTTTAGCCCTCTTTTATGCTTATACATCACTTGCTGCCTTCCCCAGAGACGCTTGCATGCACAATTTGGTAAACAGTAGAGACATGACTGAAAATGTATTTACTCTGTATTATTATTTTATTATTTAAGGTTTTTTTTTTTTTTTCAACAGAAGAGTATCTGTTTGGGTTTCAAGAATTTTGAAGAGTACTCCACAGTTCTAAGCAAAAGATTTCCCGGTTTTTAACTCTACCTTTTTCAACACTGGCAAAATGCTTACCCTATGTTCTTCTTGTTGTTGCTTTAAAGTTTCATATTCAAGGGCTGGAGCAGGAAGCTGAGAGATGATCATTTCTGTTTCAGTTAACCATGGCCAAAGCTCTTCATAAGTCTCCCAGAACTGGTTAACCAGCGACTGAGCCCGTTCCAGCTGGAGGTTTCTCTCTGAGTTCATTTGACAGACTGCATCATATTTCTGTAAGAGGCTTTCAATTTTTTTCTGTAAAATAATATTAATTTTTTAAAAGTATATTTTTGTGTGTGTCTATTACCTTCATTTCTAAACATCTTTGACACTTATAGTACCAATTTACAGTGAATAACATTTCAGTTTTCAAGTTTCTACAGTATCACTGTTTAAGGTGGACAGAATCAACAGTGAGGGAGATCAGAATTTGGCAGAGTACTTGCAAAATAATTAGAATACATTTAATAATACTGATATTTACAAATAACACTTTATTCATAGAGCTTCTAGTCAAGCTGCAAATGATCTGACTGCAGATCTTAGCCCAACTTCCTTACTGCAGACACTTATCTTCAGTGACACTTGGCAGAAACTAAGTCTTCCACAGCATTTCTGAATCAAAGCAAGGAACAATACATAAAATCTGTTGGGATGTTTGGTTCGGTGGTTTTTTGGTGGGTTTTTTTTCACTCTGGCAAAATGATAGGATATACTCTCGTGACTGTCGTTTACAAACTTGCAGAAACCACAAAACATTATTTTCCAGGTCAGCATACATTACTTAATGAGAATGTATTACCATTAATAACATAGATAATAGTGATAGAACTAAAAGGCTTATACATTACAAATTTACTGTATTTGGGCATGTGATAATAAAAGAAAGTATCTACTAGCTATACATTTTTCCTGTGGAAGACTGCCCATGTTATCATGTTTATGAAATATTGTATGTGACAAAGCACATAAATCCCAGCCTTGGAAAAACTACATGTAAGCAAGACAGTGAACGTGAAGAAGCTTTTTTTTTTTTTGGCAGAACAAGCTATCCTTTCATTTGTTATGTCTTGCATGTAAATTAAGTATAAAGATGCTATCCAGAGGACAGAACATAACCTTAACACACAGATATACAATATTTTTGACAAATAAACATTTAGTAGAGACTCACACAAAATTGCTCTGCCTTATCACTACAGTTTCATAGACCGAACATCTCATCTATTCTAAATTCACTTAAGAGAAAATCAAATTTAGAGATCCTGCAGCAGAACACAATTACTGAAGCATTGTTTTTCACAGATTGGAAGGACTAAATCTACAACATATCCAGTCTCACTGTAATTTAGCAAAAAAATCCCAACCCCACAACTAATCCTTCCTAAATGCCAACACGAAAAATCCATCTGTACGTTTGCAGCCCTGACATTGGGCTCACCGTATCTGTGATATTACAAACAAAGCCATAAGAATGCCTTTCATGGGCTGTGACAGGATGGAATAATCTTGGCAAGCAAGGTCTACATGGAAATCAGCAGATATGAAAGTAAAGATACACACAGAGGTGCACAGCCGTTGAATTCGGCACAGAAATGCTCACGCCCAGAGCATCACTGACCCAAAAGAACTCAGAAGATAAACTGCCAGATTCCACACATCAACCCAGATGAGTAATACCTCTTCACTCAATCATCTATAGGCTAAAATGCTATTTACTATGGATGAAGATGATAAATGGCGCTCCAAATTAGTGTCAGGCAAAGAAGCAAGTACACAGCGTTTGTTCTTTTAACATCCTGAAGGAAGGAGAGCAATACTCAACAGCATTTCCTCTAGTATTACAATCCTCAGAGTAGAAGTGACTGTAATTAATGCTTCTGCATTAATATTTTTAAAAAGACACTATAGGAATCCTTCTACTTATATATTGTCTGCATATCTACCACTGTAACTGCAATTTAAGGGACTTTACCTTCATCATCTGTTTCTCTTCTTCAGTGCATGTTTTCATAAGCTTATCCCCAGATTTAACAAGTTCATCTATAGTATCTTTATGCCTTAAAATCTCCATGGTAAAAGCCTTGAAACACAACAAAAAATTGGTTAGAATAATAATAAGAAGAAAAAAAGTATTTGGAGCAAAAACTGGTTTTGAAGTGCATTAATTATGATGGACTGAAAATTAAATCATGCCAGTACATTTTCTAGATGGAGAGTGTGCCAGCCAATAATTAACATGACAGTTGGAAATGCATTTCTTTTACCTTTTGAACTTGCAGCTGAGCAGTGGTCTGGTCTTGCTCAAGCCTAATATCACCCAGTGACATCAGTTTCTTTTCTGTTTCTGCAATCCAGGCAAATTCAGCATCAGCTGCTTGATCAAACTAAATGAGGGAGACAAGAATTAGTTCAGCAGTTCTACAGACATGAAATTAGAATCACTGTTTCAAAAAATTTAAAGAAAAAAAAATAAATAGCATATTTTTGAATTTTTAGAAAGATAGCAGCTCACTTTCCATTTGAGGTTTTTATATAAATGAAATACAATGCCCAAAATTGTTCTGAGATTGTAATACAAGCAGCCTAATTCATAAGCACAACAAAGCAACAGAAGCAAATACTTTTTCCAAAGCCTACAGCTCTCTAACAGTCATAGGAAAATAAAAATGGGTAATAATCTCAGAGTTTTAACTAGACTGCTTGTTTTCATTTTATTCTTCTTTCACATGTCTTTTTCATCTCTGTGTTTATTATTACTGCTAGTGTTGCAATTATCCTGAGACACAGTTGTTTGATGTTACCCTATTAATCTGAAGAGCTGTGTTGGTATTAAATGATCAGGACAAAACAATCACTGTTCAATGAAGTTAGTGCAAAAACCTCACCAAACTTAGAGAAGACAAGATTTCATCCAAATCTAGGCCTCGGGTTAAATGCAAAATTTTTTTTTAGCATTTGGGTGCAGCCAGTCCTTTTCCTAAAAGATTGACTTCTGACTACAATCAGTCAACATTTAAGTGTTTTAGAAATTACCTAAAAGCACTAATGTAATGAGAGGACCTGTCTCTTACTAATTTGCAAAGAAAAGCATGAAAAGAAGCATGTGAGGATCTAAGTCTTCTGAAATGTGAGACCAAATTAAAAAAAAAAAATCATACATTCTCTCTTCAGATCAAGTTTATAGGCATGCATCTTAGCACACACGTTGCAGTACTCAATCAGGGCAGCTTTGAGCCTAAGCCATAGAGAAATATTGCATGGGATGTATCAGATACACATTGTAGAAACTACTAAGAATTTATTTATTGAATTAGTTAAAACTCTGGCTCCTCCCCGAAATTACCTGAACCTTAATATAGCTCTGAATTATTGTGAAAGTCTGTCAGGACGTTTTAGGTCACAACCAGCTTCTTGTGTTATTGATGCCCACACTTTCCTCAGAAGTCTTTTTCTGAACACTCTCAGTCCCACTTGTCTTTAAAATATGCTGGTCTGTGCCTTTATGGCTGTGGTCCATAACAGCCCTGCTCCTTAATATAACTGGAATTCATGTTAGTCACTAACTCAGACTTGTCTTAGTGGTTAATCATGAGTCCCACAAAACAAAAGATGCAGTTCTGAGATTTCATTCTTTATGAGTCAATCTTTTTCAGACTTTACAATCCATTTGTGACATGAAAGAGCACAACATTCTTTTTAACTATATGTCATTTCTCATTTAAAGTAAGAGAAAGTAAGACTTGTCCTAAGTATTGTGACATCCTACTAGAAAGGTATGTTCTGAAACAATCAGTACCGTAAACATTAGCATGAAGCACATGTGCCAGTGGTAGTTAAATCCTGCCTTTAGAAACTACAGTTCACAATCAAGTTTTTCAGAAGCCCATCTATTTACTATAGAAAAGGAGAAGATGATTTCAAATCTGTTAGATGTACAAACTAACTGCAGTGTGACTTCCTGATACCAAATATTCATAGGTATGTAAGTAATATTGAGGAAACATTTAATGGAAATAACAAAATCAAGGCATGGCAGTGAAACTTCCAAGTTAAATAGCATTGAGGAAGGACAGAACTCTAAACTCGATTTGCTAAAAGTATAGGATTTCCAATTTGTGATGCTTAAAAACAACATAAAGGAATAAAAAGCATAAAATTGGTACTCTCTGCATCCAAAATTTGAAATGTTTTCTTCCCATTATACATGGCAGTTACCTATGTGCCCTGAGCTACACTTTCAGTAACTATAAAATTGTCTACTTAATCCCTGTCCAGTTTAACCAAGCATAGTTCATTGTGGTACTTTTTCTTCTGACCAGGAATGACTGCTGAATATGATGATGCTGTGATTTTCTCCACGAATGCTTTCTAAAGCACTCTCTACGGCTGCTTTAGAGTGAAGAACAAGTAAGCCCAAAGTAGAATATGACCTTGTGTTTCTACACAGGACTCCTACACTAGAGGACCCAACCAATGCCCACAGTCTTGAGAAATGAAGACTAAACCATGCAGCTGAATTTATCTCTAAGATAAATCCACCAGTCTGGGACCATTTTGCCCAGGTAGTTAAAAACGCTGGGCATTTCATCTGTCTGTTAGTCTTCCAGCTTCCATTCACAACATGAAGCCATTATGCCTAACCATCTGTATTGCCGGCTGCACCCCTCACCTTGGTCCAGGAACATCTATCATGAAATTCTCAGCAGCTTTGTCCTCTACCCAAAACTTCTTAATAGTATAGGCACTTGAAGAAGTTGCCCCAGGGCAAATTTAAAAGAGCACTAGCTTTTTCAAAAATGCTTTTTATTTTGCATAGCTAAATGGGAAGTAGCTTATCCTCTACTGGAAGCACATTAAGCACCTGAAACTTATCACAGGATATAGTGTGTAGGAGTTTACTGTGGTGATGTGGGTTGGCTGAAGTGGAGGTTAGGGGTATGCAGGATGAGAGCGCAATGTGCCTTTGCAACATTAGCTAGTGAAATAGCAGCTCTGAACTTTTCATGTCTGCACCTGAAACTGCTCAACTTATGCTAGAGGATGCAACATAGTCATGGAATTCAGAAAATCTGAAGGAGAGCTAAAATACAATCTTCTATCTCACCTTATCACTCATTAAAAAAAAAAATCACCCTTCATTTTTGAATATCAGGTTAATGAGACAAGAAAATATTAATTAGCAAACCCCTTAAAAAGAAACCTGTACTTATTTTTAAGCTCACTTAGAAGAAAATCTGAATTACTGACAGTCTCTTTTAGTCAGTTCATGGCAAATTTTGAAATTATCACACATAGTTTCTCCTTGTCCTGTTACAACTGTTTATGGGAACTATATAGCAGAAGTAGAAATCTCCACCAGCATTTTTATGCCTGAACTGTAGGCAGACACTGGAAGATTGTGTTTTCACAATGTATTTATAAGCAGGCTTAAATATGAGACTACTCAGTGACAAAATTAGAGCCCAGTTCTCAAAGGGTATCCGTATATACTTCTGTGCATGTACAGAAACCTCCACATATTAAATAACTCAGGTTTTGGGCCCCAAGAAGAAAAGCGTTGTAGATACTAATAAAAGCAAGTGTTATTTAAATCCTCCACTACAGCTGGAACAAGGCCATCCAGCTGTTAATTGTGTAATGCACAGATGAGCTGGACAAGCAGCTGATGCTAAAAGCTGTGGCCAACCTAGCAGTATCAGTGCCACATCCAGAAAAGGTGGCTCAGGATCTGGACCATATTTTACTTAACACAACATGATGTATAAAAGATGTGAGCCATTCAGTTCTTAAGCAAACTCCGACTTGAGGAGCCACAGGGTAGCAACAGCAATTTTAGCTAAAATACTGTTGTTTGCATCCACAGAAAGGGAGACAGCTACAAAAGCGTACAGATTAACAGATTTCCGGCATTCATATCTTAACAGTGGAGTCCCATTTTATTCAAGTGGGCCTTTTGCTGCTCAAGTATAATGAACTTTTGGCAACATTATTAAAGGACAGCTTTTGTCCAACTACAGATGGCCAGAGACTGTTACTGTCCAAAGAACAGTTTTCAGTACCTGCTGGGATCTCAGGATGGCAGCATCAATCTCATCCACCTTCTGAGAGATCGTGTCACTCACTAATCTGTAACGTTCATTGTCCTCTGTTATCATCTTGTCTAGGCCCTCTCTGGCCCTCCATGGCACCAGCTCCAGGAAGGCACTGCCAACTTCATTCAGAGAGTCCAGTAAGCCTTTGTTGTTCTTTGCTTCTTTTTTCAGCTCCTGTAAAAGGCCATTTAAAACAATTAAACCATTTAAACATGGCACTATATGAACGGAACATAACACAGTTTGCAGTTTCTTCATACTTTCAACTACCCCGTGAGTTGAGAACTGTTTTCCACACAAACCAAAGGGCTAAATTAGAATACTTATTTTCACCTAATATGTATTTGCTTTTTGATACTGTAAGTTGTTTGACAGAAAGGTAGGTGATTCTTAAGAGAATTTTCCACAGAATCTAACCTAAATATATTTCTCTAGTCAGTATGACCATCTGAAAATTTTCTAAGAATTGTTAGTACTTCATGAAGCATCCAAAGAAAATAAAACTAATGGATGGTTGCAAACTGCAACTCCTTAAAGAACTAAGTCATCAGCAAATGAAATCAGCACTCAGTATAGCAAAATATGATGAATTTAAATGATTTCTGCAATGAACAATGACTGGATAGAATTTCAAGCACATATTCACGCAAGGGAATGAAATTTTACCTGTACAGAACTCCCCATCTATTAAAGAAATTTAACAGAATTTTTTTAAGCTTCCCCCCTCAACATTTTCCATACCATGGAGCTTATACTACATTTTCTCTTTTGAACTAAATCTTGTTAAACAAAATTAGTAATATATGTTTAAAATACTGACACTTTACAGGATTTTATCCATGCCACAGCTAAAGAACTAAAATAACTTTGTTTGACAACTTATGAGGTTTCCCAGTCTTAGGTAGGTCCTTGAACAAAATGAAAATGTTGTGCTTCTCTTGTGCTAAAAATAAACCTCAGCCCAATTTCATAAGTGATCATAGCACATGACTCTGGAAAGGGAGTTTGATTCTTAACTACTGTTACATTTAGTCAAATGATCTGATGCCAAAATTATTCAAAAAGTTATTTCACGTCAAGCGTAAATTAACACAAAACCTCACCGAATCACAGAGCAGTAAATAATTCACAGGTTCTAAAACCTACTTTTTGTCTTTCTTGTACTTGGCTTAATTCTTCAGCCTTTGGTACTTGAGTTTCATATGAAAGTAACTCCATCTCTACTTCATCAAGCCATTTGCAGAGTTCCTCGTGAGTTGAGTGCAGTTGGCCTGCAAGCTGCAGAGCCTGCTCTAAAGTCTTGGATACATCAGAACTTAATTTTGTAATGTCTTTGTATCTCGCTTTAATGCCTTCCAGTTTATCTTGAACAATTACAACTTCATCACCTAAAATATCAAAGGGATGTTATTTCCTGTGATCACAAATATTAAAAAGCAAAAAAACTCAAAACCACAACAACAAAAAAAAAAAAAAAAAAAAAAAAAAAAAAATCCCGAACACCACATATTACAGAAACCTCAGTATTTAATTTATAAAATAACCCAAACAAGGTGACAAGGTCAATCTTCAACTGCTGTAAATTGTCCTACCATCAGTAAAGCCCACAGAGCTACAAAGTTTACGTCAGTTCAGAATCGGTCCTTCTGCCTTTTTTCTGCTTTACTAAACTATTAGAAAGTAAGGGGTTAAATCCAATATTTAACACAAATGTTCCTAAAAAATCCACCCTTATACTCAAAATACTTCTTAAAAAGGCCAAATAAAAGATATAAAATTGTTACTGAAAATGTAAAGAACAAAAAAATAAATCTACCTATTACTAATTAGACTTTCAATCACAGTTCACCCTCATTGCTGTCCATTTGAAACAGAACTCAAAAGGCTAAAAGAAAAACAATGCATTGAAATTTATTAGCCTTATTAGGAACGTTCAGATTTCTTTATAGACTACACGCAATGTCAAAGTTTGGAACAGAAAAGGATAATACCACCCTGTGCAAACATATGTATGTCTCAAAGGGTTCAAGAACTTTACAAGTACTAGAAAATCTGGACAGATGTTGCTCTACAGAACAGACACATTGTATAGAACTGGAATGCAACCCTTCCCACAGCATTAGTTCCCACGGATGAAGCTTTCCCCTTGCAGTAATAGGTAGTCTAATATCTTGTTCATCTGCGGATGCCTGCAGGGAATTCACTGTGTCCACTGCCAAACAGCCCTCCATTATGAGTAATGTCCATAACTCACTATTAGGAATGGAATGCAGGTTCACTAAAATAATTTTCCACTAAAAATAACAAAAGGATTCAAGGGCTAAATTCTCTACAGGCAAAAAAAACACTTTTGCTCACTTACATTAAAAGTAAAATTGATCCCAAAACATAACCTACCTTGACCTCAAACCTTTATTAAAATAAACAACTATGATTGCTTTAACCAGTAAATATGAACCATATTTACAAGTTTCACTTTAATTTTCTTTAGCACCTCCAAGTAAAAGAAAAGTATGAAAAATTATAGTTTCATGTAAGTTCTCACCTGTTGTTTGCTTGAGAAGCTCTAAGCCATTTTGTATAGCCAAATCAACACTTTGTTTTCTAAGAAGAATCTCTTCCTGAAGATCCTAAGAATAAAGGTCATTTATGTTAGCACAGACCTAACAAAATATATTATCTTTATTTAGAATAATCAGACTGACATTTTAAACCAGATATATTAATGAAAATAAATGTAGTATGGGGATATAAATCAAATTAAAAACATGAATTAAATAAGAAATGAACAGAAATCAAAATACCAGTAGTTCAGAGTGCTGTTTCTCAAGCAATTCTGTGTTGCAATCTTGGACTGACAATTTGTTCAGTTTATCATGGATTTCATTCAGCCAGTTCATCAACTCAACTTCGTCCTCCCCAAAAATCTGAGCATTGCTGTAAGCTTGCTGGAGAAGTTCACACCTGCTGTTGCTCTTCTCTTGAATTTCAATGTATCGTGCCTGAGCAGAATCTAGCTTTTCCTGCACCATATCTTTATCTTCCCTGGAGCTCATAGTCTTTAGAGACTGACCAGCGCTAATGGCCTGATGTAAACTCTTATTGTGAGCTAGGACATCATCTTCTAGGGCCTATATTTTATTTTAAATAATGAAGAATAATGGAAAAGAAAATCAGAAAAACATAAAATAAATGTAAGTGGAACTCAATAAAAATTGAACAAAAAAGGACGTATTGCCAACATAAATATATAAAACTTAAATTACAAGTGAAAAAAAATGAAACTGTATGGTAAAATGAGTACAGTGCAACAGCTTTGCCAGTTGTGTTGTGCTTTACAGAAGCATCTAAAAAGAATGACCAAAGCAGGTGAGTGGTTTGTATCTTACTTTATGCTGAGAAATTTGCTGCTGCAGTTTGGAGGCCTGTGTTCCAATGGGTTCTGCATTTGCAAGCCTCTTCTCTGTGGCTGTCAACCACTCCACCAGTGGCTCCAGAGCTTCATGGAACTGCTGTGCTACCACCGAGATGCCTTCCAGCTGACGGTTCCTATCAGTACACCCAGGGAATGGTTAATTTTTGTAATGAAGTAAGTGTGAAACAGTTTTAATAATGAAAAAAAGCCCCTTGAATCCTTTGAAAAAAACCCAGAAATAATTCAATCTCATTGTAAGAACCAGTCACCAAATGAAACAGATGTATATCCATGATACTCAATGAAAAGCAAGGTAAAGTAAAAATCAAAATTAAAACCAAATAAACACCTCCAAGGTATTTGTCTAATAAACCAGTTTTGCAAATAAAAATAATATCACTTTATTAATACACTTTTTGCTAAAAATAATCTATCACTGAATTTATCAAAACATTGTTTTACACCCAGTTAAGATAGTTCTCAAGTTTCCAGCTGTCTTAAAGAGTGAAGTTACATTCCCTTGACTATTATACATGTTTTAAGTTAGGCAAAGGCTTTACTGAACGAGAATATACCGTCATGCTTCTTCAGTGTTGTAAAATGTCTTTAAACTTTTTTTTCAATGATGAGAATAGAATTATTTCGTTCTACATTTCATCTCTTGTCCTGGATAAAAGCTCTCATTGAAGTTAGTGAGACAACACTAATAAAGCACAGAAACTTGACCTCCAAAACAGAAAAGCAGTACCTAAAACATTTGTCGTTCAGATTATTACATGTCAGAGAAGACTGTTGATTACAGCAAAGACTTCTCTACAAGCAGTGCTGAACAAATGCCATTCAAGCAGACTTTTAGGAGATTTGTTCTACATGAAAACATCACAATATCGTCTTTCAAACGAGGATCTCATTCCAGATAAAAGCTACATTTATGTGCTTTCCAAGGCTTATAAACAAGGTAGACTTGACATACTTAGCCATGGAACACTCTGTGGGGTACTCTACATTGTTTTCAACATCATTCTCAAATTCCTTCTTCATTTCTAGAGACCAGCCAAAGAACAATGGAGACAAGCTTGCAGCTAATGGATGGCTTGGAAAAAGTTGCAATTTCATTTGTAATTAGATGTCATCAGACTGGGAGGATATTATTAAATTAAACATGACATTAACATTTACCCCAGCTAATGAGTCAGATTCCTTCAATAAAAAAAAAAAAAAAAAAGAAGGAAATAATGGTCTATTAGTGGTTGACTAATTAAATAATCCTATTATTAGTATGAGGTAACAAAACAGGTTCAGCTAAAGAGAGGCTTCCAGAAGGAATAGAAGACAACAGAGGTGAGGTGAGCTCAATACTACTTGAAGTACCAACACAACCATTTGCTCTTCACTGTAAAGCTTCACTGTGCACTTCAAATTTGTTTTCTTCAACTTCCCAAGTCCTCTCTTACTCTCAATTATGTGCCTTTTTTTGGGCTATGTCTCATGCACTCTTCTCTCTACTCTGAAAGAGACTGTCCTTCTCAAATCCTTACCCAGAAAACACGTTCAGTAGCCCTTCCAACACAGATTTCTTCAAAGACACTTCACAGTTCATCACTTTACAGGTATTTTACACACTGACAACAAGTCACAAATGTAAGTCTGTGTTTACACAGATATTATGTGCATGGATTTCATTTGAGTTTTTTTAATTGGAACTTGAATTGGACTGCAATGTCTTTTAGGAGATAGGGCTTTCTGTGTTGCTAGAATATATATCTACATACTTGAAAGGTCCTTTTTCCTCTTGAAAACTAAGGGAGCTCAGCACCTTGCATGCATCTGCAACTGACATTATGAAGACCTCTAAGCTGCAGAAACTAATTGTGTAGGTGATATCCGAAAAAAAAAGGAAAAAATTGAGTACCCCCTCTTTGTAGCAGCAAGTCAGGACTTTGAAGTTCCAAGGTAATACCATTATTATTTTTTAGGTGCAAAATTTGCACTTTACTCTATTGCAAAACGTGTTCCTGCATCAAAACACCTGCATTCTAATGAACTAACAGAGATAAAATATTCAGAAGATACATATGTAGTTAATCCTAGTAGATTGTCACATCTTAGACAAAACTTTTTTTTAAGAGCTTTAAGTCTCTTCAGGTCATTTTTCTCCACTTTTCCTTCAGAGGACCCATTATATCAATATCAAGAGACTAAGAAGTAATGTAATTAAAAGAATGATAGTACTTCACACCGTAGAGTTCCACATGCTGCTTCTAAACATCTATCACATGCTATGTCTACATTTTTAAAATCCATGAAAGAATTTCAAATACCTTGTTTCAGCTTTACTGAGCAAGGCATCCCATCGGCTATCCAGGAAACTCAACTGTTTCAAGATTTTCACTCTATCAGCAGGCTCTGCTGACTCCGCAATTTTCTCCCCTTCACGCTTGATTGCTTCAACAGTGGGCTTGCGGTCATCCAGCAGCCTCTGGAGAAGCTATAGAGAAAGCAATCAAGCACCAGGTTATTAAGAAATATTGCAATAATACAAATGTAACAACAGCAGACTTCTTGAAAAGCCGTTAAAACAAAAAACCTAAAAACTAACCCACAATGCCTATATCGTGATAAAAGTGTGAACAATGGTAATCAAAGAGACACACATACCACAAACATAAACCCCTTCCCTGACCAACGCAGGCTCATTTTAGTTTCTCAGTTGTTTTCCTAAGAACACTGGAGTTTCATGAAGCCCAAACATCCCTGGTTTCTCTGAGCTAAGGACGTGTGGCAGCCCAAAAAGTGAACATATAGAGGAAAAAGTTCTACTTAATACCCTTGAAGTAATCCAGCTATTTAGAATTAAGTTACATTTTACAGGAACATTTGTGGGAAAACTGCATGCCCTTCTAGATTTGGCATCACAGAGGTAATTCTGATACATAGAGAAATGGGAAAATAGATACTAAAACTATTGTCTAATCAACTCATCACTTGTATGAGATGCAATTGGGTTCACCAATCTAGTGTAGTACATTAACTTCTCTGTAAAGAAAAAAATATGCCTCTGTATACAATCCTCCCCATCTCCATTCCCTAGGTGCCTTTGGTAACATTAACATTTTGCCACTGCAGGAATCCCAAGATGACAACCTGGACTGGCCATAACTCTATTTAAATCTTTGGGTGGCAGTGGGCCACACAGTCCAGCTGCATGCATTGTATGTTTTATCAGCTAGATTATCATTCTTTTCTATAACCATTATTAAAATACGCCAGAGTTGATGACACTGATAGCGTTTCTACATTAGCACAGGCCATTTCCCAATGGGACTCCAACTAACTACTGACAATGATCACATCAAGATCAAGAGCCAAGTATTTAAATCTGTAATCTGCAATCTTATCTTGGAAGTATTACAGTGAAAATTTACTAGGTTTTATTTCCTACCTTTTACGCTTTCTCTTTTTCCAGTGGATCTTTAACATCCTTTCCAGATAATGTTAATAATTCTAACCAGAGGTCAGATTGCATAGTATCACTCTCTGTCTTATATCCCAGAAGATGAGCACTTCTCCCAACCCTGGACAAAGTCCTGAGTTTTGAACAGATGGCTCCTTTAAACACCTCAGCACACTCCAGTGTAATATAATACACTTGAACAGATATTATGCTTTGCCAAAGACTGGGAATTTATTCTCATTGATCCAGTGGAAGGAGAGAGATTCTGAAACCATTTCACTTACCTTCTGTTCTTGTATTTGCGCCTTGACAACTTTGAATTCAGCAGATGGTGGTTTCTGATTAGCCACAAGATCTTCTGTATCAATGAGCCAGCTAAGCAGAGATTCAAGGGCATCCTGAAATCTCCCACAGTGGAGAAGAGCTTCCTGCAATTGCGCAGCACGCTGGGCAACCTGAAAAAGCAGCAGAGGATCTCACCTACTCATTTTATTTCTGTGAAATAATTAGCCAAAACCTGTGGAACATCTGTCAATATCACTAATAAATACTCTCATTTTTGTAGCAGCTATTCATAAAAGCACTATGTCACAATTCAGCATCAATCTCTTGGGGCTGGAGACATCCAATGAAAAAAACAAACTCCCAGTATATCAGCCTGCTCTAGTAATTCCTCACAAGATACTCCTCTATACAGCTCCGGCATTATGAAATATACTGACGGGATGTTCGCATTTCAAACGGTCTTTATTTTCTTTATAGAGTGAGCCAGGAATCCAAAGTAGCAGCTCTTAATAAGGGCCAATAATGCCATGAATGAGAAATAAAAATAGGAAAGGAGAAGGCAAATAGGTGAACTGCAGGTGTCTCTGGTTCTGCTGCATCACTCCTTCAGGAAGAGAACAGAAGTTGAGCACCATTCCTACTTCCCACCCTTTCCATTTTCCAACAGCAGCTACTGCTGAAAGAAGACTCTTGAAAAGTACAGAAAAACATCTACAGCCAGTTTTTCAAAGCAGTGGTACTTTCTGATGTCTCAAGCAATACAGTCCTAAACGTAAAGGAAACATTCCACCAGTCATGCAAAGCTCGGCTGTATTTTTGCCCTGTGCAGGTACAACAGTGTACATGAGCAAATACAACAAAGTGAAAAAATATGCGAATGACAAAGTGGGACTGAATCTCCAGGGATCCCTTCCAACCCCAACCATTTCATGGCTCTGTGAGTCTTTCCTGAATAAAAATCAAGGACAGACCTAGAGAAAGTTTGGCAAAACCTTATAAATGACAGCAACACCTCTGGCTATTAGTGATATAAATTTTATCCTTAGAATTACAAACAAAGCGATTGTGTAAAGTAAATATAATTCATATTCTTAGTGAATATTTAATTTCCTGTATTTTGAAAGATACCAGCAAGCAAATAATCAAAAGGCAGAACACAACAAAAGCAGAATAGTATACAAGATAATAACCTTCTTATTAAGAGTCTTCCATCGGGTGTTGACATCTTCAAGGTCATGTTCAAGGTTCTCTGTGTTGGTACTTTTAGCAGCACTCTGAATAAGGCCCTGACCCAACCAATTTACTTCCTGTTGTTTCACTTGTAAGGGTTCAATTTCTTCTTTCTGGAATACCTGCAGTTGAAACCCAAGACAGTCATGAAACATGGTAACTTCTGACATAAAATTCATCTGGTATTTACATGACAGTATGCAACAAAAAAAATTGCTTAAAACTGGCGTCTAGAAGAAAGGAAGCCATTCATTGTCAGGACCTTCCTAAAAAAGCATTAATAAATCTAAACAGAACAGACTCAACCTAAACAGAGTAAATTCAATACACCATAGAAGGGGAAATGGCTTACATTTCCATGAGTAGTTATAGGTAGGAAGGAAAGGGACCAAGAAAAAGAGAGGTGGTGGAAGTTTTGGGGGGTGAAAAAAAGAAAACTTCTGATAGAGGGGGGGGAAAAAAAAAAAAGACTAGAGAAACTCACCTGTTTAATTACCTCTCTATAAAATCTAACAAAAAATGGCACAGACCAAGAGATACAACTGGGCTTTTTATCCAAATTAGGACCAAAGCCGAAGTTTTAAGTCAAAGAAACAGTGAAGGAAGAGATATTTTAAAATCGGTTTAGGAGATTATAATAGTAACAAGTAAGGAGCAGGCACTACAGATGCTGTTGAAACAGTATCCCAGCAGACACTCAGGAAAATGGGCTTTCATTCAAAGGATACTCTTGCAAATCACCAAGGCTTTGACCGTGCCCAACAGCACTTTGAGTAGTTTTGTGTTTGCTTTATTTTACTCTTGCAGGTATTTAAGCTTTTTCAGAGCCAGATTATTACCAATAGCAACAGCGATGTAAATCTCCATTTGTATTCAGCAGCATTAAGCTGCACTGACTCAAGTGTCAATGAGATCAGAAAATGGCCTGAAGCCCTTGAATTAATTACACAGGCCAGTGAAAAATAACCAATGAATAAACAATGCTAAAGAATGCTCAACTTTTGACCCTAAATCCTTCAATTTCTATAGCAGCATTCAGTAACAGTTTTGGTGTACACAGTGCATTCAAAGCAACCTTTCTCAGCATCCTGAAAAGCAGGGATCACTCTGAATGTACCAGCAACTCTCCTCTTTTGCACCAAACACACTGTGGCAAGTGATTGCTTTCAAAGCTGCAGACCTCAGGTGGCTGAGCACGCTTCCACCAGCTTGACAAGTCAATCTAGAAGCTACAGGAAATACACTAAACATGAGGGGTAAAATAAATTAAGCATCTCTAAGAGATTTGTTCCTACAGACAAAAAAACCCTTACAAACTCTAAGACTGTGGTTACATGAAAACTGAGAGCGTGCAATGAGTTGGCTGCTCCTTGAAGAAGGAGAATGTGTTTTTCTTGACTGTAGGGTAGGGAGGAGGCAGAATAATATTTCAACACAGAATCAATAACAAATTCTTCTTTTATGTGCCATAAAGTCTCATCTTTTGAGAACAACGTCCTACCACAGAGGGGACAGATCTCCATAATCTGCCCTTTAAAAATGCACACATTCTTTGTGGAGAGAAGCTTAAAATAAATTACAATTATTGCTGAGTCCAAAGTTTACCAGAACAACTTAGCAACAAAGCTTGAAGTATCTCAGATTTCAACCAGAGTGGGAAGAAAAAAATTACAGACCCGACAAACACCCTTTCCTTATTACAAATCTTCCCTTACTCTCTTACCTCATCCACCACTCACAAAGCACTGCAAGATCCTGTGCTTGTAAAATACTACTGTAACGTCAGATCTGCTTTCTGGCACGCAAATGCAAAAGGCAGCTTTCAGAAGAGGCGGTGAGCCTTTAATCCGCCTGCTGTGGAAACCACAACCATCTGATACTGTTGCTTGCACCTTGATGAGTAAGGCCGCTCAGGCTGAACACATGGGCTGTAGCTGCCCTTGAATGGCATTGCCTGCGACCACAGTCAGTGCAGACACCGAGCACCAACACAGAGCACGGAGGAGGCATTCCACGTCGGGAGTAACAGGCACCAGCTGGGCAATAAATAACCCTGCTCAAAACAGCTGGAGTAATCACCCCCTCAGAATTTTCCCCCAATTCATTTCCCATACTGACCATTTCACCTACCTTGAACAGCCCATGTGTGCTATGCAAATGACACTGATTACTGCATCTGCCTAATTATTAATTTCTTAAAAGTTGCATTTTTGCAATAATGGCAAAACTTAGAGTTTTAAACAAATATCTTTAAGGTTATATTACAACTATTTCACAAATCTATGGTTTGTTTTTTAATTACCTTGTTGGACAAGAGGCCATTGCAGACTGTATCCAAGGTGTCTTGGATGCCAGTAGTCCAAATATTGCCTTTATTTCTCCCTGGGAAAACTTTTGGGCAGTTTACAGTGCTATCTAATTCAAGTTGAACAGAAAATGCCATTTCATTTGAGCCTGTACATGCTACACTGCATTCCTCCGTATCAGATAAAATTTCATATTTTGCAAAATCCAAGTCACTAGTATTTACAGCAGCATTAGCATAATAAACATCTACATGAGGAGATACATCATCCACATAATCCTCCTCTACTGTTGTGACTCGTATTTTAGTTTTTTCATTAACTTCATATGCATTTTCCACTTCATTTTTGCCAGGGGTAATAATTCTTCCATCACCTTGAAGAGGATCTTCATGTGACAGAATTTTCTCTTTGAAACCTTGTAAGTGAGAGTATTTCCCCTCCATCTCTTCCTGATC
Organism: Corvus kubaryi; assembly: GCF_017639235.1. Taxonomy (NCBI): domain Eukaryota; kingdom Metazoa; phylum Chordata; class Aves; order Passeriformes; family Corvidae; genus Corvus; species Corvus kubaryi. Next base: position 5,448,139 of record NW_024582091.1, read on the forward strand.
ATTCTCACATGTCTGGGCATTGTTTTGTTTTACTTTTCCAGAGGGTAAAATGTCATGCAAAGCCAGTCTGCAGCTTTCTTTGACAGGGACACTCATGCTTGCAAGCAGTGGGGTTTGCTGCTCTCTGCAAATTGCTGGGATATATGGTCTGAACTGACCTACTGCATGGATATCTTCTGCAGAAGACAGACTTCGCATTTGAGTTTGCTCCCCTGCTAACAGTGTATCTTGTTTATCTTCTCTTTCGGTTGGAGGGCTGCATAAACCAGAATCATCCTCTTCCGAGGTAAGAGAATTCATACCCCACTTGCATTTGTCTAGTCTAGCTGCCTCTGACATATCAGCAGTTTCATTAAAGGAGCTTTCACTTCTGTTAGTGTAATCTGGAAAGCTGGGTGGAACAAGCATTCTCCACGATCGTCTGTGCTCCTTCTTTTCTGTGTGAGACTTTGCTTTGGGTAACCCAGCTGTTCGAATTATATCGCTGTTCAGTTTAAGAGCATCAAAGATCATTTTTTCATCTAACTTGTTAGCTTCACGGCTTCGGAGCTCAAAAACACTGGAAGAAGTAAGGGCACCATTGGAGCACAAAGTACTGATGTCCAGTGTTCTGTGACTGTAGGGTAAGGTCCGGTCTGTAAAATGCCTCGAAGAGAGGCTGCCCTTGGAGCCTGAATCAATCTGTTCATTCAGCCGCACAGTGTCATAGATAGACCTCTGGGGAACGTAGCAGTCCTCAATATTTAGATCTTCATCCTCTTCCCCTTTGCCAACACATGGAGGATTCTGACGTAGACAGTCTGGCCTGCTAAGTGGCTTCCCCATGTTGGAAATATTCACACAAATACACCCCTGTTTTCACAGATTCAGGACACTAGCAATCTGAAGAAATAGTAAACTTGCCCTTAGCATAAGATGCATAGATACAAAAATATACATCATAAGATATGAAGTGGCTGAGGTCATTCATAATCAGTGCATCCGTTTAAATTTGACTTTACCTGGTCATGAGGTTTCCCACCCCCCAAAAATACAAAGTGCTTCAGTAAGAAAGTAACAGAAGTGTCCCAATATCACAGAAAAACAAAATATAGCAGAAACCAGCAGTGGCCAAATATTTCAAACATTCAGTGGAAGGCTTCATTTATTTTTCAAGGTCAGAATCTGTATCTGAAATCTCCCAAATAAGCCTCCCAAACAAGTGTTACAGAAGGCAGTACATTATCTTCTGTACATGACTGCTTAACTGTAATCCATTTAGCTGGTTTGCAGGGTCCCATCTTCTTTATAAATAAAACATGGTGTGGCAGCTTAAAAAGACAGAATCCACAGTGGCTTGTATGGTCCTGACCAAGGCACAGATAAAATCCTGGGGGGTGGGGGGAAATAAGTTAAATCCAGAACAGTAAGAATAATAAACCAGCCCTTTACTTTTTTGGCAGTAGCTATAAATAACCTTGATCTGAAAGGCAGCTTATCCTCCTCTTCTAACAGGCTTGTTCGTGGTGCCTCCACAAGTCCCACAGGAAAACATCACTTTCTAGCAGCCAAGCCAATGCGTCCTTTGAGCAGACCGTCGGAAAACGAATGTTTCAGACCGATTCTCCCGATGACATCCTGGAGAGCTCTTTAAGGCAGCTGCAGAGCCGAGCAAGCGTGGCGCGTTCCCCGAAGGCACGGCAGGTTTACATTCGGCAGGTTCCGACTACAAGCTGCAGCTAGCGGGCTGCCCTCGCCTCCTCCTCATTTCTGAGGCGCAGCTGCCGAGGAGCCGAGGGACGGAAACCCCCGCCGTGGAGCGCCGGCGCGTCCCGCCCGGCGCGGCCGCCCAGCGCCCCGGCTCGCCCCGCTCCAGCCGCCAGGAACGCCCCGCTTCGCTCTTCAGGCAACATCTGCTACCGGCCCGCCCGCGCCCGGAGCGCCGCTCTGGGGGCTCCCCCCGGGGGCTCCCCTCCCTCCGTCCCTCCCCGCCGCCTCCTTATCTCCTCAGCCGCCCGCGCCTTCGCTTCTCGCTCGGTGCCGTGCAGGGGGCTGGCGAGGGCAGGCGGCGGGGACGCTTCGCCGCCCGCCCGGCGGTGACATCACTCCCGCCCCAGCCCGCTCCTGAGAGCTGGGGGAGCGGCCGACACCGCTCCGGCCGGCTGCCTTCCCGGGAGAAACTCGGGGAAGGCAGCAGCCCTTTCACCGCGCCCGCACCCCACCGCCCTGGCTGACAAAGCCGTCATTTCAATGGACGCTTCCTTCCCAAAGTTACACCGAAACTTAACCTGTGTATTATTTTAAAAAATAAATCCCCCAAACTCGCCTAGTGTTTAGATTAGGTGTTGGAATAGTCACACATTGCTCCACCTGACATGCAAAGTGAGACATTCAGTCCAGTTTCGACTATTTTCAGTCTGGTCACTGGCTGTGAGGCAAGAGCTTAGGGCGGCGCTGGCTGACACGGCAGCCACTTCCGAAGAATCCAGCTCCCACCGAAAGAAACATTAAAATATGGGGAAAACCCAACTATATCTGAAATACTTTTTTTTTTTTTTTTTTTTTTTTTTTTTTCAGGGGGATTTATTGCAGCTCAAAACCAGCCTATCAGGACAAAGATTCCAGTTTGGGACATTTACATCTTTTAAATACAGTTCAACACTTTGCACATACACTTCTAGATCATATTCACGGAGGTGAAGGGTTGGGAGACTCACAGGTAACTTGCCAACAGCACAGGAGGAGCTGCCATGACCAAGCAGCTCCACTGCAGTAGAAGCCATTGCCCTAATGACCTGAGCTGCTTGTGTCACAGCAGCCATCAGTTATAGCGGCAATTCAAACCTCAGTTTAAGGACAGCATATGGCACTTAGTGCTAAAACTTAACCCGGTGCATTCACTACAATCAGCTTGAGCTTTCCGCATTAAGCAGAAAGCAGGATATACTGTATGCGAGAAATACAAATATACCACACCTCATGTTTATTGATTTACTTGATAAACAGTCAGCTACATACCAAAACACTAAGGTCATGCAAGACAAATTCTCTTCCTCCTTTCTGGTGAGCAGCCATATAACATTACAATAATGCCAAACAAATAATCACCTCTGGATTCTCTAGCAGAGAATACACTCTAATGGTAAAGATGCAAGAAGAATCTTAGATGCTTTTGATAAACGGTCCTATCATCCATGGTTATTTTCACCCACAACAACCAAAACCAGATAGATCCTTGCTGAATTCACAAAGTGCTGCATGATTTTTTTGGGGAAGTGTATAACTGAAATTGGTCTGTATTTGCTCAACAGCAAAATTATTTTAACAGTTAAAAAATAATTTACCATTTTTCACTGTTTCTGCTGAAGACCTTTGTATGATGGATAAGTCACTTTCAAAATGCAACTCTTAAAAAAATTTTAATAGTTGCTTATATTACCTTTGCTTTTCAATACAGACCTTAACTGTAGTAAATCCCATGGAAGATTTTAGTATCTTATTCTAGGGTTAGTAAACAGCGCATGGGATATGCAACACTTAGCTCAAAAAGAAACTTCAAGAGAAACTTCTGATTATGCTTTCAACATTATTTGCCTTCAAAGCAAAAATCAGAGGACAGACACCCTCTACACAACTAACAAGACATGTAGATGTGGCATTTAGGGACATGGTTAACGGTGGACCTGGCAGTGTTAACATTGGACTTGATGTTCTTAAAGGTCTTTTCCAACCTAAACAATTCTGTGGTTCTATAACATAAGCCAATTAAAATCTTAGTTCAAGCTCATTGGCAGGAATACTCAGGCTACCTAAAAATTCCCATAAAGTCCAATTAGAAGGCAACCTCTAACAACTATATCTACTTTTATTCCAAAAATAAAAGCAGAAATCAAATGAACCACATACTCATGAAAGCTGTAAAAGCGCCATATTGGTTTTACTAAGAAGAATGACTTTTAATGACAGTAAAAAGAAATTTTTGTGGAAAAAGTTTCAGAAAGTAAAATAATTAAACTTTGGGTTCTTTCTCTATTTCAGAGAGAAACTAGCTGCAAATGCTTCTCCAACTGCAAACATTCTAGCACTGCAGCTTACTCAAACCCAGAGTGTTCAGTTCAGTCCATTTGCACAATTCGTTTTTGTTTTGCTTTTGAAGAATGGTGGCAGATTCACCATACCTTAACAAACCTAATTTACTGGAATTTCCTTTCAGGACTAATCTACACATTGCATACAGTCTTTGGGGTAAAAACTGTCTTACAAAGCCAAATTAATTAGTAATTTTCTGTGTGTGTTTTATATTCATTGACATAAATTCTTCATTTGATTATACTCTTCCTGAAGTGAAGTAAGAGTCATGGCTCTACTTTGAAATGAACTGCTCTGAAGATTTTCATTTACTGAAAGCAAATTTTGTAACTGCATTGTAAATAAGTATAGTTTAACAGTGACGGCAACTACTTTCAATTTAACACTATGTACTGACTGGAATAAGTACATCACAAAGAAGAAGTATAAATAAAATAAGTATGCATATGTTTTTTAAATATCTATATATAATACAACTCAAAGCCAGTTTATTTTTAAAAAAACATTATGTGTTTTAATGTCATGCCAAGAAGATGCACACAGCTCTAGCTCTTTGTACATAAAAATTGGTTAAACCACAAAAACCACCTCTGGCCCATTACATGAGCTCCTTCCCTGAAGAGAGTGAAGATTTCATGTTAATACATCTGCACTAAAGAACAACTCTTTTGCTTTACTCTTGAGGAATTGAAGTTGACTATAGTTGACCACAGGAGCTAAAGACATAAGGAGCCGGACAGTGGTTTTGTGGCCACAGCTACATTTTCAGGTCGTGTTTGTGTACGTGCACAAACAGGTGAGCAAACACAAACACACCACAAGTGGAGCAGGATCTGTGGGAGCCAGTCTCCCTACAGTTTGCTGCCTCAGGTAGAACTGCTCTCTGGAAGGACAAAGAGTATAAATAGATAGATTACTTACTGTAATTTTGATATGCCCCAGTAGCACTGACACCAAATATTAGGAGAGTCGATCCCTATCCTGCTGCTATCAGTGTCCCTTCACTAACTACACTATCACTTAGTAAAATTTCCCATTCTGGTCTCCCCATTTCCTTTCTTCAAAGGCTCCTCACTCTGCTGTTTTATTTCTGCACTTACTTTTCACTTATTTAAACAACCCCTTCACTTTTTCATCATTCTTCACCTCCTGTTTAATGGCATTGTGGTTTTAATCATAAGCAAAAGCATGGCCTAAAATAGTTGCTTCAAGCAAAACACATTTCTAAGCTTATAAATATCTAATATAAATACAATCCCAGAGTAGACTTCTGGATATAAACATGCTGCTATCACTGTTCTCATTCAAGTCTCTCCAGGGTTTTTTGGCCCTTCTTACCACATAAGCTCTTGTGTTTCAGGGACACTCTCACCCCACAGGTCTGCACAGGTCTGTCACTCCCAAACTGCTCAACTGCTGTGTTGTGTCCAATGCCCTGATTAACTACAACACTAAGACAACACACAGGGAACTGGATTCTCCTAGCATCTGCTCATCAGATTCTAACACTCCAGAAGCATTTTTCTTTATAATAAAATACATATTTATATATATACAATTCTTTGTATAAAATATGTATTAAGTAAGACCTGAAGCTGCACCTAATGTTTGAAAATGTAAGAAATGTGGTGACATCAGAAATCCCAAACTGGCTACAACTGAAGTCCTGTACTGTGGCCAGTGTAAGCAAGAGCATTCACAGCAGGAGCTGTTGCTATTTTCCAATATCCAAAGTGTTTTACTAATCATATACAAAGAAAAGCCATTTGTTTCTCTTTTAAATTGAGATAGACTTGTTAGCATAGACTGGCATACAAATTTAATCCTCCCAGTCTAATGGAATATCCTCATAATGTAACTATTTGTTCAAGATTTTTGTCTCTATTTATGCATTCTCAAAGATCATCAAAACTCACAGTAACTTCCATTTGAAATTCCCAGATGAAAGCTTTCTGGTTTAATTTTCCTTTCTAAAATGGCTTAAACAAGCAAAATGCACCCTCTGTTGGGCCAGCCATGTAATGACTCTTTTCTGAGGTCATCAAGTTTTTAACAGTATGGCTTATCAAATCTTGCTATGAAGGTTTGGCTTTATCATTAAGTGTCAACCAATGCACAAGTCATACAAACATTTGAAGCAGTATTATACTGGAATGAAACCAAAGCAGTGCAGAATATTAAGTGCTACTATATAGCCATTAGGAGATTTATGATCTTTTTCAAACACTACTTACATCTATAAATCTTTCTGGTGAGCACTGGAAATTCATTTATTGTAACCTAAACCAAGCAAATACCTGTACTTATTTCAGCAGCAAAGCTCAATTAACACTCACTATCACTGCAATGCATTTTTTGGAGCTGCACATGGATTGCTAGCTGGCATATTAAAAAAAGCTACACACAGAAGCTCTGGAGTGCATTTTGGATAACTATTGCTACAGAGAACTCCAAATATAATAGGGGGATTATTTTGCCTGTTTTCTTTTTATTAGGATGTTTCTAGGTAAGGGTGGAATTCGGTGAGGTAAAACTGGCCAGTGTATCAGAAAATGGCAAAAGGTAACATCTTAAACCTAAGTATGCTGAAGCCTACATCAAGGTGAAAAAAAAAAAATAAACTACTCAGATGAGCAAAGTGAATGTGGACTGGTATGTGAACACTGGAATCTAAAATTCACACCACTGTGAAGACGGAACTTGTGCAATACATGGACATCAAATGGAGACAATATGCAGTTTCTCAAAAACAGAAAGGCAGATGGATTACAGAATCAAGAGAGTGAAGAGAGGTGAAGAGGGAATTGGGGCACAGGAACCAGAAGATGAGATGCAAAATTCCCAATGTCTGCCAAGCTGTAGCAAAGGAAATCTTCTCTGGAGCATTTAAAACAGATAAAAAGAATACAGACAGAACAGTCTGCTGTGAAACAAGACTCCTCTAAGATCTGCACTTAACCAGTCCCTTTCACTATGACATACAATAAAATGGCATTGTGGTAAAATATTTTATAATAGTAAGAAAGCAATCTTCCTACCTTGAATGTATTCAGCTGCTGATTAATAGCCTCTGTTTCCATTCCAACAGGACCTTGTGACTCTTCATGTTCTTCAGCTCTCCCAAGCAGAGTGGAAAATTCTTTTAGCTTACTGTAAAACTCCTCAACATGGCAAATAGTACCATCCACTTGATCTTCCCTGGCTTTTGCTCTGTCTAGTAGCTTGTTGCACTGTTTATTCAGAGCTTCCAAGTCTCTCTTTATACCAACAAGATCAGGAGAAGCTTCAGCTTCTGTGGCTAGCATAATTTTACAATTTTTATTAGCATTTTCATTATTCATTATAAGATCCTCCAACTTTTTCATGAAATGTTTTATGTCCTCTCTCTGTGATTGCAGTACATTGACATCTCTCCCCACTGGAGCCATGCTATCAAGCTCATCATCAAACTCTGCAAACTGAGAGAACATCTCTCGGATGCTGTTTTGGAAATGGCCAATTCCCTGAAGTTTGGTCTCTAGGAAGGAGCACCTATCCTCAACTTGCTGCTTCACTGCAGTGTATTCTTGCTCCAAAGATTCAGCTTGGAGCAAAAGGTCAGAAACACCTGCTGAATCAGAAGCTTCTACCACCAGGTCTTGGGCAAGCTTTTTTGCTAAATCGACATGAGGCTTTAAAGCTTGCAAAGCTTTCTGCTGGGCCTGCATCATTGTCAGGTGTTTGTTACTGAATGACTGAGGTCCAAGTGAGTCATGAGCTTCCAGATGCTCTTTGGCACTTCTAAGCTGTCTTTCAGTTTCCCTGGATGAATCCTGAAACTCTTTCAGTCTTTGTGCCATATTTTCCAAACAGTCTCTCTTCTTATGTAACTCTTCTGTAACCACTTTCACATTCTGATTCAGCTTCTTAGTTTCTTCTTCAACAATTTCTTTATCTGTTTGACTTGCATTGAGCAAACTTTCAGCAGAATTATTTAATAGTTCCACCATCCCATGGTGTTTATCCAGGTCCTTCTGCCATGCCCTCACCTGAACAATAGAATCCTCTATTTCAACAGGGTTTATGCCAACTTTTAATTCATACAGGTTACTTTGGCACTTCTCTATCCATGGCTGCAGATTTTCTACATGCTGCTTGTATTTGAGGGCTTTCTCCAGACAATCTGCTAATTTATCTTCCCTTTCTTTTACCTGTTTATTCATTTCTTCCCAGTTATTTTTGAGTATGGCAATTTGGGATTGTAATTCTGTTTTGTCAGCTCCTTGAGTCTTCTGTAAAATACTTTCTCCTTCTGCAACAATTCTTTCATATGAACTAATCTGACTGCTCATTGTCTTAGTAAAATCTTTCTGTTCTTCAATTAGTGATTGCAAGACATCAAGTTTGGCTGACACAGGACGAGCCTGGTTCAGCTCTTCTTTCTTTTTGCTTATCCAGGCCTGAAAGTCCTTAGACATTTGCTGGAACTGATGAGAAGTAGCATATGCTGACTGAAGCTGCTGAACATGGTTATCTACAAAGGAGAAGGCAGCACACAGGTTTGTTATCAGAACTTGCTAGTATTCAGTGAAAAAAATAATAACGAATATTGATTCTATTATGCATGATCATTAATTTAAAGAAAGCCAGTCCTTGGTATGTGGTGTTTGACTGGAAGACAACCAAGTTTCTTGCAAGGGGCAGACTCATTCCTGAAATACAGCAGAGCACTGAAGGTAGTAGGACATGAATCAAATGAGGTGAGCTTATCCAGTCTGTGTCAGACATGGATCCCATTTGGGCAGATTCTGGCAGTAAAAAACACACAATTGTGCTCCATGGTACTATGAAGTGTAAGCACAGGGAATGTTAAGTGGTATAACCTTGTAGAGTCTAAATCATGGCCTACAGGCAATACATGTTCCTAGGGAGATTCTTTGAAGTTCCTTGTGACCAGAGGAAATTAAAAACCTAAAACAGAGGCTGCTAGGGAGAACAAAGTACAATATCACTTGCATTGTATTACTTGCTCAGTTCTGTTGTTCACAAGGTAAGGAAAGGCTGCAGACTACCAGCCTCCTTCTGTCACAGGCAGTTTTATACAATTACCATTGTGTTTCACTAAGCCATTAACTGGTGTTTGCCTAGAAATTATCATTTTGGCTTCTATTCTGCCCCTATGAAGTTGGTTAGATCAGTGAACAGCATCCTCTATTGGTATTCTAATTCAGTGAATATGTACCTGAAGAAGACATGACAAAAGCAGCCTTTCTATTTTACTCCAAATTCTCTCTCAAACTATCCACTAGCGATCCCAAGCATTGTTCTTACCTTTTCAAGGTATGGGGATTCTTCTAAATTCTAATGTACAGCTGCTTGGGAGTTGGACTGGATAGAGAGCTGGCACCAGGCTCAAGCTCACTTAACACCTCTATCACAAAGTTTTGCCTTATTTTATGCCTTAGTTACTGTTTTCTTTAAATAAATACTGACCTGATTTTTGCTCAATATCCTTAAATGATTTTAAGATGCCATCTAACTGTCTTGTAAGTTCTGCTTTCAAATACTCTTCCCCAACCAGTGTTGACAGCTCTTCACAAAGAGCTTGTGCTGCATTTATATTCTTCATTTCCTGTTCTATTTCCTCCTTCATTTCTTTAGCAATTTCCAGCTGTTGTTTCACAGCATCAGGTTGTGTACTCACAGCCAGGCTGCTGCTTAGTTTACTATCCAAGGCACTTAGCTTATCAGACAGACTTCTGAGTAAACTTTGATACTCTGTGCTTTTCACAATGGCTAGGTCAATTCGGTCACATCTCTTCTTCAGTTGGCTGGTTAGACTGTCCCACTTTTGTGCCACAGCTGCCAGTTGCTCTTTTACAATTTCATGTGAGGGTGGATGTTCACCAGGTCTCTCCAGAATCCCTTCTCCAGCCATAGTCAACTGCTCATATTGTGGCTTTCTGGTGTCAAACTCTTTGAGCAGAATCTAGGAAAAAAAGATAATTTTAAAAAGAATTTACTTCAGGAAAAAAAGAAGTGCTTCTGACACAAAATCATGTAGAATTTGTTGTAGCTAAGCTCTCTTATTGAGTGTATCCAAGTTTAAAAGCCAGTGAAATAAATGTGCCTTCTTCATAAACTGTGTTGTTTCCAAGTATTTACATCAAAGAAAGAGGAAAAAATTAGGTAAATTTACACATCATCTAATGGAAATTCAACCAGGAGATACAAGTTAACAATGAATTCTGTTAACACTACAGTAATTAAGTAACAACACCAAGCAAAATAAGTGCTGTTTAGTTTCCAGCAATGTCTTCTTTCCTAGACAGTTTTGATATTTGTCTTAAGATAGAACTTCAAAAAAGGTGTATTCTGACATAATATTGCAATGTATTATTATAGAACAGAGACTATTTGGCTAATTCACAAAATGACTGAATGTGAAGTGTAAGACCTTTAAAGTTTATATCACTGGTTCTCAGGGGTTTTTTTGACAGTTAAGTCTCAGTGCTTGCAAAAGAAGAGACAAATATAATGGTTTTACTTTAGAGAACATTCCAAACTTTTTAAGTCAATTAGGTTGAATTTTTAAGGACTGTTAAGTGATATATGATAGTCTTACGCCATCTGTCTAGACTTCTGAAGCACTTACAAACCAATATTGAGTCATAGTATTTCACATAGTATTGGAACACAGTTCATGTTTTAAACACTTCATTTTAAACAATACTGATATTAAAGCTTTAATAACTCTTTTTTCAAAACCAAATAATTTCCCATCAGTTTAGAATAACTGGCAGCAATAGAAATGTTTGAAATTAAATTTTCTACCTTCCGCAACCTCATCTGATTCCACATTTGTTTCTTTTGTCTGAAGTTTGCTGTGTTGCTGTCAATAAATTACTCCATTTTTTCATTATACTTTTTCTTCTGTCTTTGACACCCTTGGCCCCATATCCATCCACAGTAATGCATTTCACTTGCCTTCATATTTTTGTTAGCTACTGGCACAGTCAAGGGAATAAAATCTCAAAAAGAGAGTTCTAACTACAGACTGTATATGAGGAATGACAGTAAAATGTCACAATAAAAATCAAAGGGACATTACATTCCACTACAGAGAAACCACAAACAAAAAGATATATCAGAGGATCAATGTCTCCTCCACATTTTTCTTTACCTGTTCTGATCTCTTTTCACTCTTATGATAATTTTTTCTTGTAATTATTGTAGTTAAGTACTACGTAAGCTGATACCCAAAGATAAATAAATCTAATGGCTTATACTAACCATGCTCTACTCTAGATGCAAAATAGTACTTTGCTAATAGCAAAAAGGCAGAAGAAACTTAAATCAATGTGTGTTGGCACTACTCACCTGAACCTGTTGCTTTTGTGTATTCAGCATATTAGGATCAATTGATAATGGTCCCAGCACACTGACCATTAGCTCCTTTTCCACAAGCCAGTGCTTTAGCTGAGCTTCTGCTGTCTGGAACTGGGTCAGGTAATTTGAAGACTCCTCCAGTTTTTGTTGTCTCTCAGACGTAACTTGATTGAGCTCTTTCCATTTGGAATCTAACAATGATAATGTTAGCATATTGCATGCATGTTCTAGCAGATGGATTGTGAGACAGCAGACTATATATGAAACACAAACAGAGCTCTCTCATAAGGCTTCTTGCTGATTAACTCCAGATGCCTTATTGCAGTGACTTTGCAAATAACATCTTTTAAAAGTCAGACCCACATACACTTGGATGACAGTCAGCCACGTGTGGAATTGTGGAATTTTTAGAGTGATGAATATACAACATCTAATAAAATTGGATTAGAATATTACTAAATGAAATACCCCCAAATTTAGGCTTTGGTCTCAAATGACATAGAAGGCAAAGAGTTGTACTCAGTTATAACTCAGGTGCCTCATTTAGATAGATAAATCTTCCTGCTTATTCAGTAAAAAAGCCCCATATATTTTCAAGGGTGTTCAGAAGCCTGAAATCAGGCTTCAACTCTAAACAGCCCTCTGAAAAAGCCTAACTCTTTCAAATGTCTGTATCATTCATCTAAAACCATTCATCTAAAACATCTGAACCACATACCTAATGATGGGCAATGAGAATACTTCTGCACATAGGTATTTCAAAAGCACTGGGTAAGCTTAGATTCACATCTATGCCAGTCTGTGGTCTTTTCCACTAGGGCAAGTGGCTTCCAGAGCAGCCTTTGAGTCCTAGTCTTGTAACCTCCCCCTTCCCCTCCGTGATACTGTCAGTGCTTGCTCAGTCAGCTCTGCTATTTTGCTAACTCTCCCTGTTCCTGATTTTCATCCCGATTTTTTACAGTGCTTTTTGCTGCTTTACAGTCCTCTGCTAATTTTGTATGAATCCCCTCTCAACACTACTAAAGGTCTGTTGGACACCTTACCTGCTACTTAAACTTTTCAGAGTTTCACTTACAAGAAGGACAGACTGGAAAAACTCTCAGATTCAAAATTACTCTTGGTGGAGCGATGGAAATGCCTATCACTATGAAACAAGACTGACATACAATGCTATTGACCTATAATTTATTTAAAATATGAGTAACGTAAAAAATTTTTTAAAGCTCATGACAATTAGGCACTTCAATGTCTCAAAATCTATTGATTAAACATGGTCATTTTCTTTTTTTTCATTAGCCTTTTTTCTTTTTTTTTTGGCAAAATTTATACAATCAATTTTAGAAAACAGCAAAAAACTAGCAACCCACAGAGTGCCAAAAGCCACTAGTACATGGGGGAAAAAATCATGCAGAAGAGCACTAGAAACAACTCAAACCATTCTTTACATGAAATTAGAATCAGCTTAATTTGTTATATCTTGTAAGAACAAAATATATATCTGGAGCAGTAACTGGACAGTCAAGTTTTAGCTGCACACCATTTGAATACGATAAAGCCTCTCAAACAGAGAGTCAAGCCTCTGCACTAATACAAATTCAAAGGCCATCGACATCACTGGAATTACTTCAGATCTGCACTCTTGCAAAGGGAGTTATTTCCACAGAATTTAAGATATAAGAGGAAACAAGGTATTAAAAATACTAGTTATTGCTAATAAATTAAAAAACTCATAATAAAACAACTTCCCAATCAGTCTGAGCTATAATACAGCTTTATAGAAGTACCTATTTTATCCAATGTTTGTCTCCACTTAGGCGCCTCAGGAGAGTCAGGGTTCTTTTCCAACAGCTCTGTAACTTTGTCCTTTAGTTCCTGCACTTTATTTGCACTTTGCTTTAATTCAGTTTCAAAAAGCTGAAAATTTAGGTGATAAAATAAATAAGTAAGAGAATAAAGAAGAATGGTAAAGTTTGCATTCCATAATACTGAGGTGTCAAACATGAAGATAAAAAATAAATATTTAGCCTGTATATACTACTTTTCTGCTACGAATCTCAAAACATGTTGTAGTGACATAATTTGTTAATCAATTTTTTTTGGAAGCGAGAACCTGAGAGATATAAACTATATTAATAATTATTGCTTAATTTGAACAAGTGACAGAGCTATTCAAATAAATAAGATTTACTAGGTTCCATCATATTCACATATACTTGGAACCTATTTGTGTACAGAAGACAAACTGACTAATGCAAAGTACAGTTCACAGCAGAAATAACCTAGATAGCACTGACAGAGGAGTATGGTGTGGCCTAATTTACCTCAGTAGAAGTAAATGAATAATAAAAATAAAAATAAATAATCTGCTATTACAGATTATTTCATGTAGATCCCCTAAACCCATAGTTTAAAGAGAATCAGAGTTTTAAATGTAGACCTAACAGAAGACTGAGATACCCCAGAAAATCCTAATTAATGCTGTTCTTGCAGACAGAAGTGAACATATCTTACATGCCTGGCAAAGGGCTCTTATAAGAATGTTCTTAAGTAATGAAGCTTGCCTCACAGAGCTGCTTTTTAATTATCCAAACCCCACAAAAATAAACACTGAACAAACTGTACCTGATTTAGAACTTCTAGTAAAAGTTCCAAAGCATCAGATGACTCTTGCCTGAGCACTCACTCAGTTTTCCAACTATCTGTGAATACTTTTCTATTACTACACTGCAGGTTAGATGATCATGTTTGCTTTGTACATTCTCTGTTAAGGAATAAAGAGCTGGTTTTCTTTCACACTTAGGCTGAATTTTAGGATTGAATGTTATCCAACTGAGGAAGTTGGTAGCTGGTCAGGTTAATTTTTAAGGGTGACCAGTCAAATATAAAAGAAACTCAGTTAAATCAAATTCTGTCTTTGTTTATAGACAATCACAAGCAAGAAAAGAATTTTCCCTATCCATTACATTTCCCTTTATAGATGAACCTTACATGTGTAAATATTGTCCTTCATTGCTAGGGAAGCATATGTGTCCAATGCTGAAACAGGACAGAAGCTTACTGCTGATTCAGTGGTTTTCTCATATCAATTATAAAGGGGGAAGGAGACTGTTGTGCAGCTATATAACTTAACAAGCATGACAGGGCTGCTGAAGAGAAACACTGCCTTGGAAGAGACATAAGTTGCTGCAGCTGCAGAGACCGGGAGGTCTGTGAAGCGTCAGTGAACCAGCAGCTGCAGAAACAGCTTTTGGACACATACAGCCCTTCAGATACTACAAGTAATCTATTATATACCTCTAAACCACTAAGATCAAAGAAGTTTATTGCATAATCAGTATAGCCTCACCTTTTCAAACTGTCCAACGAAATTATTATTTTCTGACCTGCAAAACTCATTCTCCCTGACACAGTGCTCCTTTATTCCACTGACACAGTTTGCCAGATTTGCTCTAAGCCTGACTAATATGCTTAGTAGGATCATTTAAATACTCTCTGCAATATTAATCTAGGCTGAGATATCAGTTATTTCATAGCATCTGCCTAATAAATACAAGAAAAAGTATTTCTTTGAAGGCACGAAGTACCTTATGTTGCTCAACTTGGGCTTTAACTGCTTCACTATCTGTTGGAGCAGCTTCCCAATCTGATGCAGTTTTGTCCATTTTTTGCAACCAGTGCATCATTGAGGCTGATTCTTCCTGAATATTTTGCATTTTTGAAAGCATACTTTCTAGTTCTGAAATCTTTTCATTCAATAAAACTCCCAAATCTTCATAGCTGTGATTTACATTAGACATAGCTTGTTGAACAGTTGTCAGTTCTGCAAAGAGAGGTGCACAAAGACTGTTAGAAGTTACAAGCCCTTGAAACAATACTGCGTGGATTCTAGTCAGAGTTACACCAGCTAATAGCTCCCCAAATAAGAAGTCACTGAATATGTTAGAGTTATTTCCAATCCCCTCTAAATGTGGCAACACTACCTCTGAATGAGTTAAGTTCCTATTATCAAGAGCTTCTTATTTCACAGAAATCATTATTTCAATACATACAAGTGCACAAACACATTTCAATCTTTCTACCCATTGCTGTTTCAATATTTTAAGTAACAGTTCCATGACCAAAACTTTCATATACTGGGCTACATTTCAGCTACTATAAAGTCCTTATATAAAAGTTCCTTTGTTTCTACAAAAGAGTTGGTCACAGTGACACAAATGTATATAAAAAAGGGTGTTTTGTATACATATATTTGTATATATGCATGTCGTGAATGCTGAGGGGTGTCAAAGTTTCAAACCCCATAGAAAGGTATTTCTCAAAAGTCACATATTACAGGAAAATAGCCATCCCTGTATACAGTTATAAAAGTATATATTGATTCAGAAATCAGATTTCTGAATCAGAATTCAGATTCAGAAATCTCAGATGAGATTGGGAGGTATTGTAATAAGTACTTATAATGTCATGCCCTAGTCAATGTAGTTGTCTTACGTGATGGTGATGTGAAATTTCAGTCTAATAATGACTGCCACAAGCAGATTTATGTACAACATCTAAAAAATACTTCCATATTTAACAGCAATTGACAAGCAACATTTCTTTATCACATGCCAAAATTTTTACTGACCTTTATTTTTCAAGAAATCCTGAGTTCCTGGAGCTCCTCCTTCACCATTTAATATTGTACCACCTGTCAAAAGAGATCAAAAGAGATGAAGCCTCTTGCTTATCTGGGCCTTTTCCCACCAAAATCCCAGCACTGCATTTCCTCTTCAAAACAGCATGATCCATAGCTGTCATTACAACATCCAGAATGAAGCTCCAGCCAGCCAGTACCATAAGTGGTATCACACAGGCCAAGCAGCTGGATGTGTAGATGAATGCACTTAGAAGTGTGCACATATATAGGATGTATAAGCAGTCCTACTGCTCACAGTGCTGTATTAAATAACTGACATGGGGCAAAGGTTGATGCCCTAGCTATGAGGCCTATTCACAACCACATTGCTAACATCACTTCCTTCCTCTCCCCAAAAGGACCCTGCTACTGAGAGCACAGTTTTACCCAGCCATGATGGGTATAGCCTGGGAGAGGACTAGCTGACAAATGCTGCAACTGAGGAGAGCACTAAACATCAAACAGCAAAGAGGCCCAGAGTGGTCATTGCAGACACCATAACCAAAGGCACTGCTTACTTGGTACCTTTATCCACCAGGGAAGTGGTTGAGATACCATTCCTGGAGGTATTTAAAAAACATGTATACATGCTGCTTGGGGACACGGTTTAGTGCTGAACTTGGCAGTGCTGGTTAATGTTTGGACCTAATGATCTTAAGGGTCTTTTATAACTTAAAATGATTCTATGGTTTATCAGCACTGTAACTCTGCACAGACAGCTCTCAATACCAACTGGATTGATCCCTATCTTGTTATAACCAAGACTCAAACATGTGCTCCATGATAGGAATTGCAACGTGGCACTCTTATTGTTGTGCCTGAAATCCTTACTGTCACTCAGAGGCAGCCACTCACTGAGGCAGCCCTACTAATTAAACATAATATCAGAGCCTCTGAAACCAGAGCTAATGGGCTTTGTAAAATGGAGTCAGACCAAAGAGCAGGGCCACATGATCACACTGCAGAGAACTGCAAGGAGACTCACTTCCCGCTCTCCTGCACATATGTATTCCCAGATGAGCAATTAACAGAGGAAGATTAATGGTTGCCTTGGAAAAGGCTATGCATCCACCCCCTGGTACCAGCTGGACAGTGAGGACCACATTAGTGGCAGCTGGAGGATGGCAAGAGAAAACAAACCAGATAAGAGACGTCACAGGCTCCAGCCAGGGTCTTGTAGATCTTCACGCTCTATTAGCTGGACTCTGGTATTTATAACAGTGATAAAGTGATACACAGTACAGCTCTTGTCAAGGAGGGCAAATGTTCTGGTCTGGAGGATTATAGCTGCTCTTATGTGATAGCTATTTAACTATTTTTTTTGTCTGGATGCATAGGAGTAGAAAAAGAGGCAGGGGAATGAGCCCAAATAGAAGATTCCAAAATGTTCTTTAAAGATTTTTATTTAAAGTTAAAAAAAACAAAACAAAACAAAAAAACCCAAAACAAACAAACAAAAAAAAAACCCACCAAAACCAGAGGCAGCTATTACAAAGAGATACAAGAAAGAAAGTGTTCTACTTTTGCCCAAGAGATATCCTGTGTCAGTCCCCAGCCTCCCAGATATTTGCAGATGACCAGTGAAGGCCAACACACTTGAATTTATTTCCAGATCTAGTCAGTTCAAGAATTGACTGAAAATGTGCTTATGGCCATTGAAATGCCCAACATCCTTGAACTATGCCTGGAATGATACTTGGCAGAATTACTGGTTTCTTTAAAACAAACTAATATTTAACACTAGAGTAAAAAAAAAAATGATGGAAATAGACTTGCTATCTTTAAATTATGATTACCAGTAAAATAGAATTTAGCTGAATGTCCAGACAGAAAACACATTTTGGCCCAGGAAAATCATGCTGGGATACAAAGCTGATTCCCTTCTGTGCCGTTGTTTCAACTAAAACGCTGACTAATCCTAATTGCGATATCTTATTAGGATGAGTAGGTTTATCTAGGCTCACTTTTTATATAAACCATCTCCTCATTACCCTTCTAACAAAAACTCCACGACTCCGCAAACCTTTCTGTGTTTGCTTGGCGTCACAGAATAGCCTTCTGGCCATTACACGGGTATCTCTGTGCAGGTACATCAGTGTTTGCAAAACAAGGCTTGTATTTCTCCTGCTGGCAGAAGCCTTGATGGATATGTGAAGCACCGAACAGTGATCAGAATAAGTCAATTTCTCATTATCAGAAGCTTTCTGGGATGAGGTGAAGGCAACTGTGATACTGTCATTTTATGTACTATCTGGGAATTACATAACAGCTCTAGGACATGTAAATCATTTACATCAGTGCACTTTTACATTATTTTGGCAGAGTAAAACAATGAGAATGTGTGCTGAATTACTACAGCAGCTAGACAGTTTAAATGAGAATCACAGCAAACAATGGTCAGAAGAGACATGGCTAAATGTTTTCTCACAAGCCATAATATTCAGAATGCTAATCCAAGGGTGAAATAATTTAAATTTTTGTCTTAAAGGTTTTTAAAATTCCTGAAATGTTAGGCTTACCTAATTATACAAAAGCATACCTGATTTGGCAACTGCTCTCAGTTTGGCAGGAGAAGTCACAGCAGTGATTAGATTACACAGCAAAGTTCCTCTGCTATTCATTTTCTGCAGTTCAGGTGCCTTTAATGTCCATTCATCTTTTAAATTCTGGTTAAGAAAGATAGTCATTTGTTCATTACAAAACTGACTTCAGACTTAAGAGATTTAGTGTAGTACAGAAAGGAACAACTTTGCTATTTGGGAATCTGCTGCAAACCATACAAAGCAAATGGGAATGTAAATGCAGACTGCAAGCCCCCCAGTCCCAATTACTGTGACTGCTTACACCTTAGGTCTGTATTTCAATATTAGTAATAGATGCCTTATTTCCTTCAGCCATATTTCACTTCTCCTGCAATGGCTTACCAATGTATCTTCCAAAGGTTTCTTTAACTCCTCTGTATTCAGAGAGGGCTGTGCTGCTGGAATTCGTTCTGTTGTCTCTTTTATCCATTTCTTTAATGATTCTACAAGGAGCTCAAAAGTATCCATTTCTTTCTGACAAGATGATACATCCTCTTCTCTAAACAATTAAAGACAAAGGAATGACAAAGTATTCCTTCTAATAATTAAACTAACAAATATTATCAACCTGGTATTACTATTCCTAAATTCAAAGTGTCAAAAAGCTAATTTTATGGATATAAGCAGAACGTGCAAAATCTAGTTTTACTGTAAAGGTAACTTCTATGGAATCTCTTATAATTTCTCCAGTTTTCCTTTGCAGCCTGATGCCAAATGGTACTCTAAAACAATATGCACAAGCAGCAATTTGTGTTCTATCAAAGAAGGGGAGAAGTAGGGTTTCCTTAAAATTACCAAGAATCATGTGAATGTCACAAAATTTGAAAAATTATTTGTCTTTATGGCCCTTTTTAGAGCTCTTGAGCCAGACAGACTAACTACAGAGGCATTTTCAAATAGAATCTTTTCTTTCTATAAAAAAACCCTCACTTTGGTTAACTGCAATATCTTGAGATTGCCTGCAAAAGGATAGCAGTAATCACAACATTCACACTGTGTTATTAGCCAAAATGGAAACACTATGATTATTCAACTTACTTTTCCTTTATCGTCTCCTCTACCTCTTTGAATTTCTTTGACAAAGCATTTACTTTTTCTAATACCAGTGCTTTATCTCCGGGAAGAGCATGGAATGAAAGTTCTTCAAGAAGCTTCTTCAAAACTTCCAGATCCTTCTTGTGTTGTGCCAATTCTACACTAGCTTCCTGCAAAATAAGATGACATTATTCATATTAGACTTTACAACCACTTGTTCAAAATTAAACTCTTGATTTTAGCTAACCAACCAAAGTGGGGAAAAAACATGCCTTGTTTCTTATGCAGTCACTTAGATGAGTTAGACTAAGAATGCACAACAGATATAAATTGAAAGCTACAGTACCTGCATGTATTGAGACACTTCACTAACATCCTTTCTTGGTGCCTCCGTCTCACTGAGTGCCTGGTTTT
The DNA here is from genome assembly GCF_017639235.1 of Corvus kubaryi. Classification (NCBI taxonomy): domain Eukaryota; kingdom Metazoa; phylum Chordata; class Aves; order Passeriformes; family Corvidae; genus Corvus; species Corvus kubaryi. Next base: position 5,468,284 of record NW_024582091.1, read on the forward strand.
TCTCATCTAGAAACGACTGAAGTTTTTCTGACAGACCTTCAAATAACTCCACTTTAGTCTTCAATTCCTCCATTTTCATAAGCTTCTCTCTATGCTTGTTACTTGCTTCAGAAAACCGACCTGAAAGTTCACTCATTTTAGCCTGCAGTGTGGATGCAGTGGATGGATCTGCTGTTTCCATGAACTTCTTCACTTTTTCATTCATAGTGTTTATACTGCTTTGGCGACCCGCAATATCTTGTTCTAGCATCTGAAACACACACGAATTACTTTGTATTACTTGCAACTACATTTTAAGAAGTGAAATTCGTCTACCACATAAAACAACAAATCAGTACAGCGAGACCATCAGTATAGTCTATTTCAGCTACAGAAATCCTTATGTGCAGTTTCACTTGACACAACTGTCCTCTTTAGTAAGTATTTTGAATCCATTAAAGGTGCCAACCTAAGATTTCAGTTCTTTCTTGAAATCTGCATTATCAAACAGATGTTTCTTCTTTCAAAGAATTCTACTTACAATGCTTTTACTAATAATATCCTGAATAGCAGCAGAATTCAAAGGCACTTGATCTTGTTCTTTAAGGCTCTTTTCAACTCCTTCCATCCAATCCAGCATTTCATCCAAACCATCCTGCACACTTAGGGATCGTGTCAGAGTTACTTGAAGCTTCTCATTCCTTTCATTCACGGATTTGGATAAATTGTCATATCTTTCCACAATATCATCTGATAAAAAGAAAATGTATTTCAATTTTTTTCCTCTAGCCAAACTAAGCTCTTAGCTCACTTCACCAGTTCTCATAAGTTGAGTCAAAAATTGCTACATTAGAACGAAGGAAAAAAAGCAGCTTTAGTCAGTAAAAACATGGAAGCAAAGACGAAAAATTTCAAACAGAGCCAAGAAACACACCAGACAAGGGAAATGAGGGAGCAGCATACAGCTGTAGTTGCCCAGAGTTAGAAACTGATTTCCATGAAGCTCTAGCTTAAGACAGCTGTTGACTGTTCCCAAGAAATAAAATAGCAGAGTATTAAGACAGGTCTTCTACAATTGTCTCTTATGTTACTGTGAGACCTGAGAGGTTCATCCAGATGGTTCTTCATTAGACATTCAACACTCTTGAGATAACTCTCTGGAAGTTACAAGCTCCATGTATCTCCTACAGAGTTTCCTCACTCACTCCAAAAAGTCAAGCCACAGGTTTTTATTTCACTGTTCTTCAAGTTACTTATGGAATTTCATGAAGAGATAGTTGTGTGATACACAGAGAGCACCTTCAAACTTCAGACAGGGGTGAATGTCATGCTGTGCTACTTCTCACTACTGATAGGAAAGAGTATTAGTAGGTGGTAAGGGTTTGTTAGTGACAAGTTTTTTTGGCTCATGTGAGAGGAGGTCAAGAGCTGCCCCATGGAAGACACAGATGGTTTCAGCCAAATCCAGCTGACCCATCACAGGGCATAGCTGAGCTCCTCAACCAAACTGGTGGTGCTGCTAAAAATGTATTTAAGAAAAGAGAAAACACTGCATGGGACTAAGAAATGAGGGAAAAGTATGAAAACAGCCCTGCAGACATGAAGGTCAGGGAAGAAATAGGGAGAAGAGATGCTCCAGGTGCTGGAGCAGAGATTCCCCTGAAGCCTGGGGAGGATGGAGGAGCAGATAACCACATTGCAGCATGTAGAGGACCCCACACTAGAGGAGGTGGATATTTCCTGAAGGAAATGCAGCCTATATCCACACTGGAACAGTATTAGCATGAAAGATTTCAGCCTGCAGAGAGGTCCCTCACTGGAGCAGGGGAAACGTGTGAGGAGGAAGCAGCAGCAGAGAAATTACAGACTGACCACAATCATCCATTTCCCACCCACACTGCACTGTTTGGCAGGGAGGAAGTGGGAGTAGTTGGGAAGGAAGGAAGGAGTGATGGTAAGCCTGGAAAAAAGAGTGGATGGAGCATAGTGTTGTTGTGATTTGTCTTTGTTTCTCATTTCCCAAACTTGTTTTATTTGGCAATAAATGAAAGTGAGTTTTTGCCAAGTCAAGTCTATTTTGTACATGCCTAGTAAACGGTAAGTGGTGATTTCCCTGTCTTTACCTCAACACATGGGCTTTTCCGTCTCAATTTTTACCCCCATCCACTTGAGCAAAGGGAATGAGAGAGAAGGTGGGTGGGCATCTGGCAGCCAGCCAGAGTCAACCCCTCCATAGACAGTTTCTTAAAGTTGGAAGGAAATAACTCCTAAACTAAGCAAACTTCAAATAACTGCTTGTAAACAGGTTCCTTGGAGTCATGTTTCTCTGGAGAATTTATGATCCTCAGCAAATCACTACCTCTGCTCGGCAATTCCTATTTCTGTAAAAAGAAAAAATGAAATGACAGTGAAAAGCATATGGATCAATGTAGGAGAGAGACCAACAATAAAGTTATTGTGTTGTAATGACTTATGACTCAACAAAACATGGACTTGGACAGTGACACAAGAATGTGGAAACTATAATTTTTCTATTCCAGAACCTGCATGCAGACACAAATGATAAATAGAGGCATTAATAAAAGCAAATATTTTACCCAGTGTTTTTTGAATCTCATCTTTGTCTGGTGTCAACTCTCCCCTTGTGTCCAATAACACTTCAGCAGCTTTTTTCAGTTTTTCTACAGCAATTTGGTGGTTAGACACTTGTCCCTGAAGAACCTGTAAAATTCCACTATTATCAGTTATGCTTTTCAGTACAGTTGATATTTACATAAGCAAGGCTTGAGATATGTCACAGAACCTAAACTTAGTGCTGGGAATAAACTAACTCAATTTGTGACCTCACCTTAAGAAAAATCCTGACTGGTGGTTATGGCTGCTGTTAACCTTCTGGCCCTTGTTTTAGTTCATTCACCATCTTTTTTACCTTATGTTTTAGAATACTTGTCTGACTCAACTTATTTCTTGCATGTTACTTCAAATGTGTATTTCTTGCATGTTACTTCAAATGTGTATTTTGTTTAATTGTTTCTAAAGACCCCTTGTACAGACTACATTATAAACATATTTTTCAACTCAGCATCTAAGAACAATTCAGATGGAAAAGCGCACAATCAACAGCAGCAGTTACACATTCACCACCAGTGGTATCGACAAAGGATCAGGCTGATACTGTAGAGTAAACAGGAATAGCTTGAAATAAGATAATTGCCTTCACAGTCAGGAACCTCTGAAACAGTGCGGCTGAATTTTGCCTAGGTTTGTCCATCTAACCAAGGAACACATGTTCAGAGACTAGCCCAGCCATGATTTGCTCCAGAGACAATGAAGACAAGAAGGCTGAATCAGCTTCTAGTGGCTTTGTCTCTCCAGTGTGTAAGAGTACTTGAGGGCAATTAGTCTTTAAATTATTTCTGGCCACTGTCCCAGTGTTTGTTTTGATTCACTTGAACTTTACAGAAGTCTAAAGTGAAAGGATTTCTCATTTATTTTTTGATATTCATTGATACTCAATGAATATATGAATCAAAAGATAATCCTATGTGCCCTGCCAGCACAAAGAAGTCATGTCAGTGCATTCAGCACCGGTACCCAGAGCATAAGACTGTGCCAGAGCACAGTACCTCATCTTGCTGACCCATTTGACACAATGAGTCTGAGAGATCTGAAGAGGCTTAGGCTAGTACTTGTGCAGAAAGAAAAAGAATAAAAAAGAAACAACAAAAAAAGAAAGAAAAAAAAGATGTACCAGAAAACCTTGTATGCTAACAGAAGGCAAGCAAGCTGATGCCAGAGGCAGTGAAGAATACTCTGAAGAACAGTTAATCCCCATAAAAAGATTAGACCTCACCATGCTGCCAAGGTCTGTGTGTAGCTGGATTATCAGCTGCATGCGTTGGCTACAAGGGACAGCTTTAACTTGCAACACCTGACTTCCTCAAAATACTCTTTGTTTTGCTTCCATTAATTGGCTTTCTTTCTTCAGCCTCCTGTTTTTTCTCTTCCTTTGAATCTTTTGACATTTTGTACTCTCTTCCTTCTTCCCAACTCATATTCATTGAGCGCTCTTTTGTGTGGCAAGTAATCCATGTAGACATTTCATAAAAAGAACCCTAGTACTCACTCCTTTTGTATTACTTCCATGAAAATTTGCATTATAGAGAATATAATTCATTTTGGCATAAGGAACAAAAAGTTTAAATGAAGCTTCAAATTGTAATTGGTTTTATTCCTACTCTTCTTGTGCTCGGAAGCACAAATGTACCTAAAACATTCAATAGTTAGGAGTTCACAATCTACACTTTTACTTTAGTTGTCTTAAACGCAGCTGTGATTTGACTCCTTTTGCTGTCATGCACCAAAGTGTTAGGCATCTCCAGCAGCCAATTTGAAAGATACCATAGGTAAAGGTTGATGTAAGGGAAATGGTTAAAGCTGTACTTTCCAAAAGTTATTGACTATCATTTTTCAATAGTAAGTGTGTCTGACCTGCACTGATACTTCACCAAGCACAGACAAAGCAATGAGGAAGTGCCTGACCAACGGTCTTGCTCACTGAAAAACAAATAATCTTGCATTTTATTTATAGTATAGGTGATTGAATGTGTTTATGAAAATATAACAGTCAGTTCAAAGATGACAGACCGCATGAAACTTTATATAACTCACCTTATACTTCTAAAGCCTCCTCCAAATTTACACTTTATACAGATAGCCAGAGTTTTACCTTCACAAGCTCTATCACTAACTTGTCTTGCTGATACTTGGATTCACATAAAGTCATGAGTTACATCCTCAGTGGGGAAAAATAAAAAATATCATTTTTCTATGCAGTACAAATTATGTTAAATTCACTCTCTGCTGGGCGTTTAGCACTAGGTGCAACTGAAACAGGCAAACAAGACTACTCAGATCACACTGTTCACCTGGTATTATCCCTTTCATAATGAAGTAACACGCAAACGTGAACAGAAAAAAAATCAAGAGTCACAGACAACCATCAAAAGGACTTATCTATCTGGAACCCAATCCAAGCCTTATTCTGATAGCAAACCATAAGCACTAAATCCTTTCTTAGTTCAAAAACTTTCCAGATTTCACCCTATCTTAGCAAAGTGATAGAAAACACATCTTGCAGTCACCACTGCTAATGGCATCTTGGTACCCCATTTTTTTTCACCCAGCGCTTTTCGGATATTGCTCTGGACAGCCAAAATTCAGAACCATAGAAGCTGTATGCCCACATGCAAGGCAACAATTTGGCCTGCAGCCACTTGAATTATATTAGATTATCCTGTTTTTCAGACAAAAAGCAGCTCCTTTTAGGACAAAAGTACTGCTGCATTTTACAGCTTTTCACCTTGGTTTCTTCGAGTTGTCTTTGGAGATTTTTGGGATCCACTGCAATTGGCTCTGATAGTTGTTTGTTCACAGCTATTTCAGAGGCTTGGAGACCTGACAAAAGTCCAGATGAGGCATCTTCATAATGCTGGTATTTATCCACCAGATCTTTAAGGTTATTTCCAAGGATGCTACACTAAAATAGTAGAAAAGAAACAAGCAAATACGCAGGCATTAAACTGTGTGCTGCATACCAACCTCAAAGTCATACATTCCTTCCTGTAATACTGCATCATTTTTTCCTGCCATCACTTCACTGTCTAACTGATTTCTGAACTAAGACATGACAGCTGGACAGGCTATGCAGGTCTTACCAGTTTGTGCTCCTAAAGGGTGATTTAGGATCAAATAAGTGATGCAGGTGGGAAACTGGAATCTTACTTGCTGTACTAGAATAAGAAAAGCTTCAAGAATAATTTTTGATTCAGCAATATAAAGATTCTTTATCAGAACACTGGCACCAAAAATGTAGACAGCTAATGGAAAGTAGAAATGTAGAAAGCCAGTGGAAGCTAGAAATTATTATGAAAAATCAGAAGAGATGTGTATATTCATTAAAATACAAACAGTGGAGTACTGTTTTCATAACTACCTTACCTGCATAGTGAATCCAAAGTGATATGGTTGGGTATTGTACATACACTTTGTTTTTATTCACTTAAAAATGTCATCCGAACAAGATCCTATTAGTCCTATATGTTAGGATGCCCCAAAATGTTTACAGCAAATTGTCATATTAAAAAGTCAGTGAAACTCTTTCAGACTTTCTGGAGATGGTTTCACAAGCAAAATCTGGTTGTAGCAAGTCATAATATTTATAAATAGTTATGTTAAATATTTATATCCTGAACCTTCCAGGCACTGTATGGTACTTGGTCTCCATCTGGTGGGCAGACATAGAACATTCTTATTTATATAACGAGTTAACCAAGAACTGACTTTAAGATTCCTTCAACATATAAGCCTATGAAATCATGTCTCACACATGTGCAAATACATAAATATAAAAGTAAAAGCAATCTAAGTATTTATTAAAAGGAAGAAGCTTTTACAAAAGGCAAAAAAGGTTACTACAAATTCATTTACAACTCAGAAGATCTCACTAATTTTGGACAATCTCACTTTTTAGAATTCTGTCCTTAAAGACTCCACAGATCTACTTTGTTCTGCATATTTATTGTCAAATATTTAAAAAAGCATGTCTATTATAACTCTTCTAAATGTATATATGGGAAGGATAGAATTTGGAAAATTGACAAATCAAGCCGCTGGCATGGGATTTTTATGTGCATAAAAATAAGCTCTCTGAAAATTTTGTTATGAAATCTTTACATTCACACTCAAACTAATTAAATAAACCGACTGGAAGAAATCGAGCATGCCAATGCAATTGTCAGTTTAGCTTCCCTGTTCATACCAGTTAAGTGGGAAAAGGAAAATGTGCTTTTGTAAAAGAAGAGCTGCCTTGACAAACCGAGAACAAATGTTTTACACTGCTTTTTTAATCAAGCAAATACATGGCTTTATAGAATTTACATTTCTGAGCATGAAAACATTAAAGAGATAAAAATTTCCAGACAAAGATGGCCACTGTTGCAGATCAACACTGTACCAGTGGATATTAAAGCTCTACTGAGGAGTTTGAACCTATGACCTTAGAAAATTATGAAATAGCACATTCAAGGGCTACTGACAGCAACTCTCTCTTCAGTGGTTCAATTAATAATTATCTCAGAAGTTTACAGTTCTGGGATATTATCAATATTGAGCAACACTGTTGGTTTTTTGAAAACAGCTGGAAATTTGGCATGTGAGACTAGCTGGTGATGTTTGTCTAGTTCTATCAGACAGATTCCATACATGAACCTGGCACAGAGAGCTAGATTATCTTCCCTCTCTGAGGTACCTAGAGGATTTTGCACTGCTAATTACTCATTAGTTAGACACTAATCTGAGATTGTTAAGGATAAAATGTTTACTTGGCAGAGCAGTGGAAAAGAACTGCTGTCCTCAAATCACTAAGTTCTTTCATGCCTAGTGCTGACAACAAAGGTCACATTGGGACAAAATATTTCAGGATACAAATTAAAATCTAAACTTCACCTGTTATTTTTGTCATAGTCTCTCTCTTTTTACACTCATTAGTAGGGAGACAAGTAAATAAGCAGCTGTGGGAAATATTGCAAGTAACATAAAGAAACATTATACATGTGAAAGTATTACAATTTCTTTCCACCCCAAAACATAACCCAAGACATTCTGAGCTGCCACAGTCTCAGAGGCTGTTTAAGGCTGGAAAGAACAATGAACTCTGGTCTCATTTCTTCTTTATAACACAAAGTAGAAAGTATCATCCATTCAGACCATTAATAGTCTGACACTTGACTAAAGTAGATCTTCTAGAAAACCATCTTGCTCTAACTTCAAGAAACAGAGAATTTACAACTTTCCCACAGTGTTTGTTTCATCAGCTAGCTCCTGTCTACACAAGTTGCTAAATCAATTACAATAGTCATTCCTATTCAGTATAAATAAAACTTACCTTAGTATAGAGAGATTTGAAGCGATCTGAAGCTCTATCCAGTTTATTTTGCACTTCAGCATATGTAGCCGAGGTATCGATACCATCTTTGTCAACCTTCACACCATCTCTTTTGCTACATGACCTCGCAGCATCCAAAACTCTTTGCCCAGAAATTGTAATATAGCGTAAATCACCTTTGTGAGATATAACATCTTCTGAAAAACTCTTCTGCCTTTTCAGTTTGACCATAATACCACTGAAGTCAGAAGCCCCTGCCTCCAAATTGTCAAGTTCTTGTTCTGCCTGCTGCAGCCAGGTTTCAAATTCACTATAGTCTGCATCAAATTTCTCCAGTTCTTCTCTTAGAGAATGGGTCAATTTCATTTTTCGTTCAGATTCGGCCAAAGCAGTCTCATACTGAGCCTTCAGCTCTTTCATGTTCCTCTGCATCTTGTCTTTTTCTTCAGGGGTGAGGTAGTGCCCTTGTTTCTCAAGCAGTGCCTGAGCAGACTGAGTTGCTACTATGATCGCCTGCTGCTGTGAAATAATTTTCTCATGTTGAGCCTACAAATAAAAGAAGAATAAATTAGAACCAGCACCTTCTCACATGGTTCCTTATAAAAGGACACGTAAAACAATCAAAATGATAAAAGACGTTTCTGATTTTCATATTATTTATTTAAAAACCCCACATTTTCTCAGTAATTTAAGTGAAAGTGTGACTCTTAGTCATCATATTTCTGTGCAGTCAAAAAATTTTACAAAACATTCAGCAGTAATTTTTGCCAGATGTACAGGCCATGACCATATGGAAAAGTTCAAGTATCATTGCAACTTCAGCAGTACCTGGATGTATTTATCACACAAGCATTTTCCCCTGTACTTCTCAAAGACAACTCTGTAGAGCAAAACTAGACACTATCAATCTCTTTACATTTTTTCCTAATAAAATTAAATTGCTTATTACTAAGTATTTATGGTAGTGTGCTTAGTGTAACCAAAATTTTCCTAATTCTCTGTCTCAAAATGGGATTTCACAAATAAAACATTCAAAGGTAGGCAACTTTCCAAATCAAAACTCTCCATGTCCCATTACTTATATTATAGCTACCATTACAGATAAGCAAACCTAAAGGAGTGAAAGCATCAAACATAGTACAGATACTTTCTTCGTACACTCAGTGAACAAAAATTATTACTTGGGTTCTAAAACTTCATTTTTCAGAATCAAGAGCCATGATTTTTAACAAACAAAGTTAGTCATAAAACAGATACAGTTGACATTAAAAATCAAGACACAATCCGTGCATGTAAATTTTTCAATCCCATAAAAAAATTTAAGTCCAGGAACTAGTACTGTATTCCAAATGAAAAACATATTTAAAATATATTCTTTCAAAAAATTCTTCATTCTTGAAGGTCTTCTACTCCCATGAAAATTAGCTATGTAAAATAAACAGTATGTTTTTTCTTCCATGAGTACAGTGATCAATTATTCTGTAGGCACTAGGTGCAGAAATGACTGTCAAAAAAGTAGAAGTAAAAATATCATGTACGCAAAACCCAATAACCTTATTTTCTTAAGTTGCTTTTGGGCTTTTGGGTTTTGGGTTTTTTTAATAAAAAAGAAAATCCAAAATACTGTCAGCTACAAGCATAATAATTTTCTTTAAGGTGTCAATCAGCTCACACCTAAAGGTTCTCGGTTTCTCAGCTGTAAGTCAGCAAACACCATAAAACTGAGCTCTTATTACTTTAAATGCTTCCAATTATCTTACCAGGAAAATTTATTTTTAAAATGCTGCGCCGTAATTTTATGTAATTCACCTTTCTGAAGCATTCAAACACTGCTTTGTCCATGTGTTAAAGTTGTAGGGAATGAAAACTATAATTTCAGTAAACTATTATCTGCAGCAATTTGCAATCAGTATTCACAGGGGTCTAAAGGAGGATGAATCATTTGGGTATTGCAAAGATTTTTGAAGAAGTCACACAAAGGGTATGAATTCATATTGCTATGTTTTGCATTTTATTTGCCTGCATCAATTCCTCACGACAAAAAATAATAATAGGCTCACCACAAAGATTCTACATTTACCTTGCAGAATGTGTCCTTTCTCTTATTTTGCATGAAACAACTATAGTAACAGCAAAAAAGTGACAAATGTGCAATAGATTCTAACTACTGAAATTCCTACCACTGTGTATTACTGTCTTCCTAGTGCCTGTTCCAAAGCCTATGACAGAAAGGATGAGATTGAGTTTATTATGTTGAATAAGGAGTGATACACTTAGCACCTAAATGTTGAATAAACCCAGTAACAATACCTTGACTTTCTGATACTGCTGGTTCAGATTATCATCTGTGCTTTTTACTAGTCCATCCACCCGAGTTTCAATGTCTTGCTGCATTTCCAGCAGATTACCATTGACATCATCCTCCTCTCCTTCCAAAACTTTCACATCTCCTTCTTCAAAGTGTGTTCCATTCTGTTCTATTACTTGCTTAAATTTCCGGCCATGCTCTGCTTCTTTATCCACATTTGATAACCAATCCAAAAGATTTTCTATTGTATTTTTACTTTCTTCCAGCTGTTCTATGGCTGCAACCTACATAGAAATTTCACAGTTTCAATTTAGGAATCTTCTTTAGGGATCACAAAATATCAAATAAATATACAAATAAACCATTTAAAATGCATTAACATCAAAGAAAATTTTTGATTAATATTGAGGTTGCTGTTCATTTTATAAGAGAATAAACCAACAGTTTATTAGTTACCCAAACGAAATATAATATTAACCTTTACACAATTTATCAATATGTATTGGGATTGCTTGGACACATTTTGGAATCAAAAGGGCTGCAGGGGTGGCTTCTCTGAGAAGCTGTCAGAAGCTTCCTTCATGTCTGACAGACCCAATGCCAACCGGCTCCAACATGGACCCACCACTTGTTAAGGCCAAGCCCATCAGCAATGGTGATAGCAACTCTGGGATCACATAGTAAAAGGGTAAAAAAAAAATGCATGCAAAACAGCAGCCTGAAGAGAGGGGTGAGAATATATGAGAGGAACAGCTCTGCAGACACCAAGGTCAGTGCAGAAGGAGAGGCAGGAGGTGGTCCAGGTGCCAGAGCTGAGATTCCCCTGCAGCCCATGGTGCAGCCCATGGTGAGGCAGCTGTGCCCCTGCAGCCCAAGGAGGACCAGGGGATGCAGAGATCCACCTGCAGCCCCAGGAGGACCCCACTCCAGAGCATGTGAGGAGGCTGTGACCCCGTGGGAACCCCACACTCAAGCAGGCTCATGGCACAACTTGTGCCCATGGGGTCATTCCACATATTGGAACAGTGTGCCTGAAGGACTGCACTCTGTGGAAGGGTGTTGCTTTCCCAACAGTTAATATTCCCTACCACCATCCCTCTGCTTCACCTTTCCCACAACCACACTCCCCAATACTCCTATTGAGATGTTTTCTGTTAACTTGCACTCCTCTCTTTATTTACTACTTGTTATCCATTCCCTAGCCACAGGTTCCCATACCCATACTGTTACTGATATACCATTCCCCTTTCCCCAGACCTTTAAGTAAAAGAGGGGGGAAGGGAAAGCACACGCGGGCGCGGGGCGGGCCCCCCCAATTTGAAATTGCAAAATTTTAACTTTGTTTGAAACCCCAACAGAAGCAACTGCCAGAGCCTGTGCCTGCATTCACCACCATGGTGCCCAGCACCCAACACCTATCATCCTGCCATCCTCTGGATGCTCCTGGTACCACCAGCAGTGAATGCTTGAACTGCACCACAGCCCAAGGAGAACTGTGCTGCTTCAACCTCACCACTGCCCATGAGAGCATCCATTCCAGCATCCAGAGAGAAAATCCTCTGAAAGATTTTAGGACTTATGGGGATATTGGGCTGTGGGTACTTCTGATCATTGTCATTGTTTTGTGTATGTTTGGTTGTTTGGGACGTTGGGTTTTGGGATCCCCGGGGGAGGCCTTTTTGTTTGACACAGAAAGGAGGAGTTGTGGTGGCCGGTGAACATACATTACAAGGGACAGAGAGTTCTCAGTAAGACAAGTGCCTAGTACCACAGGAGCCACTTGGTGTTGGGGTGGCCAAGGGGGCTTCTCCCGGGATGCATTGTTCTGTTGTGTTAATCTACCCCAGTTTGAATTCCCCGGTTGGCTGGCAGCCTCTACCACCCTCGTCACGCCCCCAGAACTTCCCCATTGGTCCCCATTCCCTAGTCCTGCCTTTTCCCCGCCCCCAGACAAAACCGTGAGTTTTGGGCTCATGTTCCTATTTGCCTCTGCACCCTTCGGCAGTGTAGCAGCAGTAAATGCTCCTGCTGGAAGGCACGCAAATGCCCTTCTCGCCTCTTTGCTACCGACTGTAACACTGAACCCACCCGTGCTTCTGGGGGTGCACATGGGACCCCACAGAGCCGGGCAGGGACAGTATTAGAAGGGATCACACTGGAGCCCATGGAAAGGACTCACATTGGAGAAGTTCATGGAGGACTGTCTCCTGTGTGAGGGAAGAGTGTGAGGAATCCTTCCCTTGAGGAAGAAGGAGAGGCAGAGACAATGTGTGATGAACTGACTGCAACCCACATTCCCCATCCTCCTGCACCAGTGGGAATGAGGGAGAGAACTCCAGAGCTGAGTTCAGGAACAAAGGAGGGGTGGATTTAGTTTTTATTTCTCATTATCCTATTCTGATTTGATTGGTAATAAATTAACTTCCCCAAGTCAAGCCTGTTTAGCCTGTGACAGCAAATGCCCTTACCTTAACTTACAAGCTTTCATTAAATTTTCTCTTCCCTGTCCAGCTGAGGAAGGGAGTGATGGAATGGCTTTTTGGCACCTAGACAAGGTCAACCCACCACACAACAGTAAGCTGCACGACTAATACCATACGACATGAAAAAGGTTTGAATAAAGGTATGGAATGGTTGCCTAAAAACCTTTTCTGTTTCCTGCTTAATTGCTGTTGTCATAGCTTTATCCAGTTCTTTTTTGGACTCTTCTGCCTTCTGGCTAAGGAGCAAACACTTTGTCTTAGCTTCATTCAGTTTCTGTTCCAGAACAGTCTTGTCTTCTTGTGACAACTTTTCTCCATTCTCTTTCAGGAAGGTTTCAGTATTTTTCACAATCTCTGCCAGTGTCTGGGCACTTGTTCTCATGTCTTTTTGTATCTCCTTTTGAGAAAAAAGAAAGAAAATAGGAGCAAGTAAATTATTCATGAGATTTGTCCAATTAACTTTATTGGAAGTATCTCTCTTCTAGAGATAAGCACCACACTGGTCCTTTCCAGCTGCACATGACACATGGTAGACAACAATTAAAATCAAAGACATCAACATCTGACAATGTTGTTGCAGCTCAATCTGTCTTTTTTTCTTTTTTTAATTGCAAATCTGTTTGCTTACAGTCCTATTCAGACTGAGGCCACTTTTTTCCCTTTAACAGTTCAAATATTGCATTTCCGTGTACAGAGAAGAACATAAATCTTATTTTTTAGAAATCAAGAGTTAAGTAAATCTGCTGTAGTGCAGTTAGTAAAGTGAGTCTCCTGACAAATTCTGGTCCATTTCTATCCTGAGATAAAGCTGCTGAAAATAAGGCAATTGAATAGAAATCAGAAAATTGTAATCATCTTTCCCGGGTGAAAGTTTTCCTATATATTTTTTGGGTTTCTTCAGGCCAGAAATGGCATGCAAATATTTTTTTTCTTCAGTTGTAATCAATCATAATATTTCAGTCTCTCAAGAATGTTTACATCCATTGAATTTCATAGAGGACAGATATTTAGTTTTAATTTACCCAAAGCAATTTTCCTAGTCTGCCTCCCAATTATCTGAGAGGAGCTTTAATTCAACAATTACACTGCTGAATACATTCACCCAGTTACTGAAAAAATGACATTTTTCACCTTTTTATGCAGTGTAACAATATTGGACCTGCAAGACAGAACATTTGATTCTCATTCTAGACTAAAGATTTTGCAGCAATTATAGAATATAGCAGCTAAAACTGCAGCTCATTTTAACACTTCAGGAAGTACATTAGAAAGATTTTCCTGGGGACCCTGTATCAAGAAAAGGACCCCGTATCTGACCCCTCTGTGCTCCCTTTCAAACAGCACACTGAGGATGAAAGCTCTGACTTGATCTATAAAAGACCATTTTTAACCCCCATTCCCTCCTAAGACACACTTTTCAATGGCAATTCCAAGAAATCAGTCAGAAAATAACAACTAGTCTGCTAGGCAGTCACAAACAGCTGGTGGAAAAAAAAATGAGGCATATGCTGTATCAGTTCTTCACTCCCCATGAATACCCCATTTAGGCCATAAATCCTTAAGACAGGTAAGGGATATTAAAAGCTACCCCAGGGGTGTCTGTATGACTGACTGACTCTAAAAACAACTTTGACGAACTAGATATATTACTTCAAAGGTAAGTGAAGCAAGACAAGACGAATAAGGAAATTTCTCCTTTTACAGATTACTAAACCTGACTTGGAGCTCTACAGTATAGTAAACTAGTACTAGGAGAAAGAGGAAGAAGAAGAGTACCAAGCCCCTCAGTCCTTTAACTCTCATAAACTTGCTGTCAGTCGGGACAGACTAAAAGTTTATAGATGACTGGATACAGCTAAGAGCAAGGAAAGCAAACAAACAGAAAGGGGTTTGCTACATGAGGACACCAAAGAGATTGCAAGAAACACTAATAAGAAACAGAATTCAAAACAAAACAAGAGTGAGACAATGGAAAGCCTCAGGCAAGAGAAAACCCTGCAGCTAAATTTTTCAAAGTACTGTGAACAGGAATAAACACTTCCTGATACCAGCTAAAAAGCTGGCTACATTATTTTAGCATAATAAACATGCATTTTATCACATTCAACAGGAACAATCTCAAGCTAATATATTAACAAAATTCATGCCTACTTCAAGAGTGCTTCTTGAAATGTGTAGCACATACTGCCTATTCTAGTGTCTCCTCGTTTGGAAGTTTCTCTTCTCCCACTGGCACATACTGGAGTGTATTCACAGGCAGCAGTTTAAATGCATTCCACCAAGCCTTTACTTTTGGTAGGTCAAACAAATCTATTTTACTCTCCTCTCACATGACAAGCCTTGTTACTCAACAAAACAGTCTAGTCACTCTCCTCTGCACTCAGTCGTCTTTAACTCCTCTGACTAGAATTGTGCATACCTCCTGTTTGGTCTGGTATTGTTCCAGCTCAGCCTTGCTGTCTCCAATAACAAGAGACTCTTGCTGTCCAATGAGTCGATTTTCAGTCTGTGTAAGCAAATCACAGATTTCCTGCAGTTTCTCTTTGCATTCCTGCTGCCGCTCAGCCACAGCCTATATTAGAGCCAAGTACAATTGAACAATAAGACAAAAAGTCCTCACTTCAGGAACCAACACTCTAATAGATATTAGAAATCTTTGAACATCAATACTGCAAAGCAATAATTTTAAAAGTATGCTGTAAACATGATAGCAGTGGTACAAAGAGCAAGATGAATATACAGAAGTTATGGATAAACCTCAAATATGTTGTAAGTAAAAGAGACCATGTTTGATGGAACTGCCCAATAGAAGTCTGGCCATGCACATATGTGAAGGATGAAATCTCCAAACAACAGGAGTGAAAATCCCATCTCTTAACCGCTTGAAACCTGTGATAAACACTATTAATTCTGAAAAAAAGGACATCAAAACAGAGGTTAGTTGTGAATGTGAGTTAGCTCTTTTCGGTATGCATAATATGTTACCTGAATAGAAACTGCAGACTTTTTAAGCAGTAGGAAAGAACAAAACATGCAAGCTCATTATTGTTACAAAGTCCTACAAAACTTATCTGTGCCTTTCCTATACTCAATTTTATGCTTCTTTTACAAAATATAGTAGAAAGAAATGTTCTTAGAATGGCAAAATAATACCAAGTCTTCAGAACGCTAAAGCACTTTTAAGTTTTATTTACACGTAAACCAGGGGCTGAGGTGGCAACCCTGAGTCTTAACAGTGCTGCTTTAAAAGAAGAAGAGGTGCTGTTATGCTGCAGCTCTTATCAGCCTCTTTTGACTCTACAAAGTCTGCTTACGCCTGCCAGCTGCAGCTGTGCCAGCTGAAGTAGTAGATGGCCCAACTTGACGCACAGTTTTCCCAGTGCCCACACCTAGAACTGCAAGTATCTTGGCTGATTTACTCATATGTTTGTCCCTCTAACCCATCTCAGTCAAAACAATCCATGGTACACAGATTTTAACAAATCTGGTTCTTGGACTACAAAGATCTAGAAAAAACGTCACATAAGTAGACGAGCTGGCAAATTAAAGGAAAATAAAATCTTCAGCAAGACCAAAGTGTTATGCAATGGTATAGCAAATTCAGTGATCAATATAGCTCAGATCAATTACTGATATAGCTGCTGAAGAAACAACACTTGTGAGAAACCTCAAGTCAATTTCTCTCATTGCTAGAAGGAGCAGACCTGTGTCTGTTCATAATTTCATATGCTGTTTCTGTGAGTTTCCTCAGCTTCCCACCAAGGAAAGACAAAAATTCACCAAACTTGATCAATATCATCTTTGTAGAACTATGAATGTATCTGTAGTAAAAAGGGAAAAGATAGAAATATGCTCAATATTGCATGCTGGTATTAAAATTCCTCATCCATAGACAGAAATATTCAGCACACATTTACACAGAAAAGCAAACCTTCTGATCACCCAGCTCTTGCACTGCCTGTAACTGAGTCTCTAAACTTTCCACTTGAGAAGTTATTGCTTCCTGTGCTTCCTGAAAAGATTTCTGGGTGGTATTTAAGAGCCTCAGCAGCTGTTTGCTCTGATTAGGAGAAAGATCTTCAGCATGTTCAGAAATGAAGAACTGAACATCAAATGCAGTGGACTCCAGTTGCATTTTCTTACAGCTGAGCTCTGCAGCACTGTTCTGTAAATGAAGTGAAGGGAATTACTAGCAACAAAGAAAAACTGAGTACCAATAAACCACAAGTATCCCTACCATCTCTTCTTAGCCCCTATTGCAAAATACTTTTGGTAGCCAGTTTAGCCATGGAAAATCAAAACTCAGAATCATTCTGACACATTCAGGTATGACATTAGAACTTGTGCATGGTTTGCCTCAGGACAGCTTGTATCCAAGTAATAAAAACCACACGTCTCTATTTCTTTGCTCTCTCATGGATGTCTGAAAACTGACTGTCTAAAAACTTCAACTCTAAAGGATTTATGGCAGGTTAGGTATAACATTTCTAGGTTCTAGGTCTGAAGATATAGAAATGTTAAAATATTTACTTGAAATCATTCCTATTCTTAACTCTACAGCAAAAATGTCACCATTTCTAGCAATGTGGCAAATTCTGCCAATAGCTACATCCTGTGGAGCCCCTATGACCATACCATGTCTCTGGAACTCTAAGCACATTAAAAAAACTAAAATTATTTTTATTATTCATACATATGGAAGCATATGAACATTACTAAAAATTTGCTCTGCTTTGTTTTCCATTACTCATTTTATGGGGTGTGTAATGAAGAGGCTTTTTATCTTTTCCCATCTTGTGTTCTCACATGTAATTGCTTTGGAAGGCAATTAAACTTCAGTAAAGGTTCTGAACCCTGTGCATAAAGACCCAATTTTAATCACGGAAATATCTGTATTATAAATTAGATTTCTAAAAGGCTCAGTTTTATTGCAACAATATAAGTAGAACCAATAGCTTTCTCAGTAATCCTAACTTTATCAACATTTTTTGCAAGTGAAAAAGCAAATCAACAAGATTTTATTACTGGATTATCAAGTAGTTGCCTTCTTAAGTAATTACTTCTAGTCATCTCTTTAAGCAGTAGAGGTTATTGAGAAGGAATAACAAACATAGCTAATAATTAATAATAAGGAGCAACATTTGCCAAAAGCATCAACACCTGCCATAAAGAGCACTTACTTTAAACAGCTGTAAACTTTTCTTCACCTCTTCTATATCAGTAGTATTCTTTGTGAAGTCATGCATGATTTTACTGTTCTCTGTGATCCAGTCTGAAAATCTGTGCAGTTGGTTTAAAAGTTGCTGGTGTAATCCTGCAAGCTTAGACTAGAAAGGGAAGTTGTATATTCATTTATGCTCCTGGAGTCTAGTCACATTTTCTACCATATCAAATTGAATGATACATGTATCTTTATACTAAGATAAAATAAAGAAAAAGAAAATTCCTTTATTTTAGCCCAATTACCTTGAAGAAAATTAAGGTAAAACCATATGCCGATAAAAACATACCATTTCCAAGTCAACAGCGCTGACTATTTGCTTTGCTCGTTTTGAAGATCTATCACAGACCACCAAAAATGCTTCCTGCAAAGAGTCACAGCTTATCTTTAGCTCTTTAAATTTCTCTTCTGGAATATCCCTGTTACAAGACTTTAAGAACTCTTCTGCCAAGTTCATGTCCTTTTTTAGGATAATTGCAAAGGTAGCCAGTCCTGATTCAAATGACTACAAAGAGAACATATATAAAATGCATTAAGTTACTAAGAAAGACATTTAAATCTGAATTGCTTTAACTATATTTTAAATCTCTCTTTTAAAATCTAAGGGCTATTCCTACCACCCACCACTGAAGTACAAGCATAAAGAACAGTTTACTTACCTCTAGCTGTTCCAGTTCAGCTTTCAGTATTTCCAGGCTGTTACTAATAGGCTGCTGTTTATCTAGGTGGTTTCTCATATCTTGAAGCACTGCCAAATGTTCTCGCATTTTCTCTGTTAACTTTAAACAATGCTGTACTCCATCGAACTGAAAATAAGTTTTAAAAATTAAAAAAAGATTTTCCAAACTGACTTGAAAATAAGCAATAAAAGTCCTTGGGTTTATTATGATTTATTTTAAATTTATAATCTGAGTTTTCAACCATTTTTCCAGTTCAATTATTCTGTCCAGCACATGGAAAGATCCATGCAATTCCTTTAACAAAGGACACTGAGCACATACCACTGTTGTTACTTACCATGCTAGTGGGGGTGTCTCCCACAACTGCTTCTTTTGTTTTGAAAACAGGCTCAGTAAAGCCTTTGGACAGGCTGTCTGTCTTCCCATGCTCCTGATCACTTTTCCAAGTAGTGGTTGTGTTATCTGCCAGTGTTTTTCCTTCATCAATTTCTGATCCAAGTTCTGATAGTTCTGTTGAGGAAAGAGAATAAAGCCCATCTCCTTTGCCTTTACCCTCATGTTCTGTAGTGGTACCAGCAACCTGTGAGCTCATAAGCAAACCATTTATCAGCTCCTCTAACTTGCTTGTACTTTCATCTCCAGGTGAGATTTGAAAAATTTCCATAAATTCAGTGGTAGCAAGCTTGGGAACAGGAGCTCTTACGTCTGTTTCACTCTTCCTTTCATCTGGATCAGCTGTCTTTTGCTTGCAGGATTCCTGCTTCAGAATATCATGAAGAAGATCAGGACTTCTGTAATCAGGCCAAAGCAGTGAAGGAGCATCACTTTCTTTGGGCTCTGTACACAGCGTGTTAACCATTAATGCAGTTCTAACAGCATTGCTTATTTGCTTCAGATTTGACCCACTAGACATTTCACTTGCAAGCTGGGTGCTTCTAACCATTTTAAGTAAATTTTGCATTAAAGTTCTGGTATCAGAGTAACTTAGGGGTTCACCTTCCTGCTTGCAGTAAACATGTCCCATATTCAATTTCCTTTGCAATATATTCTGTAAGTCTTCCATTAGTGTGTCAGACACATCTGCTGATTGTGAAATACCTTCCTTTACTTGAAAATCTTTGCAGGGCCCCATTTCTTT
The DNA here is from genome assembly GCF_017639235.1 of Corvus kubaryi. Taxonomy (NCBI): domain Eukaryota; kingdom Metazoa; phylum Chordata; class Aves; order Passeriformes; family Corvidae; genus Corvus; species Corvus kubaryi. The sequence goes on from NW_024582091.1 coordinate 5,488,038, forward strand.
TTGCAATGACTCCATGGACATTTGTTTTTTGAAACCATTTCCAAGGGAGGAAGTCTCACTGACCATGACATTTTCTCCCTTTGTGTTTTTCAGCATCTCATGTTCGTTCTGGGCACCATAATTCAAGTTATCCCCTATGCTACTCAGAATTGCAGAAGAAACATCAGTGGTATGGGTATGTCTCCCAGTAGGTAGCATGTCACTTCCATCCCCTAATTCTTTGGCATCCTCAGTACTTCCTAAAGCATCTGGTTTTATGGGGGAGATTTCACTATCATTGCCGCTTTTGCTTTCTGGAATGTCTTTAAGAACATATTCAGTATTTTGACAGTTAAGTCTCCCTGTTTCTTTAGTTATGCTAATCTCCTTTGGTTTCTCTGTATCAGGTGGGGGAAAAGTGTTAAATTCACTTGAATGCATTTCTTCCACATTTAGCAGAAAATCCTTTTCATTCTGTATACCCTCTTCCCCTCTTTCCATGTCCTCAAAACAGAATTCAGTTTTATCGAGTTCTGAATGGCCACCTTCTTTTATGCATGTTGTATGTTGTTTTAAAGAAGCAGAAATGTTAACATCTCTCTTAAATTCATCTGATCTTGCACCTTGAATGTCAAGAAAAGCTTGATCAACATTTACTTTTCCTTCACTTGCAACAGGAGTTTCTCTATCCGCTTTAATTACTGTTGCATCAAATATTGCCCCGAGGCTTTCCATCTGAATGGGACTATTACTTAACCCCATGACATCACATTCCTCCATAATATTTACTCTATTTTTATTTTCTGTTAGATTTTCAAAACCTCTTTCTATTTGACCATGCTTCCAACTGGTGACTGGATGTACCGGGTCACTAAGTGAACTATTATCACTCACATAAGGAATATCTGTAGGGATTTTATTGTGCATTTGGGATGAACTTTCCTTTAGTTGTTCCAGATAATTTAATACTTTTTCCTCTGCAAATAGTGCCTCTCTCTTTCTTTCCCCATGATTTGAATCTAACATTGGCATGGTATTACTGTCTTTATTCACACTATCAGTAAAGCATTCTGAGAGAAGTAAATTTGTCCAAGTACTTTCATCATCATCAGTAGCTTGCTGTAGGTAGGCTGTCACAGTGATGTCAGATTTCACAGTATCATCAAGAAGCTGAGATCCTGGAACCCTAAACTGTGTTTCATTACTCTCTTCACTCTTAGTGGATATCCATTTAGTGTCAAAGGTATTTTCAGACTGAACGGGCTCAGTAGTATCTTGTGACATGTGTTTACTTTTTACAAAAGTCCCATAGTCATCTTCTGTTTCCTCCTGTCTATCTTCTTCACTTGTACATGAAAGACCAACACATCTTTCTTCAGAAACACTTGACATTGACTCACATTTTACTGAGGATAGTTTTCCATTTTCATGGTTAGACTGGAAATGCAAAGTATGTCCTGTCTTGTGATCTAAAGAATGGCAGCAGTCATCAATATTCTGATTATTTTCATTGCTCCTTTCTACATCTTCTACAGAAATTAACAGCTGGTCACCTTTACTTATACATTGATGATGTGAATAAAAAATATCCATTTCTTTTTCACTGTCAGAATCAGTGTCAGAGTCATCATAGCTATCATAATCCTCCTCATAATCTTCCTCCTGTGTACCTTCATATTCCTCCCCACACAGGTCACCTCCTGCTTTCATTTCAACTTCCTCATTCCTGTCTTGTACATCTCCTTCACACATATTCCATAAATAGCTCATGGCTCCTTCCTTTCTTCCTTCATTCTCAACAGTAACTGGTAACTCTTGCTCCTTCTCTCCAAAACTCCCCATTCTTTCCCTTTCCTCAGGGATTTTTTCCATAGTTTTGGCATTTGCAGAAGCTATAGTTATGGTCTCAGGTTGCCCTTTCACATTTGCACGAACATTCTCTCCAGCATTAGCTGCAAGTTCTTGAAAAGAGCTGGTCTCTTTTCTTAGGGTTATTCGTCCACCTCTCTCCTCCAGAAAACCTAATGGAACTGATCTTCCAGCCAGTTCTGGCTCCGGTTTATCATCATCCCCCAACTGCAAGGTATCAAACCCTTCATCACCTCGAGAAGTGTCAGAGGAATCATCATCATCATCAATTTGTGGAGTATCATAGACGTCACTGTCATCATCATCACCCTGAGGTGTTTCATAGGCATCATCATCATCACCATCATCCAGCTGAGAGCTGTCCTCTTCAGAGGCCACCTCACCAAATTTATGCTGCAAGCAGTTACTCTCAAGCTGTGGGATGCCATCGCCCCCATCTATTGATGAGTCAGAACTACTGTCACACGGCACTAACTTGTGGAATACAAGATCACTTTCTTCTACTGTCAGTCTTTGTGCTGTGCTGTTGCTGTCCCCCAGAGGTGGTCCACCGTGCATGACAGTATCACCACCCAATGAAGGCCTATGGTGCATGTCTATGCTGTCTCCTAGACACAGTTTATTCCGAAAATCAGTACAATCCTCCAGGGATGGCCTTCCATGTATGCAGGGACAGCCCTCTAGGGATGGACCCCCACATTCCTGTAGAGGTTGCTCACCATATCCATTGTCTTCAAACTTTAGTGGGACACCACACTGACTAACCAATTCTTCTGGAAGTCTACATTCAGTGTCTGCACTGATGGATGAACCAAGACCTCTCTGAAAGTTATCTTTCTTGCTGCTGTCCTGTACCATTCTGCTACTGTCAGCTTGAAATATGTGAGGCCCATATTCTGTGCACCTTTCCAGCTCCCTCCATGTTTCATTATCTGACAAATCATTCACACTCAAGGAATTCTGTAACATTTTATCATTCCTGTTTTCATTATCCAGACTGTCTCCCACACAAATCTCTTTGTTTGCTGTTTCTGAAATAAGACATGTATTTGAGTCATTTGGAAGGTATCCTTCAATGTTTCCTAAATTTGTCTGCTGATTGTTATGCTTGAGTTCTGTCCACTCAGAAACTTCCAAAAAACCTCTGAGTTCATTTCTCTTTATGGAATTTTGAGTGCTACTTACTACATTTCTGAGTTCTGCAGGGATAGCTAACAAAATCTCCTGTGTATATTCTGATTGCTCAGTACCAAGAGTATTGCAAACATCTGGCCTACACACATGGAGATCTTCTTGTGAAGATACATAATTCCTTAAATCATCACATTGATTTACTTTCCTGTTATTACAAAAATTCTCAGCACCCGAAAGATCACCCTGAACACTGTCTACTGATTTTAGGTTAATTCCTTTTGAGCTTACATATTTATTACTAAGTTCCATTTCTGACACACCAGCATTGTACCCAGTCCTATCACCTTCCAGCAACATATTGATGACTTCTTGCAGTTGTCCATCATATAACAAAAGTCTCCCTCCAGTGTTGGCATCCATATAACTATTTACCATCAGGTAAGACATGAATAGTTTCTTAGCTTGATCTAGATTATGACATACATGGTCTTCTGTGCCAGAATCTTCATGTTCCTCCTCACAGTCATGACACACAGATGGCAGAAATTCGTAAGTCGATAACCATTTTGCAGCATTTTTACAAGGAGACTTTAATTCTTCTACATTGGGCATTTTATCTGGTAAAGTCACATTGGTCAAAACAGATACAGTATTACTGTCTATTATCCCTGATTCTGCAGCCTTGTCAAGACTGATTATTTCACAAGTTTCTGGAATGTAAAGTGCAGCTATTTTCTTTCTATCAGTCAGTATTTTGAATGCCAGCTCATTTGTAATCATATCTTGGTGCAAAGAAGTTGATACAGGGAATATTTCACCAGTGTGAGGCCAAATTAGTCCCACAAAGCCTCTCTGTGCTTCTAATACCAGCAGAGCACTGGTAGATGATATTAAGTTGCATTGTACAGCTTCATCAACAGTCAGGCGTTGTCCTGAATTTTGACAAAGGATTCCACCAGTCTTAACCTGATGTGTGAGGATCCCACAGGCAGTGTCCTGATCTATCATTCCTTGTCTCATGGCCTCTTCCACAGTCATTCGCTTCCCTGAGTCAGGGTCAATGATTCCTCCAGACATTAACTGAGCACCCAGCAGCCTGAACATCATTTCCCTGTCAATGAGCCCTTCATGGGCTGCCCTCAAAATAGTTACCCTCCTTCCACATTTCAACATAATTCTCCCTTTTTCTTGTGGTTTCACAGGTAGGAGTCTTAACCCTGTTGCTTCATGTATTATGCTTCTATGAACCATCTGTTCAAGGGAAATTTTCTCGGCACAGTTGGGGTCTATGAGATCTTTACATGTGTCTTTTCTTTCCAGGAGTTTTGCATATAAGGTTGGAGAAATGAGGTTTTTCTGGAAAGCATTCTGCAAAGACAGCTTTTCTCCAGTAGATGGCAAAATCAAATACCCACTTGAAAGCTGATTCTCAAGAATTTTAACAGCCAGAGGTTCTGAAATTAGACCTTGTTCTAAAGCTGAAACAACTGGAATATTTGCTAACGATGATTCTGACATAAGCTTCTTTGCATTACTTAATTCTTGCAGGTGCAACAGAATCTGCTCATCAATTAAGGCATGAGCTTCAGCTTCTTCCAAATCATAACACACTCCTAATTCTGGAGAAATTATTCCAGAAAGAATCAGCTGATTCTCAAGCAATCTAATTCCGGTGTCATAGTCAAGAAAACCTCTTAAAATAGACTGAAAGACTGAAATGACTTCTCCAGTTGTTTGGTCAATGACACCAGCAATGACTTTATTCACCTAAAAGGAAATATAAAAGAAAAGCTATCAGTATTTTTGGACTGTATATTTAAAATCTTCTTTGGACTTTGAATGCATGATAAGCATAAAAACATGTACTTACCCGGCCTGGAGGAATGTTGTGAATGTTAGCAGCTCAAATGCGCAAGTGATCTATGTCAGTCATTCAACAGCACACGATGTGATAAAAGATTTAAAACCAACATGCATCTGTGAATTGAAAACCTATGCTTTGCATACATAAACAGGGTTAGTGAAAGACAATAGAAGAAATTATTGCAGAGAGAGCAAATAGAACATATACCTGAAAGGCACATTTTCATGCTATAAATGTCTGTGAAAGGTTAGAATATTTGGAAACAGTATGTGATTCAACACAACCATGCTATTCATGTTTACAGCATACAGCATTTCTGTATATACACTCAACAATATGGAATCAGATACTCTAGCACCAAATATTGCATTTAGTTGGCATGGAAAGCATGAAGTCAGTTTGGCAACATTATCTGAACTCATTACACAGACTCTGCCTCTATATGTATATGAGAACACTCGCTTGCAAGATAATTTTTGAGAACTCCATATTTAAGTCTAATATCCATTAACAAATATATTCATAGTGTCTCAGAGCTAATTGTATTATGTCCTCCTGTTTTCATACCCAGAAAAATTTTAAGAAAAATGGAAAGTAGATCTCTTCCAGGACATTTCTGAGTGATATATGGGAGAGATTAACATGTTATTTTACAATGTCATTTTTGCAGCAGAAACGCAGACTTATCTAGCAGTCAAAGAATGGCTTTTAAGAGAAGAGTTAAGAGATGAATGAATTGCTTATCTTTCTTCATGCAAGGCACACATTATTAAGACTCTTCACAAAAGAAGTCTGATGAACAGAATGCTCATGTGCACAAGTAAGGTCACATACAGTATTTCATAGCAAATACACACCACCTTCAGTCAATTAAATACCAAGTTCCTTCCACACACTGTTAATTGCAGCTTCTGCTTTTGCTGATCATGTGTGGTTTGAAAACCATGCAGTAAATCTCAAGAGAGACTGAAAGCTAAGTTTCAATCTTGTTACCTTTTCTTCCATCTTTTCATCACCCAGATGTACTTCCTGCAGCTGCTTCAAAGCTTCATTGGATAACAAGCTATAGCTCTCCTGGAGGGATCTAACCTGCTTTTCCATTTCATTTCTCTCTTCATCTGTCATTCTGTTATGAAAAAAAAATGGAAGATGGAGATCTCTGGGTAATTTTTGACTTGTTGGGAGTGATCTGTCTACCTTTACTTAAAAATGGGGAGCAGACATAAATACAAGTAGTCTGGAAAAAATACAGCCTAATTACAAAGATGTTCAAGAAAGCTACAATCTGATTGCAGTTATTCAGGAAAAGAAGCATTTAACCTTTGCATGGGCCTTTGTCTACTGATTACCAGTCAAGACAGGTAACATAACCAGCAAGGAGTCATGACATATGTCAGCAATTTAGTATCTTAAACTGCTACAGTGGGGATTACTGGAACACGCATATATCAAACCAGGAGTCCCGGGGTGGTCCACCACATTAAACCATCTCTTTTCAGACACAGATGAAACAATCTTGTGACATGTAGTTCAAGTACTCATTTACAACAAAATTGTTAATTATTTTGACTTCTAATGAAAATTTAAATGTCTAATCTCTTTAAGCTGACCAGGGGTATATAAACCAAATCAAATTCTTGAAATAAACAAAGTTGCATCAAGCTTCACCAAATGGGAAGACAAAAAAAAAACCGAAACTGTACATGAAATGCAATTAGAACTATAAGATGAGGATATGATTTCTGTTTAAGCAAACAGTATGTATTGATTCAATAATTTACATTATTTGAAAAATAAAAAATGGCATACTTGTCACTGTGCTTAGCTAAAAATGACTGAGTAGTCTGCAGAGCTTCAGCTATTTGTTCTTTCTTGGTTGACATTTCATGAAGGGAAATCTGAAAAATAAATAACCTGTGTTCAAGACCTCATTATGTACATAAATAAAAACAAAAAAACCAAACAAAACTGTATTTTTATCTGGGACTAATCTCAATAATATAAGAATTTGATTTTTTTAAAATACTGGCTATCCTTAGAGCAGTATTATTTATCGGAATTGTATAATTTATATATGGATAAGTCATTGTGATATGCCTTTTAATTAAGCTATTTTTAGAAAACTATTGAGCAAAACAAATAGAATATTTCAAAATGTTATTTGATGGAAAATTAACCAATCATTTAAAATTACTTATTATAATTGGCACAGTTTATAGCAGCTTTATAAAAGTTGTGTAAGATGGTCATGTTCAAGAAGTTGCTCACCAAAATGAGAGAGAACAAATTTTTGAAAAAACATATCAGAAGACCACACACCTTCATGAAATTCAGTAACAGAGACATATGCAACATGAGAAACTTGGAAAAAAGGAATTATTAATTAATATTCTTCACACTATCAGTTCTGTGTCATCCCCACTAAAAGAGTTGTTCTGGTAGAGGAACTTGTGGCAATTTAATCTTCTAATTTTCCTGAGAAACTCCCTGCAGTCTCTTCAAAGAAAAGCACCCGTTTTGATTAAATAAAGGCAAATTATCAAAAGGGAGTTCTGCCAGCTGGAGATATTTTCAACACAGGTGCTAGATCTCAGGCAAGGTGCTTGGGCCCTTCATTCACCTGGGTTTGGACACAACCAATTCTGTCCTTGTACGCATTGTATCAAAGGGCCCAAACAGTCTCCCTTTGCAATCACCACCAGCAAGCCACTATCTCACCACTTGTGCTGCTTGCACAGGAACCAAGAGAACCACTGGATGCACTACACAAGGTGATGTGAGCAGGCTGAAGTAGCAGGTGGGGTCATGAGATCCCTTTACTCAGGGAGCCAGTGTCACTGTGGCTGCTGTGTGCACCCTGTCACTACTGGCATCAGCTTCTCTTCCCAGTACCTGACTACACCCCACAGCCACCCTAATCCTCTATGTGAAATGTATTTCAGCTGACATTAGCTATCAAATCACCAGTTTCTACATGTTTCTACACAATTTGTCAAGGCACCATTGCTAGTCAGCGGAGGCACAAACCCAGGCACCTCTGAAAGGTGCAGCTACCTCATCGTGCCACTTCACAAAGGAAACAAAGACCCTCAGCAAACACCCATCTCCCACAGGAAGCCAAGACAGCCAGCTCACAGGTTACTCACTGGAGACTCAGGCTGGACAGGGTAGACAACACCCACAGATGCCATGGTAAGCTGAGATGTCCTAAGGACTTGAGTGCTGGCCCAGCACTGATAAAGGTTTGCAGTGTTGTCATTAACAAGAGCAGAAGAGGAACAGCACTGAATGCTTCTGCAAATTCTGATCCTAACTACTATTAATTTACCAATCAATATGTTCAAATCAATACAAGCTTATTTCCTCCTGTAGATATAGGGACAAATTCAGAGCTAGCACTGGGTCCTCTTCGAAAAAGCTACAAGCTGCAGTGGTCATCAGGACTGCCAACCTTCCCAACAGAAAGTAGGATTTATGCAGATGCTGCTCCAGTGACTGTGGCACCAGAATGCATCACCAAAATAAAAACACAGGAACAGGCTGCCAAGAGGGCCAAAATTATGTTTGTGTGATGACACATCCAGCCCTTTACTGAGGGATGTGGACAAGACACTGCTCTGTCCCTCTGCTGCTCAGTGTGCAGGTAGACCTTCACCTACTGAAACCTTTTTAGGTGTAACTAAGCTATTTAATGGGGCCAGCCTAGCAGAGGAGGTCCTAGAAATGACAGGAAACTTCACAGATGGAAATTTATGGTCAGAGTTACAACTGTACACAGTGACAATGTCCTGTTAAATACAACGGCACCAAGATGAGCCATTCCAACAGCCTGTGGACTAGTGTGATAGTAAAGAGGCCTCAGTCAACGCCTGCTATACTTCCTAGGGCAGCAGTTTTGACTATCCCTTAAGAGAACCCCTCAGATTAACTTTTGAAAAGCAAATAAATAGAAGCTTGGCCTTCAGGCCCCTCCTACCAACTTTCTCCCTCCTGGTACCCAAAAGGCTGTCCTGACACGATGCACTCTCCCTCTACAAAGGCTGAGAAAGGGCGTGCAGGGTCCGGTTTCTCTAAACTGATATTTTGCAGTGTCAGAATATGTCACATGCTAGGTCTGTAAAAAGCAGTGGGAGCTTATTCTTGAGTAATATGCTTGTGTCCCTAAACATTGATGTTTGTTTACCCTACTCTCTACTCACAATCAAATGTGAAATTATGTACTGAGGAAAATGTGGATGGTGATTTGTAGGAGGGAAAAAAAAGTGTTTATGGATTATTTTGGAATTTAATCCATGCAAAAACCTAAAAAGAGGAAGTGGTGCTTTATCAAAGACATCTGTGTACCTGCTGCTTAGGTAAATCTGTCTTTTCAGCCTTTTCTCCTTCTTCTTTGCCGAGTGTCTTGCTGAGGTTTGACACCCATTTCAGTAAATCTCCAGCTTTCTCAACATGTTCCTTCTTTTCCTCTTCCACTGATTTCTGATGAGTGCCATGAATTGTAAAAAAACATGTAAATGTAAATTGCTGAAATATGTAACATTAATGTCCACAGAAACACAATTCTACCACAATGGCATTATTATCACCACAAACATAAAATGGTTTCTTTTTATTTACCACCACATTCATTACTATGACACTTTGATGTAGGAACAAAAATGCCACATAATTATAGACATTAACAAAGTAATACATCAAGTGATTTGTAATTATGATAAAGGTGCTTATTCATACACACATACAATCATTATAAAATGATTGATAGCAAGAAAAAGCATAGCTTCCCAGCCATTACTCAGCAGATAAAATCTAAAAAAAATTTGCATATAAACTATCTTTGAATTGCTGCCTTTGCATTACCCTCGGGTAAGGATATGTACAACCAGCATAGCATAACAGTATTTTGCAAATTATGCACATGGATTACCAAATTACAATTAGGAAGAATACATTGCTTTTATGCCTACAGAAACAAGAAAAGTAAAAGTAAAATACTGAGACATTTAATCTTTTTCTGCACAGGAAAACATACTCCTTTTCATATATATACACAATCTGTTAGGTGGACATTTATCAATACAGAGAAAACATGCTTAAGCCCTTCCATGTATCACAAGTAGAAATGAAAACATTTTATTTCAATGGATCTTTTTTTAAATTTGATGTGTTATTGTAATTCATTTGCCTATTAGAGCAGAAAACAATTCTAAAAAAAAAAAGAACCTGAAATGAGAGAAAAACTCAGGACAGGGCACACAACTGTTTGGTGCAAACAGCCCATTAAAATTAATGAAATACCAGTGTGAGAAAAAGTACTGATGCATGTGTGCTTACTGCACTGCAGATTTAATCTTGTATATTTTATTGCCACTCTTGTAAAACAAATGGTATCTGCAAACTGATTTGTAATTTTAAGTAACAGGTCACATGAAATACTACACTGTGTTCAGTCCAAAAAATGGGCAATCCCCTTCAATCTTTAATGTAAGAATATGATTTTTGTCTCACCTAAATCTACCCACTTTGCACTACTAGTAACTTCACCAACCTCAGTATAATTTCTCATTTACACTACCTACATGTAAGGTAATGATAGACAAGGCCTGCCGGTAAAGACTGAACACATAGACTGCATTTTGAAATTATGAATCTGCCTATCTATAAATTTCAGTTTTGCAATAAGTAATATCTAATTCCAGTTTCAGTGGTTTCTGCCTATTAGTTGTTCATAATAATTAGTTTTGCAGCAAGTAATTAATGCTAGAAAACACCATTTATGATTTTCCATAAAGGCCATCACAGATCTTTTCCTTAACTTTAACAGGTTTTAAAGCAAAGCCCAAAATGAGTACTTATAACTTTCGCCCACTATGAATTATAGAAAAGACTGGAAATTCCTGTTTTCATAGGCTGAGCTGCTTCTAACAACCGCAGCCCAGTGTGACAATCAAAAACAGCTCTATCTAAAGCTTCTTTGTAGGTTATCTTCTTCTTAGTTTTGGGGCATGTTAAAACTTTATTGTGCAATTTTTCATCCTTCATCTTTGTAGCTGTGATAGCATCAATAATACCATTCTTAATTGCATCTTCCATTGTTAACCTGGAATGAGATTTTGGATCTATCAAGCCACCAGTCAAGTACTGATATTCCAGACAGCGCATGCCCATTTCTTTGTCTATGGTACTTAAATGCACGGCTTCAACAGCTGACATAATAGTGTTCCTTACAGGATGAATGATCCCAGTAAAGAGCAGCTCACACTGCTGGATTTGCTTGGCACAACCATCATCAATTAACTCCCTTTGCAACGCTTCTGAAACACTGTATTTTTTTCCTGTAAATGGATCAATTATACCTCCTGTACTAACCTGAGCTTCAAGACATCGGAGCACAGTAACTCTATCTACCAAATTTTTGCGTGAAGCTTTCAAGACTGGAATTCTTTCATTGGTTTCAGAAAGCCAGAACCCTGCAATAGGACTGTTTAAGTCCTTATTTGGCTGTGAGCTGCTAACTAATATATCACCAAACTCATTAACGGTGATTAAGCCCTCCTTATATTTGTTGACTAATGCTCTGTCAATTCTACCCTGATTTAATGTCTCCTCAATATTAAACTGTACACCTGTTTTAAGATCTGTAAGCAAAAGAAAAGAATTGCCATCAGAGTCAAAACACGTAGACTCCTTCCAATCAAATTCCTGTTTTGAAAGCTCAAGATATGTAGCTTTATCAATATAATTTTTTTTATAAGCTTCATATGAAGCCATTTCAGTTCCTGTGTCAACATTTACTACAGAAGTTTTATGTTTTTTCTCTGCTGACGGGCTGCTTATTTTCCTTTCACCAACTGGAAGCAGAAAGCACTTACTGCTTATGCTGAACAAACACATTTTCAGCAAATCACAGTAGTACATAGCTTTCCTGTTATTTGGATTTTGGAAACATTTTGCATTACTTGAAGGTTCATGCAAAAATTTTAAAATGGTGTTATTAAGCAAGCCAAGCTGCACGGCAACTTCTGGAGGTACACGAACACTTCTCACAGGATCAATAACCCCCCCGCTTGCAATTTGAGCCTCAAGGATATTTTTACCTTTTTGTCTTTCTAAAAGATGAGCTTCCACAGCCTGAAACACAGACAGCACCTTCCCAGAACAGCAATAACCCAAAACAGCTTTTTCTGCCTCAAGCAGTCTACTCTTAAATTCACTGTCTGCAAGACCTCTAACAACTGAATCATCAACAGAGAATTTCTGACCTGTTGTGGGATCAATAATAAAACCAGTAGCTGCTTGGGCCTCTAAAAATGCTAACGCCAGTGCTTTTCCTATGATCTTTCTCTTTGCTGCTAAAGCAAAAGAGACTATCTCTTTGCTGGATTCAAGGTACAGCCCAGCTATAGCTGTAGGTTTAGTTAAAAATTTTTCAAGACTTTTCTGAACCTCATCAATAGTTTTCTGCCCTGAAATGAGCTGCTCAACAGTGAGCTTGTCTAAAAGTTTAACTTCAGTCAACTGTCTGGCAGTTACATCACGTCGGAGACCTTGAAATTTAATAGTATCATATTCCTCTGTAAAATATTCCAGCTGAGTAGCATCATCAACAGTTCTCAAAACCTCTTCTCCTAAGAAAGAGCTCATCTTTGCAAAGTCTTCTCTCCTAAACCCTTCGGAAGTTTTGGATCCCTGAAACATTCTCTCTTCATTACCAAAAGTCTTGTCATTCTCTTGGTTTAATGTTGTGACTTCAACATGCATGTCATAGTGCTTGTTCTCCACTATCTGTAAATAGGAAGTTTTTGACACAGTGAGAAATACAACTGCAGACTGTGCTGTACATAGTTCACTCCTAAATCCACCACCAGAGAAACCAAAGGGAGAACTCGAACGCAAGTCAGAAAGGAGAACTGCTACTAAAATTGGTAAGCAGAGATATATAGAGAGCTTGAGTTTTGAAGTGCATTTGCCATTTCAAATATTTATTCAATAACAGGAATATGACTAGACTAAGCATCAGTAACTGTTGTTTGCTTCTATAAGAGCAGACTGCTGTTAATCAAGGCTTACTTTGACCAATAATGATACAACAGTGAATGTGAATTCCTATTTTCAATACAAATTTTTAAAATAACTTTTCTTAGACATTAACAAACCTAGTAAGGTCTAACATGAAGCTTTTTGTGTAAGACAGAAGGGGTTCCCTTCACCAAGGTAGAAACATTAGAAATATTAAACAGAATAGTAATAAAGCATAACTAAAACCAACCAACCAAACCGACTAGTAAAAAGCAGCATTAGGAAGGCAAACCCTCAGAAAATGTAGTGTGTACCTCCAAGGGATGAAGTTTTACCACTTCTAATTCATGTTTTGTGTCTTCTCCATGTCTAATGGTTTGCCTGGAACTGTGTAGGTTTCTGTTTCTCAATGTGTCCCTTTCAGATGTTCCACAGATTTGGTTTGCTTTATCAAAAGTTATCTGGAACTGCGTACTCATCTGTGAAACAAACTCTGTAAAAGACTGCAAACTTGAATCTTCTGATGATTGGTTTATGCTTGACATCTGAAACTGCACCTCTCTTGGTATTGTATCATCAGCACTCAGGTACAATGTATTTCCTTCTATTTGATCAGATTTAAAACCTGATCTCCCCTGTTTCTGCCTTAACAAAGGTGAGCTTGGTTTTGTATGTGGAGGAGGCTGTTCAAATTCTTTAGCTGCAGTCTCACTCAGGTAATTGAAATCATTCCCTCTTCTCTCACAGCTCAATTTAAATCCAGAATCTTGGAGCTTATTATTTTGCTGAACTTCATTCTGCAATGAAAGAAACCTGTGTTCACTCTCCCTGACCTGCAGATCCATCTTCTGTTTCAAGCTCTCAACCACGCGCTTCTGCACTTCCAATTCTTCCTCAAGTTTCCTGCACTTCTGATGATAGTCCATTTCAGCCTGCTTCCCTTGCTGTAATTGTTCGTGACATTTTTTAAGCCTTTCTTGCAGATCTTCAATTTGCCTCTTGTACAACATGATGTTTTCCTCAGCCATATGCTTTTCTTGTTGAAGAGCAACACATTCTAGCTTTATACCAGAAATGTCCTTTTCTGTGATGCTATGGGATTCCAGTAGTTTTTCCACTTTTTTCCTAAATTCCTCTGCAGAATGTTTAAACTTAATGGATTCTTCCTGAAACAGAATCATCTTTTTGCGTGCCATCTGTTCATCCAGAGTTTTCTGATGGAGTTCATCCTGCAATTTTTTTAATTTGCTACTTAATTCTTGTATATGAGCTTGTTGTAGCACTATCTTCTGCTCACTCATTCTCTTTTCCATAGTTAGAGCACTCATCTGAGCATTTAAATTTTTAACCTCCCGGTCAATGTTAAGGGTGGAAGCATTTTGTTTATCACATTTTTGTTTATAGTCACTAGCTAAGTCTTTTGTTTTTGCAAGATCAACTTCTAGGCTTTTGATTTTACATATGAATTCTTGCTCAATTTTTGTTTGTTTGTGCAATTGTTCATTTGTTGTACGCAATTGTTCTTTGAAACCATCTGCTAGGGCTTTTAACGCATCATTTTTCCTCTGAATATTTTGTTTTTCCAAAGCCATTTTCTCTGATTCGGATTGAATTTGCTTCATCAGTAGTTTTGTTTCAGTATTCCATTTATTAAGGTCTTCTATCTGTTGTTTCAATGTTTCTGACACCTGATTGCTTTTGGTTAATTCATTCTTCAGCATCTGAATTTCATGCTGGTTTTCTTTCTCTACTTTCGTTTTTTCAAGCAACTGTTCTTTTATTTTCTTATACTGGTCTTGAAGATTATTTGCTTCTCCTTTGCATGACTGTGTTCTGTGTTCAGCTGCCAGCTTCTCTTTTTGAAGAGAACTGATTTGTGAATTTAAATGTTTGATAGTGATTTCAGTTTTTGTCTGTGATCTGGTTAATTCCTCTACTTCTCTTTTGAGCTGTGTCTTTTCTTGCTGAACAGATTTCAGCTCCTCCTGATAGTTCATCTTAATTTTCTTAAGATGAATATTTTCTTGCATCACCTCTTCAGCTTTACCTGTGGTTCTCTGTAGCTGCCTTTCCAGTTCTTTCAACTGTTGCAAATATCTCTGTTCTTCTTGGTCTTTTTCCTCCAACTTAGTTTTTAGGCATTTAAGTTCATTGTTAACTTTATCTAATTTTTCTTTTAATAAACGAGACTTTTCTTCTGTTGATGATTTTTGAAGCTCAATTTCATTCAGTTCATATTTCAGGTCTTTAATAGTTTTATCAGCTTTTTTGTTAGCAAGAGTCAGATCATCTATCTTTTGTTTAAGTTCTTCTACCTTTTTGGCTTCTAGTTTCTTCTGGAAACTCATGATTTCAGAATCAATCCTACACTGGCTGCCTTGCCCAGCTGTAAAAGTTGGCGGGGAAGTTTCTCTAGTTACAGTGTATGTGCCTTCAATAATCTTTCTTCTGGATTCAGTTCTCTCTCTTTCTTGCAGCTTTATTTCTGATAGGTTCCCTTTAAAGTCAAGATCTTGTTCCATTTGCTTGATGAGCTTCATAAGTTTCTCCTCTCCATCTGTTTTTTTTTGCAGTTCCTGCATCAAGGTTTTTTTTTGTTTCTCTAAATCATGAAGATTAGTATCTTTTCTTCTTAGAAGTTCTTCAAGGTTTCTTCTGGTAAAAGTGCTTTCTTCTATTTGATTTCGAAAAGCACGGAGGTTTTCTTCCAGTATACTTCTTTGAGTCTCTGCCTGAAAAATGAACTGCCTTACACACTCCAACTCCTGCTCTGCATCTGCTTTCTCTTTCTCAATGCTTTCTAGGTCTATACGACATTGCTTAGCCTCTTGTTCAGCCTTGGTCTTCTGAAGACAGATCTCCTCCATGTCCTTTTGCTGCTTCTTCCGCTCTTTTTCTGCAGCTTCTCTCACTTTAGGGAGTTCCTGTTCCACTTGGATTTTTTGTTTCTTCATATTCTCCAATGTCTCCTCAAGTGTTTTTACCTTTCCCATGAGTTTTTTATTCTCAGCAACTGTACTATTTTGCTGTGCCATTAGATCTGAATATGCCTGACGTGTGGATGCTTCCTTATTCTTTAAAATCTGTAAAAGAGAAGGGTAAGTTAGAATGCACTTTTTGTAATACAGCATATGGAACATATTAGGCTCTTAGAAAAGCAGAAGGGAAAATACTTACTCATGTATATATGGTATGTCCAGAAAGCAGGATGAGCAGTTCCCACCACCATCACCTTCTCTTGAAGGCTTCAGGAAGTTACCACTAGCCAAATATGAAACCCTTGACAAAGACATCCACAAAGTGAAGAAGTCCTGAAGCCTCTCACTTCAGTCAGATGCCTCTTAGCAGAAAGCAACACCAAACAGGTCGCATAGGCTTTCTCTCCAAACAAATAGGTAGAGCCAAACACAGTGTGCAAGAGTTCCCAAGGAGAAAGTGGCCTACCATTTCTCAATCAGCTCAGCAGGTGCTGAAAGAAGGATTTAAGCTTGCAACCACAAATGACATAGAAAAGTTTGGAAATCCCCTCCAAGAAAAGAAACAGTATCTAGAGTTACAGCCAAGATGCAGCAGCTCCAGAAAGAGAAGTATCCAAACCCCAGTACAGCTGTGCTCCACAGTTTGCTCCCCAGTCCCACTGCCTCCACTGGCTTAGCTGGGGGACTAGTAAGAGTACAGCTGTTCTGCAGTGCAGACACAGAAGTGTAAACATGGTAATTAGGAAAATCCTAATGAAAATCAGTTGGCTAGTAGTCTCCATATACTGGCAGATCCAGAGCAAGTCTTTTAAGGAAGATGTGTCATCACCAGTAACATTATGGTTGAAACTATACATACCTTGTCTTCATTAGCCCTGTTGTGGTGCTAAGTTACCAAATGTGAGCTAACATGAAGTAAGAACACACCTATATTCATTCCTATGATCATACAAACAGGGCACAAAGGGTAATGACAGCAATGTTTTCAAACAAGCAAACTGTTGGGTTACTTAAAATTTACCAGATTTACTTGATTTTTCATATAATATCTGAGACATTTCCTAAAAGGCTAATGCAAAGGCAGCTTCTTCAGTTCCTCTCTGTATTCCCCGTATTATAATTTTGAACAGCCCCCAACAGAAACAAAACACTTAAATCAATTTATCAGATCTCTTATACTCACATAAACACAAACTCTAATGTATTGTGCTTGAAAAAAAAGACCTAAAAATATAGATACAGTCACAAACTGTATCTTAGATTTCATTTTTCTAATCAACATGCTGAGCATCAGTTGGGTGGAGAAAAGGGTGGCAAATATTAACACAAAGTAAGTATAAAAATTAATTTCTAAGAACTTAAAAAACTTAAGCATCTCAAAATGCACAGTAATTGATGCATAATTAGCATATTCATTCTTTAAATTATGGTCAATCAATCTTAAATCACTTGACCTTGATGTAATTTGCAATTCAAATCTTGATTTGCATTGATTTAGAATCATTCTTAGATTAACTCTTTCATCTGCATTGCATAAAAACTCTGGTACCTTAATAATAGTTGTGTTCCTTTTCTCTTCATTATCATTGTCTCTTTTTTTTTTATTTTCTTTTTCTTCAAATGAGGCTTTTTTGCCTAATTTTTCACTAAATGTTTTCTGGAGTCCTGTGGTTTTTCGAGGGACCTTTGTGCTATTATCCTCATCTCTACTGTCTACTTCTGAAACTAGCAATAAATCTTTACATTTCTGACCCTGTTCTAGCCTGTCTTCTCCACTCTGCTTCTTCCCACTTCTATTTATGTTGTGCAAACCATAAATGTTACCCTGTGGTATTTTCTTCATGCTTATTTTCTCATTGTGACTCAAAAGCTTTTTTGCTAGTTCATGTTCTGATAATGGAAAATAATGCTCTCCTCCAGAAAAAACTCCTGAGACACCTAAATTTGCATTTAAATCACCATCATTTCCTAACAATTCTGTACCTAAATGTTGATCATTCTGCACAGGTGAAACATGAAAATCTAATGGATAAGATTCAGAGACTTTTGCTGCACAGTGACCCTCTGAAATATTTCCTGAAGAAACAGTCAACATTTCTTGCACTGTACTCTTGACTTCATTTGAATTTAAATGTGATTTTTCTAGGATTTCATTTTCTGCTAAGAGGTAACCTTTATCCAGAGATGCTTTCTGCAGTTTGTCAGTATCCCTTTCAACATGACAATAAACACCTGGATTGCTCATAGATTGCAAATTTAACTTCATTTGTTCACTTCCATTGTGCACTGTCAGCTTTCTGAAAGAGGATGCAACTTTTTCTAAAGGTGCTGCATCCCCTGCACCTGAAAGAGAATCACCTTTTTCACCACACACTTGAAACCCTCTGTCTTCAGATTGTAAAGTATTACAGCTTTTGCTTTCTGTAGAGCAATGCTCTTTACACTGACATTCAAAATTAGTTCCCTGTGAAAAATGTTGCTGTTCATAAGGGCTGATACCCAAGGCCTGCTTTCCAGTTCTTGGACTGACTTCAGCTTTCTTTGTTATTAGCTCAAAATCAGTTTCTAATTGCATCTTGCATTGTTGCTTTGTTGAAACATCACTCCCTGCCTTTCTTGAATATTTTTTTTCTGTGGTTTTGTGAATCATTTCCACTTCAGGCAACTTCTCTGACATTCCTTCTGTTTTCTGTCTCTCTCTATTAACAATCTGCTCATTTAACATTTCACCAGGATCATTGTTCACACTCACACAGATCTCAGTTGAAACAAAATAATCTTTTTTGCCATTTTTTTCTTCTTTGCTTTGATTACCAAAACCCATTAAACTCTCCTGCTCTGTATGTAGCTTACTGTCTCTGTTGCCACTAATGCTACTTTCTTGACCATTGAAATTTAGACGTTGCTTTAATGTTCTATCAGTTTTGATTTTATCACATCTCTCTACATTTAACTTTCTTCTGTTCATTTCCAATTTATTTTCTGTGTATTCAGGTTTACTGGAAGAGTTCTGTTTTTGCAAATATTCCGCATCCATCATGCTTTCATTAGGTTTCTTTTCCTCTCTCAATTCAAGAGCTTCTTTACTTCCCGAATGTTGAAAGACTTCAGCTGACTTCACAGGTTGCTGGAGTTGATTGTCTTCTGGTAAACTCTGAGCATGATAGCACATGGATTAAACTGAGATATGAAGGAAAGTATCTTATTTTTACCTTATTCTCTGATTTCTCAAATACAGAGAGGTAGGAAGAAAGGCTGGCATAAAAGAAAATTTTGGAACAATCACAGATTTCAGAGGTCTGTGAAGAATTTTTCTTCCCAGAAGAAAACAAACCTCATTCCTCTTTTGAAAAAGATTATTCTTTTTCTGATTTGCTACCCTTATTAAAAAGAAAAAAAAACCATTATATTATTTTGAGACTGGAAACCTGCTTAAGTTACCTTCAAAGAAGCTACCAAAGATTTAGAAGGCTGACAGGGGGTAGAGGAGGAAAGGAAGATGGGGGCTACTTGATTTCAAAAAAAGCAATCCTGGAGACTTAGAGCAGACTGAAACTCAAAACATTTTGAAAGATTCCACTTGTTCTCGAAGAACGTGAAGTCTATTGACATTCACAAATTTCTTGATCCTTGTTCTTTGATTTTTTATCCTTGGTGCCATTAGCATGATTAGTCATACTAAATCCTCAGTTATAATGGCTACCTATCAACAAACATTATGTGTTTCCATCAGTTTGCTCCACCACTTGATGATGCCCAAAGATACATGCTGTTGTTAGCGTTGCTTCAGAGGTATTCAATAGCAAGAAAAGCCAATAAAGACAAAATCAGCACCAGAATTATATAACATTCATTTATGAACTTTTATGAACTTTTTTTTCCTGTAACAATAACATTAAAATTTATACCCATATGGTGGTGTTCTCCAATTTTATCCAATTTATGCAGTTTATACTAAAACAATGTCGTCCTTAAAGAATGACTATATAATCTCTTTCTGAGAGACAGTTTTCAAAAGAAAGTGAAAAATTTAGAAGGTTGGTTTTTCTCAATTATTTGGAAGGTTTCTCTGCAGCAAGCATGTATTTTGAATAATTTTTCTGCCTGATTTCATAACCTACTTTTGCTAGTAAGATCCAACTCTAAGCATAAATAAAATGCTGTTTGACCCCAAGGAATCAATACAATAGAAAGGCAGAAGGAAAAAAATGAAGGGGTCAAACTAACTTCAGAAATTAATTAAGAGGGCATCTCATCTCCCTGTTGAAAGAACTTCCTTGTATGTTGTTAAGTGGACCAGAATGCATACTATGGAATATTAAAAGGCCTACATCTTAGTAGTTTACCTTCAACTTAGTGTCTGCTTTTACCCAAAAGACCAAGCCCTAGGGTATTAAAACTGAAAGTTTAGTATTTAAATTTAAACTACATCTCCATCAGAATTTAATGAACCATATGATCTTTCTAGGTGAAAGAACTGGTAAAATGTATGGATGGTACAGGATTTTGCTTATCTGAATCATAACAGTGTTAACACTTTTTCTGTATAATGTGCACTACATAAGGAATTTTAGTTTTCCATATCTGCTGGTAACTTTGTGAATTATTCCAATAGGTGTATTGCTGTTTGCTTGCCTAGATGTTCTTTTTGCTTGGTTGACTGATGGAGAATGACCTACCTCTTCCTCTTCCAGTCTTTTCAAAGAATCACCTGCAAACTTAATGTATTGGGTCATCAGGGTCACTAAAGCAGTGTACCGAGTCCGTAGATCCATGAACTGTAGAGAAACAAAAAAGGGGGGTAGGTGTCATAGAGGTAAACACTCCCATTAAGCGTGAAAGAAGTGATAGATACTGCTCTAGAACCTATCCTGATTTTGGTTTCAAAATTATGATTGTGGAATCCAAGTTCTAATTTTGATTCCAAAGTTCACTGCTGTCAACAAGGTGCACTTGAACAAATATATCCTAAGGATCTGTGAGGAGATCCATAAGGAGAAGAAACAGAAGACAATGTTTTGACTTCACAGTCGCTTGATTCTTCCTCTGTAAGAAAAGGTTTTAAGAGGGGCAAGCCATGCTTGTCACTATTCCTCGCTCTAACAGGTGTCAGGGAGACAGATTTATCTTTCTCACCCAAACGAGGCTGATTTGCCTTAGAATCTATCCAAGTGACCTGATATGGAAGGTTTTACTATGGTCAAGATGAACTTCTTGTTTACTGTTATCAAGATCCAGTCCAGAGGTAGTTCTAAACAATTTTACTGAGGCACAACTCTCAAACAGTTTTTTATAATTTGGGTGACTTGTTTTAATCAGCTGCATTATACTGTCTTGTTACCAAAATGCAGCATAACAAATGAGAATATTTGTTACATCATGTATCTAGAGAAAAAAACCAATCTTTTTAAGATTACCATATTTAATCATTAATAAATCCAAAACTGAATTCTTGTGTTTACTTTGTTTTAAGCAAAGACTCACATTTTCCTGTTTCATAAGAAACCGATTTACCTCTTGAATAATGAAGTCTGATGAGCTTTGCATTCTTCGGCGTTTTACTGGAGATTTTTGTTGGGAGTCAACCATAGCTCTGTAGGTCATGGTCTGCAACTCATAGTCCTGTAGAAGAGAAAATACACAAAATTGTTGGCATTAAACATGATACTGACACTAAAAAATAGGATTATAAGTGTAATGTAACTGTTACCTTCACAGCAGCTGAGTATTGTTCTGAATACTTCTGGCATTCATCTATTTTGCTTTGCTTCATTTCAATCTCAGAAACCAGCATCTGTAAAATATGAATGTACATTTTCACCTTAAAAAGTTATTTTTATTACTATTATAATTAACATTTCTACTTTATCTAACAGTGTCTAATATAAATAGATGTTACAATAACATCTACTTTATCTAACATCTAATATGCTCCTATCCACGTGTGTACAAGTAATTATGCTCAAGCCTATGTCCTCAGCTTTATCAGGTTCACAGTACAGAAGTAGTGAAAAAACCTGCCAGGTTTAATAGTTGGTGAATGAACTTAAAACAAAATCAGGAATATATCCTTTCATGCATATAATTTATTATCCTGTCTATTTAAACTGTATTTCTTTCTTGCAGGAGACAGATGTTGTGTTTAGCTCTGCTTCCATGAAAGTATTTCTACATCCATAAATTAAAAAAAAGCAGCACTGAATATAAAATTATGTGATAAGGACTGTCCAGAAGTTTTAAGGCTTTGATGTTCTTGCATACCTTGAGGACCAAACAATCTAGTCTATAAAATGACAATAGTCAGTGAGTGATGTATTCATGGCTGCATTATAAACACAAAATCATAAAATCTGGTGATTACTTGGAGTTTTACAGTAAGGGCTGATGGATATAAGCCCCTCATATAATTAAACAAGACTGAGATCACTGGTGTTGTAACTCGTTGGTCAGTGCTTACAGCAGTGCTTTCCCACAATGACATCCCTTTCATACCTTATGTTGGTTCAATTGTTTAGCCAATGCTTTGCTATTTTCAGGATGTATTTCTTGAATCTTTCTCTGAGTATCTTCCACTTGTTGAATCCAAGTGTCCAAAGAATTATAAGTATCTTTATAATACTTGAGAGATTTATTAATACCTTCTAAGTCACGCAACCTGATTTTATTTTAGAAGACAAATCAAAGCGGAAAAGATGATTATTAAAGACAAAAACTACAACACTACGGCAAATACAGCTTTAAAGGCTTCAAATGCCTTAGCTCTGCTACAGTTCACAGTATAAACATACTAAAATAACACTAAATTAAACAGCAAATTCACTTCTCAAACACCAGGGCTCCCAGTTTGATGAAGTCTTTCCATTTGTCACAAAGGACATCCAGGAGAGATCCTACTACACAAGAAACTCTATATATCCCTCGTTAGTGTGTTCAACTGCTTGAAACTCCACAAGCACAGGATACTCCAAGAAAGAGGGAGGGCTCTGCTACAGCAGTCAGCTTTGTTACAAGTGAGAGTATTTCAAATGTGACCTATGAATCAAGGAGGAGTGTGTCGTGCTGGAGTCAAGTAGTGGTTCACTATACTCTCCATGCTTCCCACAAAACAGCAGGAGTTACACTAAAACTAAAGACTGTAAATATGCTAATGTGCAAAAGTAATTGAACATGTACATCTAATTTTAAATCATGTTTTTGACCTGAAAAGAGAGTTTTGTGTATTTCTTTAAAGTCATTTCCACACTGAGGGAAATACTGACAGATTTTCTTTCATGATCCTTACACTGCCACTTGTTATTGTGGTGTGATTTTGGTGACTGCTCTGTGCAGAGTCAGGAGTTAAGACTTGATGATGCTTGTGGGTTCCTTCCAACTCAGGATATTCTACGAGTCTACTTAAAATATCATATAAATATGACCACTCAACACTGCAGAATAAACATACTAATTAAACAACCTTTTACAGTTTGATTTGGAATGAATACTTTGAACTGCTCTAGTGTTGTTCTTAAGATGCCAAAAGGAGACTAAAAAAGAGCAAGGAAAGGAAATTTTATTGCTCAGGTTTCATACTTAGGCATGTTTCAAAGCTAATAACCATGAAAAAGGGAAAGGATCATGATAACTGCAGCCAATATTTGTACATACTTTTTGTGTAATGATCATCAGTGTCAAGCCGCTAGGAAGAAGCAGAGATAATATTTGCAGAAAGCAGCTTGTTTACAGCTCTGGGCTGCAGTTACCACAATCTGTCCTATTTACACCAGAAGCCACTATGTATAAGCAATCATTTTTCAGCATTTTCTGTTCAGGATACAGTCCTGGGAGGAGAGCATGTAGTTCATACTTACTCTCTTGAAGAAATAAGGACACTTCAGTACCTCATAAAACTACTGTTTAATCATTTAAATTCTGCCACACTTACACTGACAAAAAATCAGAGGTGGAACTTAAGCCAGCCATTCTGCGGCCAGCTTTGAGTGAGTCACCTTTTGCCCATCTTCCTTCTAACTTCCAGCAATGTTAAATAGACACAACTAAACTAATTACAAGTGAATAACTTCAATATTGGACCCAAATGTATGTTCACCCCTTAGAAAGGGAGGACAAAAATGGTGGTTGTGTGAACTTTTTCATCAACAGCACTATCTTCAATGCTCTTGTTCAGGCTTTCTATAATGACAAACTAAAGTACATTTTAAAGGAAACAGATTCAGACTGTACAGTAGAGAATTCCTCAACTTGCCCATACTTTTTCTTTCAGTCTCCTTTACATACAGGAAACAGAACTGTAGAGGCTGAAGAAAAAAAGCATTTCCAGGAATGCCATATATGGACATGTCCTTCAGAAATACGGGTGGGTGTGTTCTGCTGTATCTGCACATCTGTGTAGGCATGTGCACTTGAGCAAATTTTTTCAGTATCAACTTGACAGTAAAGGGCTGAATTTAGAGCACTATCTCTACTGGATATTTAAAAAAATAGGCACTTCACCAAAAAGTTATTGCACCAAAATTATCACAGAAGTCAATGGAAGCTAAGAAATTCCAGACTCAACACTTGAGTAATTAAAAGCAAATTAACATGAACCCAATCATAACCAATGAATCAGCTCATCAATTTAGCCCATCAGAACTAATTATGTGGAGAAACAGATGGTATTTCCATTTGACTGCCTGCCATTTCTGCAGGCTTGTTTTTTTTTAAGAAAAAAGAAATTTATCTTTACTGTGTAAAGATAAGTAGTAAGTTTCTGTATCTTGTTCATCTTTTGGAGCCTAATAGTCACAGACATTTCTAGTGGAAAAGTAAGGCAATGTTGTCAACTGCACAACAAAGGTCTTCATCCCAGCACATTCCAAAAACAGTTCAGAAAACTATTCAGAACTGTTTTAACATTAATTTCTGATTGTTTTTCCTCAGAAATTAAAAAAAACAAACAGTATAAAACATGAACAGATTATAATAAAAAAATCATACAAACCTATTTTCAATTTGAGAACGAACATTTTGCCACCGCTCAGCCAGCTGATCAACTTTTTCTTTATGCCAGTCAAAGTCAAGATCACGTTCCTTGTGCATTTTAAACATCTGATCACTGATCATCTTTGCCTTCTGCAGTTCATCCTCTAAGGCATGGAATGTTTGTCTTTTCTCATCTACTTCAGATCTCCATTGCTAGTAGGTGATAAATGAAAAGTTTTAAATAACTCCTAAATTATGATGCTATTTTATAAACTAGTATTTTACCTGAGTAAAATGTATAAATGAATCAATCAAAAATGTTTTAATTAATATTTTACTTCTGCTTGCTCAAATACTCAAGTAGCACCGGAATGGGTGTGAAGCAATAAACCGCAAAATAATTCTAAGTAACAGCAATCCCCACAACACATAGATCAAAACACAGACATCAAATGAACACACTCACCTTGTAAACTACAGCTTTCAAAACAAATTATTGGCAGATCCCAATCATCATCCCAAGCAAAAAAGCATTACTTATAATTTGCAATATCAAAATGAGTTATATACAGCAAACAAAAAATGCCGAACTTCAATCTTTCAAATTTCTCAAAGATATCTGCCAAACTTCCTAAGAAACCCTGATTAGCACACCAAAGCAGTAGCAAGAATGTTATTGTGGTCAAATTTACATAACATAAATATATGTTTATGTTACCTCAAGTATATGCTACCTTCTGAAGAGAAAAGAAAATCTTACTGCAGCATTAACAAGTGCCACTTTTGGAAGTTCAGATACTTCAACGCATTTTGCAACAGCAGGAACATGCTTTCAAAATATCGAAATCCCAGTACTCCAAAGCTGCCACTTTTTTCTGAAATGTCAATCCTAATACCTCCTAAAACTAAATACACAAGCCAATGTTTGATACACTGTAGAGTGCAGCATAACCAAATCAGGTGTTACAAGACAGATGGTTTTTGTCTTTTTTTTTTTTACTTGCCCAGGAAAAGGCATCTGCCAGCTCTTACCTTTAATGTACCCATCAGGTTTTCAATATTGTTTTTGTCAGCCGTTACTGCCTCTTCTTCACACAACTTAGTTTCATATTGTTTTACTAATGATTCTGCTGTTTGGGTGTTCGTCAGCACCAAGTTTATAGTTTTTAATCTGAAAAAGAGTGACCCCCTGTTAACTGAACCATCAATACCAACACTCAACACACTTGTGTTTTTCAGCCTTTTCATGTCACAGGGTACCCCCTTTATACCATGTTAAAATGTTAATTCCCTTTTCCTTGATCAGTATTATTCATACAAATAGTTTTAATTTAAGAAAAAACTGTAAACTAAAACATGTGATGGAAGACAGCCTAGTACGTACTTATCTATGAAAATGGAAGACATGGAGTAAACCTGGTTCATGTTTTGAATAACAACATTGAGCTCAGAGCGTAAAGTAGGGACTGAAGGTGAACCAGCAGCTTGACTGAAAAACTCTTCACACTTATCTGTGATGATTCCCAAGTCATCCTTTAGTCGATCCAGTTCTTTCTTCAGTTTCTGTAAAATGAAAGGTGATTGATAGTGCTTTCATCCTCCATCAACCTGATATATATTCTACATATCACTATGAGTACAGATCTGCCCTCCTTTGCTTTTTGGATGTGGACAGCGTTGAAAAAAATTAAAGAGAAACACATGTAATAGGGAAACTAATGGAGTTGCCATTGATCAGTATATTTTTTCTCATAAACACAAACTAAATATTTTACTTCTCTTTTTAAGATACACTGCAAACCTTCCTGGCTTACACTTAAAAGTCTGGATATGTTTGTTTTGAAAATAAAGCTTTTCCTAGGTAAAACAGACTTTCTCGAAAGGCTCACCTCTTGCTCTGAAATCCTGAGCACATTTTCATGTACATCATCCCTTTCCATTGGTGTCCGGATCTGCCGTATTAACCGCTCCTCACAACTCTCCAGTCGTAGTCTGATATTTCTGACTTCAGAGATGTACAGATTGTAAATAGATTCTTCCTGCTCCTCTGTTGAAAGAATTAAGGCACATGTTAGCCAGCAAAGTCATCATGTCATTTGCACCACAACTTCTCACACTTTATAAAGTCATTGCTCTACAGGTCTTTTCATGACTGGCCAAAATGCCATCAATTTCCATTAAGGCAAATTTTAGGAACTCTTAGATTTTTTTTTTTATTAAATCATCTCCTCACACATGAAAAGTTCCTGTCTGTCATCATTCGGCACAGGCAAAGGCATTACCCCTATGGAGGCATTGCTATACTCAGTGGTATCAGGCACATTAAATCCTCTCTTTCAGGTGCACAGGGCACCACGTCTTTCTTGAAGTGAACTATGCTAATGAAATAATCAGCTTTGCACTACTGTATTTCTTTAAGTCATCAACTACTCAACAGTAAATCAGAAGAGATATTTTAAGCTTTCCATTCTCACTGTATTAAAATTACAGTTAAGAGAGCAGTAACTACAGGCATCCTGTGGAGCTAGGAAAAAAGCTATGACATTTTCCTTGCCTTAACAGGGTGAAAAAAGTTCTAATTCTGTTATGAACTCAACAAAGTAACCAAGTTGTTTTTCCAGCATTCAAAAACAAGGAACACAGAACTAAGCAGTGAGATGTAACGCACATATTAAATTCTTAGGTGTAAATTTTTTGTAGCATTCTGTATATTACGTAACACATCAATATTTTTACATAGCTCAATATATACAAACTCTAAAAAATATTAAGAGCTTCTATACAATGCAATTGCATTGTTAAAATGACTGTTCAAAAGAACACAGGCAGCAACAGTATCAACATGATAAAAGAGATCTCAAGATCAAGAACAAAATCTCTCTCATAAGGGCATCTTTCTACTGCTCTAAGCTAAGTCTTACCTCTTTCTGCAGACTTGAGAAGCTCTTGATAGTATTGCTTGCAAACATTAACTTCCCTTTCCAGCTGTGCTGTATCGGAGCTTGTAAAGATTTTGGACTCCTGGCTGTCTTCCACAAAATCATCAAAGCGGGACTGTAAATTGCTTAGAACCTGCTGATGTTCACCTGGCAGCATTGTCTTTATCTGAAACAGATTATAGACCCAAAGCACGGTCAGCAATGGTGCATCACTCACACAGTTCCTGTAATGCTTTTTATCAAAAAGCAATACTGATCAAATACTAAGATGGTAAAGTCAAAGAATTGAGGTTCTGAAAGCTTACTGTTCCTTAGCTGTAGGTCCACTTGACAGCTGATAATTGACACTCAACATAAAATCCTTTTCTATCTTGCACATCAGGAATGGGCTGTGTTAAGCCAACCCTACATCAGACTTCATTTCTCCCATCTAATGCCATGCAGCAACAAACAACAGCAAGGACAAGTAGGGACACTTCAAGAATTATCTCAGATTCCTCTTTCCAGCAGTAACAGTGATAAATTAGGTGGGAAAGTGTCATTTTGGGTATCGCCAATATTATTTGTAACAGTCTGTGACATCACACAGTTTTAGCCAGAAAGAATCATAATTTGATCTATATCACTATTCCATTTCTGACAAATTGGGCCTAACTAGCTATTTAAAATTTCAAGTTACAGATACATATAAGAACGAAAAAATGCATTATGAGGAATGAGTTTTCAGCTGCCTTCACCTTGAAAGACTAAATGTTGCTTCACAGTTGTTCTATTGCTATTAAAAAGATGCAGTTGCAGTTGTTATGAGGAAATAATGGGGGTTTTCAGGAAGATAAACCTTAGCCAGATGAAGTTAATCTCCCCAGATATTTTCAACATAGATACAGAAAGAGTGTCTACTGTAGAACAAAATTCAGAATTTAGTTACTGCTCATTGCTTTTAAGAGGTCTCTGCTGACAACAGGAGACCTGGCTGCAGGTAGTTTTCCATTGCTCTGCTCCTTACCTAACTATAGCTATATAAAGACTGCTTGGAGCAAGGCAGATCATTCCATACCAGTACCCAGCACTGGCCACTGCTGCCAGCTACTCCCAGGAAGATGTGGATTGCTGCAAATCACTGATTCCTGAGAAGTGCATCCTATGACTTCCCAGTGAATGCTTCCTAGTCATAACACTTACCGAGGCAACATTGCCAGCCCGAACAGCTTCAATTTCATTTGTCAGGTAATGCCAGGACACCACACTCTTCATGTTTACATGTGACTCATGCCAAAGGGCCAGAACATTCTGAAATTGCTGTTCAATTCTGAAACAAAAAAAAATTCCAACTTCAGATCAGGGTAACACATGAAAACAGAAAAAGAAAAAGAAACAAACAAAAAAAGCCCCAACTGTGAGATATTCTTTTAACCCAAGCTTCATGTAAGTGGATTTTAATAGAAAATAGGTTGTTTTACTTTGTCCCTACCTGTTGGCTGTATCTATTGCTTCTTTGTTCGGTGGAGGAACTGTAAAGCACACAGATGGAACCATGGCCTCATTACCACTTGGGCTAATGACTTTCCATTTAGCACGATGGGAGTTGTTTGCTAATACACACTCATCATCTTTGTAAATAGTTATCTAGTATTAACAGAAGAGCAGAATAATTTGATGAGCCAAGCATTACGAAATAATTGTACAAAGCACTTCTGCAAATGCTGTCAACAAATAAGCAACAGAACAACAAAACCAATGTTCCAACCCAAGGATTTGGTCTTGTTTACTAGGGTGGAAGAAATTTACAGCCCAGCTTTCTCCAGGAACACGGTAATTAATGAAACTTTAGCTGAATTCTTACATCTGTAATTGGTTTGAGGAAATGTTAGTTTCTAACCTCAATTTGTCTATAGTCACAGATGGCTTTAATTGGAATGGATGTTTTGAGTACACAGTCAGGGTTCCTTGGCTTCAGCTGAATTATTGCCTTTGCTCTTCCCACAAGGCCTGCTACTGTGCTCTTATACTGCAAGAGTTGTTCTTTTTCTTCCTAGAACATTTAAGAAAAGAATACGTCATAAGAGATGTCCAGAATACAGTACTGCTTCTTTGATCCTGTTACCCTTTTTTCCCCCCTGACTCCTTCTACTGTGTTTCCTAAAAGTAACACATTTTACAAAAACAAAGGATCTTTCAGAAGCCACTGTTCTTCCCACATCTGGTATTGTAAATATAAATAAATAAAATTGTATTTGAAAGTTATGAAAAATAGTCATTTATTTATAAGTTCTGAAAAATCAGCAGTTTTTCCTTCACTTTAAAGGAATAATATTAACAAATTTTATATCCTACTATAACCTACACATTTCTTGTTTTATTGTAACTCCTGCTTATAGGATCCTACCATAGATCTTACCATAGACTCCTGGACAAGGTCTTCCAGCCTATGTAGACTGCTTGATCTATCACAACTGTATTTTCGGTATATGGTATCTTTTAAATTCTTCAAATATTCCATAGCTTCTTTGGCATCGCTGAAAAACTAGGATGAAATAATTATCTGGGTTATTTTTAAACAACTTTAAAAAGACAGAATCAGCCACAACGAAGTTTTGAAGTGCTGTCTTTTAAGACAAGCTTTTCTCGTCGCTTGAAGTGACCACTCTACCACACTCAACCACTCATGATCTCATGCCTAAATGTATTCTTCAAAAAGGCACACACTGTAACACCAGTTATTCTCGGTACAAGCTACATGCAAAATTAATTCTGCAGTTATTGAACCTACAGTTAATGACCATTCCTGTAATGAAAAAATTTTATTAAGTGAATCTTGCTTTCCTTGGAATTTCAATTACTTTCATATAGAAAGCACAGAAAAAGCCTACAAATTGTAGAAACTAGGTGCAAAATCCAGGCAGCACAGCTGGGGAAAACATTTTGTGCAGGAAGAGAAATGAGCTGCCACACTTGGCAGTTCTGCAAGGGTATCTGCATGCCCAAACAAGGATCCTGGTTAGGCATGATTGGGAAGTGAAATCCCATTCTGTGCCTTAAGCCTCATTTCTTAAATCAAGAATTCCAGTTTCTTCCCCCTATCACTAGGGGCTCAGATTGCTTTGTCTTCTCCAGTGTCCCTTCCCTAACTTTGGGTTCTCACCCTTCTCAGTACGAAGGCATCTCAAGCCTTCATCACCTCCCTTTCTCTTCAACCATGCAACCCAGAAGACACTAAGGTTCATCCTAATCATTTAAGTGTTTTAAATGAGTGGATTTTAAAACAAACAAACAAAACCAACAAAAAAACTCCTCTGTCTATCCAGCTCATGCAAGTAACTGCATCATTTGCTGAGTATGTGAATGGGTGACAATGAGATAATCAGATGGGTGTTTCATTGGATGTGTCTGCTGTCAGGGTGTTCTCTGCTCTGTTTATTATTAATGCTGCACATTCCATTTGCTTCGAGTAGTCCTGGAATAATCATCTAGAATATGTTCTCCTGTGGCCATCACTAACCACCCTCCATGCTGCATCAGCCGCAGAAGCTCTATTGACAGCAGTTGTGCACGACAGGGAGAGAACAAGGTTTCATTCTCAGAGTCTCAACTTGCAGCTGCAACACTGAAAAAATCTCAGGCCAGATTGTCATCTGCTGTGAACTGATATAACTGTAGTGAAGAAACAGAGTTGTGGCAACACTGTGGGAGCATGGCTTATCATCTAATGGTTGTACAAGACAAATGTTAATTCTACAATTACAATGAGAGAACAACTAGCACTTTTGGTGAAACTTTTTGACTATGGACGAAACTTAAAACATTTCACATTTTGATTGATTTACTTTCTTACCTCAAAATATGCAGCATTTTCTCTCAAATGTTGTTCAACACAGTGGCAGAGCTGAAGAATCCAGCTCCATTGTGTCTGCATTGCAGCTCTATAGGCCTTTAAGGAAAGGAGATGTATTTTACAAATGGAAATTAAAATTGAAACTTGCATACCTTTACAGAATTTAGAAAACACAAAAGGAATGTGGCAAACACAAACAGGTAAATCTGATCACTTCACCCTGGAAAACCAAGCTGCAGTAAGGAAAATTCCAATTAGATGTAAGAAAGAAACCCTGTCACTACAGCATAGTCAAACATAACAAAACTTGCCCAGAGGGGCTGTGAAATCGCCATCCTGTGGCCTGGTCATATTTTGGCCAAACAAATCCCTGCCAGAGCTTCCAGCAAGAGCTGGAGTACAGCTCCTGACATTCCTCCAGTCTAAGCTCATCAACAACTCTGCGTCCCTATTTACTCGGTCAAAACAGTTGGAGTCTTGCCTGGCTACAATTCGTACATTAAAGTCGCACTGCATACACGATGAAGAACCCACCCCCAGGACTGTGGGTGACTCCCGATTTTCTGTAGGAGCGGCGCAGGAACGCAAAGCGCGGGAGCCCCGAGGAGCCGCGCCGCACCCGCCCTCGTCAGCAGGGGGCGCTCCTGCCCGCGGGAAATCACCCCGAATCCCGGGGCTTCAATTCCTCTCATTCCCAGCTCAAAACTGTTTGTCCATTGCCTTCCAGGAATTTAAAATTGATGCATTAATGCATACATTGTTCTGTAGAAAAGTATTTTTTTTAAAAGGATATTTTTTATAAATATGCCAGGATAGCACTATTGGAGTCAGCAATAACCTGCACAGTCACCGTCACTGCGATGGCCTGCATTCGTAACATGCATCCTTAGTGTATTTATACACCACACCAATTAGAGCAGCCTATACTTTTAAAGAATAGAATTGCCCACATTACATAAAATGCCATGTATTATTCAAAGTAGATGTCATGAGAAGGAAGGAAGGGAGGAGTTTTCTTCATGTTTCCCATTTTTGCAGATGTAAACTCGCAGAGCTGAAGAACAATAAAAATACATTCCCTCTGACTTTTTTCATTCTTCTATAATAAATCAGCTTTTTATTGTTTCAGTCTTTACCAGCCACTGTCTGTATCTACTCTTTTCTTGAAGGTCTACAAGGAAAAGTGTTTTACATTCTCCTTTGAAAACCTGTTATGACCCTACAACAGGTAAAATAAATTTTCTGTAAATTGCTTACCTATAACATAGAGCTAGATTCAAGCCTGAAGTAGATCACATCACCCAGTCAGATTTTTAACATCCAAACAAGTTTCATAATTCACTGACAAATAAGTTATGAAACCAACCCTAAATCATAATAGGAACCTGCACATACAGTATATGATGAGAAAAGCCCTTACTGAAACTTCTTTCAATCCAACAGGGCAGAAACCACGTAAGGACTGTTCTGTGCTCTCAGTCTTTCAATGCAATTTGTATCAACAAGTCTAGAAGTTAACTGCTCAACCAGAAACATTTAGATTTCATCTAAGCAATCCAAGGTGTAACCATAACTTTATAAAAGTGTTTTTACTTTTTGGAAACTGGAAGATAAACACAACAGAGATGCTGAAGAGGAAATTTTAAAAGGCCCCTTTATTTAGAGTCTTGTTCAATTTTCTCTAAGTTTGCACTTCCCTTCTTTTCCTCCAAAACTCTGCTCTTTTAAATCCCAAAACTTTGTCTGTTTTGGTGCTGGTTTTACTAACTTACCTCAATGGTTAGCCGGGCTGGGTGGTTTTCAAGAAGCAATTGCTCAGCTATTTCTTGTACTGATTTTATAACTTCTTCTTTTTCATCAAGTTCTCTCATTAATTCCTTTTTTCAGACAAAAAAAAAGTTTTAGAGCTCTCTCTAATTATTAAAGATTACTTAATAATTCCCTCTGGATTATACTAGCAATACATACTGCATAGTATTCCTTTTTTCTTGCTATATTGGGATTTCTTTCACTCCAGTCATATGCAACCTCTTCCTCTTCTTTTTCATTCAGCCATATCAACTCTCTAGTAGCACGAGACACAAAATTGTGAAGAGTATCTAGATGCCTTTCCTGATTTCTTGATGTGTTCTTTATCAAAAGGAAATGAAAAAGATTTACAAGAATCAGAATTTAAAGCTCATCCCTTATCAGAAATTATGCACACCGAAAAGCTGAACATGGAAGAGGTATGACTAAACTTACCAAGAGTTTTGAGTACTGACTCTCCAGTTTGTGCAGTTTTTCTGTATAACTGAGTTTAAGAGGGGCAGTCATTTGGATCTGTATTTAGTATATGAGATCAAAAGACAATAAAAAGGTTAGATACGTTAAACCATTCTGATTTCATCATAAGTCGTGTAGAGATCAGAAATAAAGGTAAGACTATGAAACCCAAACACAGTTCTAAAATTCAACATTAGTTAATGGGTCACCCAGTAAGAAAGCAATCAAAGAAATAAAGAAGATGGTGCAGTACCTCACTGATTTTGGCTTCTTTAAGGCTGGATTCAAATTCCTCAATAGCTTTGTGGACATTTTTGTGATTTTCTAAATGGCTTTCAACGCTTGGCAAATCTGAACCCCATTCTGCTCTATCAAGTTGAACCTTACAAACAGGAAGAAAAGATTAGCCATGATGTACAAAAAGTAAACATAATAATTAAAAGTGGACTGTTTCTGCAAAGATTCTACCTGCATTTCTTCCACCCAGCTCAGTAGGTCCTGGACAAATTTCATGTTCACCTCTTCTTCTGTTAAATTCTGATCCACAAAAGCTGATTTCATAAGGGGTTTTCTGATTTGCATCAGTTTGAGTGTTTGCAGAGCCCCGCTGTCTACTCCTGTCACGTAGCTCTGAATTAACCGTGGTGGGATGCCTGGTGGATAAGTGGGAGTGATGGTTGGTGTCAGTCTGGAAGTAAGACCTGATGAAAGGCCAGATGTCAAACTGGAAGAAGTCAAAGTAGGTGTTAAACCTTGGGTCATTGCAGCATTTAATTCAGGGGTTAGATTTGTTGTAAATCCTGAGTTTAAGCTCTCGGTTATTCCTGATATCATCAGCTTTGTCTGCTCTGTGGTCAGTGCGTGCCCCTTGTTGTACACGGAAGAACATTCAGTCCGTATGGCCATCAGCTCATCACGAAGTTTTGCAACTCTGTTAAAATAAAATTTAAAAAAAACCCCAATGAATCCTTATGATTAAGGTTTATCATGATCAACTGAATAGTGATACGAACTCACATAATCTCTTACACTTTAGTTGCACTTAAATATTTATAAATAAGTATTTCTATCAGAAAGTACAGGGTATGTCAGCTTACAGTTCTATACAGATAACAAATGCAGAAATCAGGCAATGACTGAAAAAATGCTATGGGCACTAACATGCACTATACACAATTCCAGGGAACAATCAGCAAACCAGAAATCTTACAAGATACTACACGTTGCAGTAGATCAAACACCTGCAGTTCACTACCAAGGAGTTATGCGCTTCGTCTCAACCAGTCCAGGAAGAATCCCAAAAAAATTTCGGAGCCAGTTCTTCATAAAACTGAATTATGCAGATTAAATGCTTCTTTCTGCCAACACTGCACACACTACTGCACATAACCTAATGTTACCCACTTATTACCTGTTAATACACCTACAGCTGTCACCAGAAATCTTGCCTCCATTTAAAAAAATCAGAGTTAGTAAACTGTAAATGTATTTTATGTGCAATAAAGCAAGCTAACATCTTTACACACAGATATCCAGTAAACATTAAACACTAAGGCATGTTCAGGGAGTTTACTTCATTTCCATAAATGAGTACAAATAGCTCCTGTTGTCTTCAACATTTGTGGGCAATGTACTCATTGGAATACCTGATATTTGCATGCCCAGTGACAGACCACGAAGTTTATGCATAAAGAACTGAAAATTTGGTCCATAATGGGAATCCATATTTGGGACATTTATCTATTCACACAAATGCACTGTAAAGTACCTTTGAACAAGTTGGTCTGCTTGATAGTATTTTCCATCAATAAGAATTTGGGCATCAATCACTTGCTGGCGGAG
Source organism: Corvus kubaryi (assembly GCF_017639235.1). Classification (NCBI taxonomy): domain Eukaryota; kingdom Metazoa; phylum Chordata; class Aves; order Passeriformes; family Corvidae; genus Corvus; species Corvus kubaryi. The sequence goes on from NW_024582091.1 coordinate 5,523,723, forward strand.
AAGATTCTCAGATTCAAGAAGATACCCAGCTATCTCTGCTTCATGTTGGAACTGGAGGCCCGACTCCAATCGCTTGGTGTCCTTAATAAATAAGAGAAAGTCATAAGCCTCGCAGCTAAAGCAAAGAGACATCAGCTCTAAGAATTCCTTTTCTTTTCTAAAAACTTATTTTGATCTTGAAACAATTGTAAAGCATTTTATCTAACTACAGACAAAAAAAAACCAAACAGTAACAGAACTCACTCTAGGCAACTTGTGGTATTTTCTTGAAGAAATGCTACCTTAACAGTCCAATGAAAATAAAAGTAGCAGCTATTAAGGTTGCCCTCATAAATCCTTAAGATTTTTTTTGCCATTCTACTTCTATAAGTCTGTGAAAACAGACAAGTAAAATCACTGACTGACTTACAGACTGCAGAGCATTCCGGGCAAGTATCAGTTTGTCCTCACAGCTCCGGCTGTCCCGCTGAATTCTGTTTGCAATTTGCTGCAGCATTTCCAACCTAGGTGATACCAAAGCATTTCAGGAAAATAAATAAGTACTATGTTATTTATATTTACAATCATGTTGCATGACTTTAAAAACAAACAAATTAATCAACAGCATCTAACACAAAGCACAAATGCATATGCCAAGTTACCTGTTCCCTTCTAAGGTTCCATTACCAAAGCTTATACAAGATTTAATCAGTGTGGGACCACAATTAACAGAAAGGAAATTCTCATTAGAGTCAACGCTGGTTCGAGTACTAGTGCTGTTGCTGAACAGCGAATCACTGCTATGATAGCTGTAACTACTGCTATTCATTTTTACATCCAGAGCACAGTTCTTCTGGCTGTTTGCATTTGCTGAAAAATGAAGATAAAACTCCTGCAAAATGTACAGCTTCTAGGGATGAAATTCCACTACTGGCTTTTGAAACACCTAGACTCCTCCTTTATATAGGCTTCAGTATGCACATTTAAAACCCAGCAATTAATATTCTGCCAGCTCTTCAAAGGATTTTACCTGGGGCTATGTACGCTACCTTGCTTTTGGCTTCCCTATCTTGCATTAAAGCTTTGCAAGTACAGACTAGGCAGCAACAGTGGGGCGTCTCTAGGAAACAGACACACCAAATATTTTATTTAAGTGTCACTAGATAACTATAAACCAAATAAGAACTAAAAGAACTCTTTGCAGTGTTTCTCAGACTCTTCAGTGGAAAGCTTCAAAAAAGAGTGAAGAGAGAAATCCACGCTCAACAGTAGAGTACAAGTAACCTTCAGGCTGTGCTCCTTTTCCTTCAAATAGAACTGCACAATAAAACTGGGGGAGTATCATGGTTAATCAGCTTGTAACAATATGATCTGGGACACCTATACACCATCCAACCTATACACCATCCAACCTACCATCATTCCTCCACTGTCCAAGCATGCATCTTCATTAACCATCCTGTCCCACTACACTGTCCTCCTGAAAATTTCCCTTCATCTTCTTCCACACTCACAGCCAATTGCTTCTAGCTATTTTGACCACAAAATAAGCAAGAAAAATCTGATCACTGCTCTTAAGTTTACATTTTAACTCAGAATTTGGGATGGGGTGATTTTTTCAGTATTTCACCCCCTGCTTTTAGAATTCCTGAAGAACCCCACCCATTCCATAAGATGACTGTTTACACAGAAGAGCTCGGCAAAGGCACAGACACACCCCTGCAGCAATGCCAAACTCTGCTAGCTTTGCAAACTAGAGCTCAGTTTGGCACCCTCCTCATTGACACCATATTAATTTTGACCCCATACACCAATCAGGCCACACACATTGTCTGTTTGTGTTGATACTTTGAGATGTATTCACCAGACTTGCAGGCAAAGTTTTATTACTTACCAGATTTCAGTATTGGCTGAAGTCACATTTTTGCCACAATCAAATTTCACCCCAGCAGCTGTATTAACACTTCATAATGATAAGATGCACTGGTAACCAATGCAACAAACATGGATGATATTCTTGTGTCTACATCAATCAATACTTTTAACTTGGTGACTAAACCAGAATCACTTAATGAAATTTTCTCTCTCTCATTTTACAGTGACCACGCCATGTAGTGACTATCACCATATGATCTGTCACTTTTAAGTCTGTTTACCCTTTCTTAAATATGGGAAGGAAGTTAAGTTCATGTTTGTTTATCTGTGCTCAGCCCATATGAACAAAATAGAAATAAACTAAAGTCATTTACACACATTCTCAACAAAGATAATCCAGCTTTCTGCAAGTATGAACAGAATTTCTATTGGTGAAGCCAGACACTTTGCTTTTGGCAGGTTGGGACAGATTAACCTACAAGATCTAGCAGGCCGTATTTCTGCTGCTGCTTTCCAGTGTTGTGCTCTGCTTAAGAGGGAAAACTCAGTATTGTGTGGAAAACTTTGTATTCCTCTACAGGAACTTGTTCCACAGTAAGGTGTGTGAATCAGCACCTCCTACTGAATCTGCCATTTCAGTCATGCTCTTGCTTTTGTAAGCATGACACACGTTTAATCAACTCTGACTATCTTTGGGATGTCCTGACTGAAATCTCTCTTGCTGAGGACTTCCTATACAATGGTCTGGATTCTTCACACCTAGTTTCAGAGAGCCAGGTCATCCTGTTGTCACCAGAAAGTCAGCAACAAGATTCTCTAGAAAGTGATTCCAATCTGAGATGTCTCCTTTGGATGCATAAAGTAAAGCAGAATGAATCCAGATCCAGGTGTCTATATCTACCCACAGGTAAAAGCCCCAAAAATCTAACTTTAAGAGGGTTTTTTAATTAATGAATGGATAGCACCTGTGTCTCCCACAGAACTTAAAAAGACATACCATTAAAAAATGCTCTCAGACTGCATCACAACTTTAATTATGCTCAGTATGTTATCAGTGAGGTATAGAAGTGTCACACAGCCTATCACAGAAGGCTACTATGCCTTTGCACATCTAAACACTTGGTGTGCTCTTGAGTACCACTAACTTTTTAAACAACCTCTACACAGGATGTCATCCTACAATGCTGTGCACCAAGAAAAATACACATTTCCTGTAAAGAATGAGGATGGTGCTCATATGAAATCAAGTTGAAATGAGACAGTGAAGTGATATAAACCCAGCTTTGACTAACTGCACAAAGGAAGTGGTTATATATGCGTATAAGTGCTTTGATGATCTGAGGCACAGATGCTGCTCATAACAACCTTCTGAGACCACCAAAGTTGTTTCTGTCTGGACCTGCCTCAAGCAGGTAGAGAACTTCAGACCTTGAACAAAGGCAGAAATACTTGATCTAGAAAAATAATATGGACATTATCATAGAAAAAGATATTTACAAATTTCAATATGGGTTAAAACGACAGAAAATATATTAACAAAGCCTGTCAAATATTCACTAGCATACCTCTCCACTTCAGGCCGAAGGGTCTTCTCTCTTTCCAGCATGGCAATAATCAGCTTTCCCCACTCTTTTTCTATATCATTTGGATGGTAGCCTTGAGAAAGTTTGATGCGTCCAAATTCTATCCAGACCTTAACAATTCATATGTACTTGTTATTTTAAGTCACAGAAAAGGAACTTCTATACATTTCAATGCATGTTAAAACTTACCTCTAGCAGTTTATATAGATGTTTAATTTTTGATTTATCTGTCTCCTTCGGTGGAATTTCTGTTTCTTTAAACTGTAAATATTGATTATAAAGTGCCTACAGAAACATGAAAAATAACATCAACTTTTACTTACAGCAAATATAACTTTAGCCTCTAAACCCTCTCCTAATATACTTCACAAGCTTATCTTTATACTGTTCTACTAGAGTTCTACAAAAAACAATCAGTGACAAGCTATAGATTTCCTTTTGATTGTTCATATGCTAGCAATGTATTGATTATACTTTGAAAAGGTTAAGGAGTAGTACTGTTCTACAGCTGACTTGATTGTATAAATCAACAAGCACGTCATTTGTTCAAGTATGCTTTGAGTCAGTAAGATAAAGTGTAATTCCAACAAGGAGTTTAAACCACCACACCTCACCTTCAATTCCACAGGATTGTTGGGAAATGTTCTGTCAGACATTATTGTCACATGGTGTCTGATCCACTGCATGAGGTAGTTCACCATATTCTGATACTCAACCCATTTGACTTCAACATCCTGACAAAGCAAAATCCAGATTACAGAAGAGATTAAAATAATCTAAGAGCTCTTTTTTGCTTCAGCTTTGAAGGCTGAAGTCTTCACACATAAATAAAATGGATTTTTGAAATCCTACAATTCTGAAACAGTATTAATTTGCTCTTTAGAGATCAGTTCAAGTTTCCAAATATACGATTTCAGTCTTCAGTTTTGGTCCCAAATAATTCTACTGAAAACAAAATATTTTCTAGATTAGTAAATTTCAAGCTGGCGTAATTTATACATCCACAACTGAAAAACAAGAACTTTGACTCAATCTTTCTCCAACTTCAGGCACACTGTTTACAGTTAAGCTCTTAGCACAAATATTTTCATGTCCATGATATGAAATAGCTAAGACTCTAAAATCTCAGCCTAGAAAAACCACGTCAAAGAAAAGTGTGAGAACAGTCCTATGGAAGACCTAGCTAACATTCTGGATCTGAAATTCAGAATTTTATTAATGTAGCTCACACACTGCACAAGTGGTCTTCTACTTACATTTGCACTGATGCCTTCACCACCTTCTGGTACTTTGGGAAATGCATCATAAAGTGATGACACATAAGTTATTACTGACTTCTCATCAGGTGAGGAAACATCGACATCTAAAAGAGCAAGACAGAACAGTGCTTTATCACATAGTTGTAAGAATGCCCACAAATATGCTACAACCTGCAGGCAGATTGGATTTTATTTTAGTGTTGGGGGTTTTGCAACAGAGCCATCTGCAGCTCTCTTACCTTCAGGATCCAGAAGTCTGGCAACACCAAGTTTTTCTGCTACAAAAAAAGCATGTTCTAAATTTGCAAGGTTGCTTTGAACAGCAACGGTACTCATGTCTATCAGGTCCGGCCTGTCAAATAAAAACAGCAACACTTGGTTACAACTCTTTACCAGTTTTAAATAAACTGTACTGGTAAATCAAACCATGAGCATGGATGGATACAGCAACAGTTTTCATTAAAAAAGGATTTCACTAAAATCGGGTGAACAAGCCGAGACCACTGCTAATTGAGAAACACAAGCAACAGAAAATTATAACATTCAGTTCTTCATCTACAAACTAGTTTCCAGCCATCCCTTATATACACCTCTATTTTCTTAAGCATATTTATTCATTTGCATCGACATGGTATTACAACACCTTGTCCTTTCACTGCCCTTGAGGGGATTAAATTCATTTTTGTCTTTTACAGGAGGGAATTAATTTCTACTACTTTCACAAGTTTTCAGTCATTCTGCATGAAATTCTTCAGCACGTCAGAAGCCGCATAGTAACAAAGTTTAGTCACAAAAACATCCCTTCAATCTTTTCCTGATGAGCTTTAAAGGTCTTCTTCAAATGCATTGAAGCCCTGCTTTCAGATATACATTGGTGCCACTTTTATAGGTAACTCTCAGCCCCATGCACTTAAAACCTCCACACCTTCATCCTGCTAAACTCCATTTCCAGCCACAATAAGCATGTTTTAATGGAATTATTGTCTTAAGCCCATCTTGCCTATAAATATTTTTAAGGCCCATAAGTACTATCCTGTACCAGCATCACTACTTTATTGTTTTAAATTAATGTAAAACTTCAAAACTAATATTGTGCTTTATGTTTTCTATGTAGGAGTTGGCTTTTAGGTCTTGTGATTGTCAGTGTGTTACTTCTTCCCTCTTTCAGCACTTGGAATCCTCACAGCCATCCACCAAAAAGAAATAAGGGATTTTCAAACATGCTGAGCAAAAGCTCATCTCACTGAAGTCAACTAGAGCCACAAGGGTCTGAAACCTTTGCTACTGAAATCCTACACTACTGAAAACCAGACTCACCATGAAAAAAACCTAAAACAAAACCCCAAAAGAAAAAAAAAACTGGCATACAACTTTTAGCAAACAATTCAGTTCTTAAATTTTCTCATTTTTGTTTCCAGAGAAAGTATTTTCTTAATTTTACCAAGTAGAAGCTTTAAATAATTGCAACACATAGAAATAAAACTGTTAAATACCATTGTTCAAAATGAATGTTAACATTTCATTTGGCTACATCCCAAATTCTCTTGATAACAAAATTGTATTAACTTTGGGAAACTCAATACAATCTCATCTTTGAACCAACTACAAGGACACTGTAAACAAAAATCTATTTCTTTTCAGCCATTTAGAATCACTGCGTTCCTTGTGCTCTTTTGAAGAGAAGTCTACAAGACGGATAATAATACTACACCCATTATGCCTTGAAAGAACATTTAATTAATAATAAAACACAAGCAGTGCAATATAATCCTCCTAAGGCAGCGGGGCTTTCCACTTCCAATATGCTTAGTGGGAACATGATCAAGCTCACGCTGTTCTTCTCTGAATTCCAGTGCAACGAAAACAGTGCAATGAAACCAATATCAGCCGTTGCTCTCAGCAGCACAGAAAATCCATGAAAAATAAAAGACAGTACTAGAAAAGAAAACTGAGCACCCCCATCTCCCATTTCATTAATGGAGATGGTATGAGTAATAAAGATTGCTTTACCAGCAGTTTTGACAAGAGAATCACGTTCTTGTAAGCGTAACACTTTTGCTTTGGTTATTTTTTTCCTCCTGCCTTCTTTACATTTGTTTCATGCTTGATAAAAATGTCCCAAGAATAATCATTTTTACTGCCTGTTCAATTGCCAGCTCTCAGAACACGAGCTGCAAGCTGCAGAGACACTGACACAATAATCTCCTTAGAATAAAGCTTTCATTGAGATGAAGAAGAGGTAACATTGGTCTCACTGCAATACAGGTAACGAAATCAATAAAAACAACTGCTCCTGCATAATACATCATTTTACATCAGTGCTGTGGCTTCAGCACTCAGCTGAAGCAGAGCCTACACTGTGAGATGCCTCTCCACCTTTTAAATATACTTTCCCATCCCACAACTCCTACCAGCACTGGGTTATATTACAGTTTCACTTTAAGAACAAGGGAAAATTGCACTGAATACTGCCATTTTCAGTTAATTATACACTTAGCACATAGTATACTGACATAGATTAACTGGTCTATATTTATCTAAAGTCTTGGTCTACGAGAAAATACTACAGAAGATGGCATTCATGTCTGTCTTGACAGTGCTTGCCTTTGGCTTTTTAAATCAGATGAAGGCTCCACAGCTGACTGAGAACAAGTCCACTGATGGTTTATGAAAGGGAAAAAACAAGAATTATCACTTGAGTGCAAAAGCACCTGGCACCAGCCACAGCAAGAGCATGCTGCCTGGTGATCCCTCTGTGGATCACCCTTTCCTCTTCAGAAGTAGTAGAGGGATATGTTGCAAAGCCACAGGAAAAGGAGTTTACCTCACAGAGCTCAGTGAAGGACTTTTTTTAGCCCGAGAAAAATGCATTCAAAAAACATGGCTCAGGAAATCACTGATTGCCATACTGTTCCTTTGTTTCAATATTGGGGATTTTTTGCAATTTTAAATAGAAATAAATGCCATTTTTACATGCTGTAAGCTTGCAGAGCTACCAGTCCACTAACTGGAAATAACAATAACTGTTGAAATTGCAGCTGTGATGAGTATCCTCCAATATTGATTTAATTGTCGTAGTTGAAGTAAACACTAGATTTAAAAGCATCGTCCATCATGGAAACATTTTTTTTTAAGGCTATAGAGAAAAAACATGAGTTTTGTAGAAGCTATTTTTCATGTATTATAAATATATTTTATATCCATTTGCATAGCATTATTAAATAGTTTTATGCATAACCAAGAACAAATTAAATTAAATGCCCTTTAAGTAACATACAATGACTCTACCTTCTGTCATAATATTGTGAGTCATCTTATGGCAGATTTTTCAGCAGGCTGGGGCCTTGCCATGAAAACACACATCAACATCCCAAACACCAGTTGAGTTGGAACATTCCATGCAAAGAAGATGCTTCTGCTGCAGCCACACCTAAGTCAAGGGTTTGGCTTCTACATTGAGAGTCATTAATCATTTAATTTATTAAAAGACTGGTGCCTGCCATTTGAAATCTTAGTGTAGGTGTTAGAAATTAGATACAATTTGTATCAGAAGTGATGGGGAAAAAAAGTATAATTAATACCGCCTTAATTAGGAAGCTGACAAAATTATAATAAATTCAAGAAAACAATAGCTAGCACCACAAAGAGAAGGAAGAGAACAGTATCTGAAGAACAGCAGATATTTCTGGTCTGCAAAGAGTCCTTGAAATCAAAGAGTTGTGCATAATAAGTAATGTAAGGTACATGTAGATTTTCTCATTGCCAGAGGTTAATACCTAGCAAAACAGTTTAAGATCCAAACTAGCAGCTAAAATATTTGCCCATTAAAATAAAAGACTAGATTTGAAGGGGACTTGATATCTCAAAACAGAAAAAGATGTTTAACTCAACTTTATATTTCCTAGTTGACGAAGAAATCACTTCCTTCTCCTCACTGTTCCGGGATGACAGTTGCTCAAGTTACAACAATGTTTATCTTTATTAAAACATATATACATCAGAGTAATATTCCACATGAAAATACTGTTAATGCCTTCAGAAGGCTGAGAAGCTTGAAGTTATTTACATGAACCATCTAAACTGTTTAATCTCCAACTCTTTTTTCAGTCAAAACTCTGCATGCTACCTGAGTAATACCTGACATTAAAGGATATTTCATTCTTGGCTTATATATAGTTGAAACAGTAACATAGAGAGTTTCAAGCAGAACTCTGAGAAAACCATAACTGAAGATGCAGAGTGAAGTGCATCACGTCACTACAGTCCAATTAGTTTTTCCACTGCTGTAATTAGAAAACGCTTGAAGAAGTTAAACAATTTTTTTTCACTGTTCACAGAAAAATGAAAAGGACGGGTGCCAGAAAGACTCATGCATTTTTTAGGGATGGAAGGATTACTAGAACAAATGAAAGACCATGCCAGAACACACAGTCATAAAATAAAATTTTTTTCAATACCAAGAATGGAGCAACTTCTGGAACAGATAGGATTAAACATATACTTCAGGGCAGAGCACAAGCAATATATTATGATCTGTTTTAGAGATTTTGGTTAATAATAGAAACATTGCAGAGAAAGGAATTAAAAAAATAATAAATTTTCATGTAAAACAGAAATTTTAGCTCTATCTTCAAATATGCATCTCCTGTTACTTTCCCAGGAGCTCTGCAAATGAGATGATGAAGTAAAGTCTAGTATTTAACCTATATAATTAGGCCTACCATTTAGCTTCTCTCTTAACATAGTTTCAAAAATACCAAAGTGTTTGTTTACACCAGTTTATGCATAGAGTCAATGTTTTGGAACTCACTAAAGAATTTGTCCCCACATCAGGTACAAATCTAAGTCTTGCTCAAAACAGCTTGCCAAAGAACCTGCTTCAGAAAGACTGAGTCAACAACACAATGAGAATGATGGCTGGACTTCAACTAACACTGTCTCGGTTTTGAAAGACAGGTGTCTGCTAAGGAAGGCAGAGGCCCCCTTGAAGTGGCAGATATAACCCCTTTTCCCTCCAAGTTATTATATTTTGAAATCAAGAGCCTTTAGGCGAAGATGTGGGAAATAGGAATAACAGTTCTTTACTATATATATATATGTATATAACCAGTCAAACAAAACAACAACAACTATGGCAGTAACAGCAATCACAAACCCAGTCCCAGCCTTCTCGGCTGTCAGGCTATTTCCCCTCGGGTGCAGTTCCGCTCGCAGCCGGCAGGGGCGCTGGCGGCTCCCGGTGAGCAGGGCAGGTGCGATGGTTCCCCCGCGGCTGCAGGGGGCGCTCCGGAGCGAGCTCGGGAAACCCGCGGCTCTGGTGCCCTGGGATCCCGGGAAGGATGGAACAAAGGCTTCACAAACCCCTGGGCAGCTGATCCCGGGCTCTCAGGAACAGCAGGCTGAAACAGCAGGCTAGAACGGCGGCTGGAACGGCAGGGACGGACGCAAATCCCGGGTGGCAGGCGAGATGTATCCAGATGGGAGAACCCCACGGACGCCCAGGCAGGCAGGGCGAGCAGGGCTACAGCGTAGCGAAAGCTCGAAGCAGCAGCGGGGCAGGGCAGCCACAGCCCGGTCTCCAGCAGGGCAGGGAAAGCGGCTTTTGGGGTCCCGGCGTTGCTTCCAGCAGGAAGAAAGAACGGCCAAAAAAGAAAGAAGCAGCAGCTCCTTTCTCTGCAGCTTCTCTCTCCGGACGCTCAGAGCGAACTGACCCCACACCCAGGTGTAGACAAAGGAGTAGCCAGGCCCGCCCCACTCCCCTTTTTGTCTTTCTTAAGTACAGCTATTTGTCCCCTAGCAACATGCATATGGGAGAAAATTCCTTTAACAGGAAAAAAAACTAAGACTAAACTAAAACCCCAACAAACACATACTGTTCTTTGTGCCCCACACACTTTCATTGATTCCCCATGTTTGCAGTACTCTGCACATAGTCGTGACCACTGTGATCTAATCACAGTGTCGGAGGTACTCGTTGCTAATACATATGCCTACCACATTTTCCTGATTTTTTTTCAGGGATAGTCTGATCATTTAGAGAAGAGGAAGAGGAGAGTTTCTGCTTAAAAATGGCAAGGAGGTATGAGTTCGTGGCATTAATCTCGTCCAGCATCAGAATCAAGGACCACGATGTGAACATACAGCACAAGGTTCTGTAGCAGGCTCCTTGGTGTCAAAAACCCCATGCTGAGGAAAGGACATAAAATGTCGACTCTGAGTCAACACTATCTTCCATTATACCCTAGACCTCCCCCTCATTCAGAAGCCCTCGATTCACACATGACATGGTGATAAAAAAAATTACCCCAAAGCATCGAACCACTGGGTGAAGCTGAGCTGTGATGTCACTGAAGTTAGGCAACACTTCAGAATTCAGAGAAAATCAAAGATTTCAATTAGAAAACTGTCATTATAGGAAAGCTTTATCCTTGCAACTGTGATAAAGCAAAAAGCATGCTGCTGCATACAGCTCTGCTTATTGTTTGTTCAAGTATGTGGCAAAAACTTTTCTAAAGTTCCACAGGTCACCAGCCTCAATTACATACTGTGTTAATGCATTTCATATGATCATTATGCCTTGTATCCTCTTTTTGGTTTTGTCCTCTTGGTATGACAAGAATGCCTGCACTACACGTGATTTTATGTCTCTCTACAGATTTCACTCAATGCCTCTATAAAGATGAACAATAATGCCGTTTTAGTCCCTTGGGAACTGAAAAAATCTCATGTGATCTGAACTCTTCAGCTCTCCTTTGCTTATTTTTTCATAGTTTTTCATTTAAATTTTCAGATATGATGAATAAATCTGAAAAAACTATTGCAATAGATAGTATAACAAGGGGACACTATTTATATTTCCTGTCTGTTCTTCAGACATCTCAACATATCAAGATTTCCAACAGAAAAAGAATGAATGTTTTAACTGCACTTAAAATAAAGAAAGCAAAAGCTGTCAGGTGCCCTAACATTAATTTAGCCCACAACAACATACAGAGCTAATTCAGGTAATTCCTTCTTTGAGCATGCCTTTGATTTGACAAGCACTGGATTTAATAAAGCTACTGAAGCCGCCTGTCCCACTTTTGTTAGCACTGAAAAACATTACCTGTAACTTGCTGTACCAAGTGATTTAGATAAAAACACAATTGTGGCATTGCAGTATCAAAGATCTTTTAGTTAAATGCGGAGTTCATCTTTAGCCATGCAAAACAAACCCTAATCACAACTTGGCAGTAAGTTTGCAATGCTGGTTTCAAACTCAGTACACACATGAATGAAACTAGAAAGGATCTGTTAGTCCTTTCAGTAGCTTTAAAAACAGATTTTACACTGTCTTAGTACTAAGAGCTGTTTCCATCATTACAAAACCAGAAATGGTACAGCAACTTTGGCAATTTTTGGCTATGATAAAATTTAAATAGGAATGAGGCTCATAGCTGTTAACCTCAACCCACACCATGCAATCCACAAAAATAAGCACAAATAATGTACCTTGAACTGTTGAATACCAAAGAGACAAGGAAGAAACCCAACCAAATTATTTTTCTGTTCTGCATCCTGAGAATACTCCCTCCAGACCACAGCAGTGGCTGCTTGACAGAATGGCTTCCCAGTGGGGTTAATACAGCTACCGACAAGGAAGAAGGGGTGAGGTACTGTAATGAGTTCAAACAATTTCCCAAAGGCTCATTGTGCCATCCTGTCTTGGAGGCAACCATTTCTCAGTGTGCCACAAATTTGCCAAAGGCATTCCTTGAGGATCAAGACCTTTCCCTGTGTGATTTATTGTGGGCACATATGCCCCCACTGCTCAGACACCATATCCTTTTAGATAAAGATTGCTGACAGCCTTAGGTGTCCTGGTCTTTGCCAATCCAAGAGTACAAAACATGTGAAACCCGAATTAAAAAACCTGGCCTTTCAACTCAAAGCTTTACTTTAAGTTTTATTCCCATTAAAATGACAAGATAAAAGCTTTGATTTAATCCCAAGATTTTTTTTTTTTTCCCCCTCAGTTACTGCAAAAAGAAAACTGCTATTCAGCTGCTACTTAGCAGTAGGATCCAGCATAACATACACAGAGATCATTTTAAGTCCAGGTCTGAAATTAATCAACCCAACTGACTGGAAGTCTTCCATCTAATACCCACTAAGGCTAACCACCACCACAACACAAGATGTTAAAATTGCAGGCACGCTTCCAGTACTATTTTAATACAGCCTTTACCAAGTGCCATCACAGAATTCTTCTGAGTGCATCCAATTAAACTCCAGGTTAGGTAACTTGCTATTTGTAAATCCATTAGAAATATACTCAGGCAAGTAATATTAAAAGCATGTCTGCTTATCAGTGTTTTTAAGCATCCTAAATGCAGTTTATGTTTTCCCAAACTGCCAATTCTTAACGCCAAGTTTGTTTATTCTACACAATCAAACCTGTTGAAAACAGTAAGAACCACACAATGAGGTGGGTGGAAAGGGGGGGCAAACTGAAATTTTCTGTGTGTTAAAGCTGGGTTACAATGAAGTACAAGTCACAAAACAGCAAGCCAAAACTAGCAGACCCAACTAATCTCTTTATTTCAAACATATCCCCTAGCATTTTAAGGCTTGACACTGTGTAATATTTAGTTTCTTTCTCATTCATTCCCCAAGGGCATTCAACGTGTTTCTGCAAATTGAGGCGTTACCATCCCTTCCCTTAAGGAATGTATTCAAGTCAGTACCTGAGCAGTTGCAACATGTTTTAACATCAGAGGGATGCCACATGCACTGCCGGCCCGGAGCTTAGTGTTCAACCAACTGTATCTACACAGCAAATCATCCTGGGTCAGGTTGAAACGGCTTGTTCCAAACCAGAACAGTTATTTAGCAGGCAGCAATCTAGCTTGCTCCCTGCTATACCCACATTCAGAAAAACATCCGCTTCGTAATTCTGAAAGCATACTGAGTTATGGTAGCAATATTTCAAAAGAAAAGCACTGTGACTCTGGAAAGTTTGTCTCTCTCACTTTATCTAGCATTTATGGACATGTTCCATATGCTGCTTCCTCTGGGAACAAACTGCAGCTTCTATTCCTCTTCCTCCCACATGAAGCACTCAGTGTACCTACATTTCTTCCATGCAGTCACTGTTCCTCATTTGTCTGGGAATAGTAGCCATCTTCTCCTCCCTCACTCACTACACTGTATGCAACTTAAAACTACAGACATCATTAAGGTCTTGCACAAAGTTTACCAGTAACAAAGGCTCCTCTGCATCAGATCCCTGTATTTCTTTAACAGTACAGTAATAACATTTTTCCTGTGCTCAAAATGTATCCCTTTTAACTCTATCACCCCCTTCCCTCTATGTAGCATTTCTAACACTTGCTAGGTGGTGCCAAAATTTAGAGACAACTGACTACATGTGGTCTTGGCAAGCCTTGGTACAGCATTACATGAAATAACCTCACTTGTTTTCTTGTCTTAAACCTTTCATGTGTATACTGTAGTCCTGCTTGCTTGTCAGACTGCTGCCTGACCTGAACACATTTTATCCCTTTTCCTACTAAGCAGTCTTTCATATTTTGTATGGTTGCTGAAATTCACCTAGAAGTCCAGACATAACTGGACATATCTGAGTGTACAGAAGGCAGAGCAAGGGCCCTTGACCTTTAGCTACTGGTTCTTCCCATAGCATGGCTGTGGCCCATTGTGACCACATTCTCCAAGGCAATACATGAGCCCTGTTCCAGGGACAGCACTGACCCAGGACTGCTCTTAAGGAGCTGCACCCTGTCTGGGGGGGCAGAGAGAGAGAGTTCAGCCATGCAGACAACAAGCTCTGCTGTACCACTTACCCTCAGGGCTGGAAAGCAGGGGCTGGACCCATTTCATTTACTAGAACAGACCTAACACCTGAGACTAGAACTTAAAAAACTGACTTTATCTGGGAACTGAGCTTGCAGGGCTTCCTGAACAGATGCTGGTTTTCACCATACAGGGACCACTGAGGCTACTCATTAAATGGTATTATCTAGTTAAACAAGAACATACTGCTTTTGCTGGAGTTCCTTTTGTAAATGGTAAAATCAAAATTAACTCTCTATTATAAAGCTGTGAGAATACAAAAATAAAATGTATAAAGGAGTGCACATATTTTTACAAAAAACACACACGAGTGATAATCTTTTCCTGTCTTCTATACCACATCTTTTTTCTTTAGAAACTAAGATGAGTTGGTCAGTGACCATGTCTGTTTTCTGAATATCAGCATCCATTGTCCTTAATGAAGCATCTACAGGTGCCAACTGTAGATCTCACAGCTATTATTTTTACTATTTCTTAAATTCCATTTCAGACACTTTTTAACTGAAATTTCCTGTAGTCCTTGTGTAACAAAGGTTCAGGGCAGTCTGAGATCAAAACAACGGTTTTGCTACTTTGGTATAACTTTTCATCTGAATTTGCTGTAAAATAAATGTATCTGCCAAGTTCAATGTAGATTACTAGCTCCAATCTGGCATATGACTCCTACTGAATTAAGAGTGGCTTTCACTCTCTATGGAAACAAACTGTTTCTATATATAGGGGATATAGCTGGGATACAGTTCTAAAAAATTAGTGTTTCTTCTTTCTGGGCAAAAGGTATGTACAGAAAAAAAAAAAAAAAAAAAGAAAAGAAAAGAAAACACAAATCAAGAGCATTTACCCAAAACACAGCCTAGTGACTAGAAATACTTGAGGTGATAATGGTGCAGGATGAAGATCCCAGGGTGCAGATGGTAATATCTCCAGAAAAATCTGGGCATTACACCCTGATTAAAGTCAGTCTCCAAAGTCTGGCTTACAGGTTTTTGCTATGCACTATATGATGGCACAAAAGGAACATCGTGTACTTTAGAAACTGCCTGAAGTCAGATTTCTTCCAACACCACATATTGAATGAAATGACATACGTCTTCAATGAAAAATTAAGCTAAAAAAGGCAAATGATATAACAGATGAGCCATACAGCATCTTCTTGAATCTCCTGGGTGTATCTGTAGCTTTCACTAATGGCCTGACCACATATCTGAAGAAAGGTGTGGAGGTTCAAAAAACAGTGTGAAAGCTTATATATTTAAATACAAATCTGGTCATGTTCAGTATTAAAACTCACTTTTTAATGTTATACTTTGATTTGGTCTTTCTATCTAAGGACAAGTATTCCCACAGAACAGAGTAGGTTTAGATCAGATATTAGGAAGAAATTCTTTACTGTGAGGGTGAAGAGGCATTGGAACACATTGCCCAGAGTTGTGGATGCCCCGTGCCTGGAAGTGTTCAAGGCCAGTTTGGGTGGGGCTCTGAACAGCCTGGTCTAGTGGGAAGTGTCTCTGCCCATGGCAGAGGGGTTGGAACGAGATGATCTTTAGGGCGCCTCCAACTCAAACTATTCTGTGATTCTATGATTAAAGCAAACTCCAGGGCCTGCAATGGAGCCCCCCCAAGGCAGTTCTTGAGGTCAGTGTGAAGCCCTGTTCCCAGGGATTTAACCATGCACAGGGTGCAAATGGAAACTTTGTATACTCTTCAAAAGCCCAGCCAAGCAATCTGCAATCTTACCCTATAAACACAGACCACTGGAAACTGCTGAAAACATAAGAAATCTTCTCACATAGAAAAAAATTACCTTTTTCTAAATTTGGTGATGGGAAAAAAATCAAATGGTATATGGATCCAAGCACCTCAAATAGAGCAATTTTTTCCTCTCATTTCCATTATTCATAAAATTACTTTCCTTGATTTAAAGAGCACTACAAAATCACCGGCAAGTCACTCATACTCTTAGAAGTAAGAGAGAAAGTAACTGAAGGCCTTTATGAGAAGCTCTGACAAACAAATCCTCATTGCTCAAGAGGACAGAAAACAAATATCCTGCATTTGCTCAGGAGAACGGGTGACTGACAACAGTGCATGTGCTCCATCCAGCACCTGCACACAGCCCACATCCCTGCTGGACCCTGGAGTGGAGCACTGCCAGCACGGCAGTGGGTGCAGGAAGGACAGGGAGACAGGGAAGAACCTGGGTCACCCATTGGACCACCAATGTCCACCAAGATGCTGCAGTGGGTATCCCAGTCCTATGGGGCATCTCCCATGCTTCTTGGGGGAGTCCATGCACTATACCTGCAGTTCTGCATCACAAATCTTAACTAGCTTGGACTAAGAGGTGCAAAGATCCTCTGTCAAGACAGAAAAACAAAAGAAACAATTCTAACCTGCTGTTAAGAGAAGGCAGGCTGCCAGTTCTGCTGAAGGGAGAGACTCCCTGCCTGCTGGCGGCTGAGTCACAGCCCAGCTCCTCGCCCAGCCCTTCACAGCTTCAGCAATTTTCTGAAGTCTTGAAGCTGGTACGTACTTGCAATTTAAAAAAATCACTTATGCCTGGAGGGGAGGTAATTATGGCCTGCTACTCCTGTCCTGTCACCTGGAACTGGACAGTGACACCTCCCCGTCTCGTGTACCACTGACTGTAGAGATCATGTTGGACTCATATAGCTTGTGTTCTCTATGGTGCATCCAGAGAAGGCCTCTCAGCCTTGGTGCCAAGGCTGTGAGCCAAGGCTGTCCTCTGGGAGCTGCTGGTGCTCTGGCCTCTGGCCCACAGCTGAGCTATGGCCCCTGCAGTGGTGCAGCCAACCTGTGGGCAACACACGTGCCAGGTCCAGCCTCACCACATGCCCAGGGAGGTCCCAGTGACGAGGGCTGGGGCTGCCCTGCAGCACCCCTGGCTGCCCCACTCGTGACTGAGGCAGTGGAACTGGCCCTGGCTGCCAGACCCTGCCCTGATGGACCTCTTTAGGGAGCTCCCGTGGCTGTGCCCTGGCATGGGTAAGCACATGCTCTCCATCCAACATCCAGCTTACTGTGGCTCAGCACAACTGCAATTTTAGATACAAGCCTGGGTATTGGAGCCTTCTGGGTTGTACTGTCATAGCACTAAATGTCATGCCCTTAAAATTAGGTCTGAGCCCAGTTAAATCCCTTCCAGGACTGGAAGTCATGTCCTACCTGAAGAGCCCCATCCCCCATCTGCAGAGTTGATATTCCTCCCAGCCCAGGGTGCTTCTGTACAGACAAGTATCTCCAGTGAGCACAGCACACCTGGTGCAGGGGCTGCCACTCTGCAACACAGCTGACAGATGTGCCCCCACGGGGGTACTCCACAGCGGCAGCACCACGGTCCCACCCCACTCCAGATGTGCCCAAGCAGGCACATCTGATCATCCACCCTGGTGGAGCACACCAGCTGGTAGCATCCACAGGATGCTCAGACCAGCTCCTGACACCACCTGTGATCCACAAATTGGGAGCTAATAAAACAGACAAACAGAGCAAATGGAGAATCACTGCCAGAACTGTGCAGATTTTTTAGTGTTTAACCTACTTACTGCTCAGAAGACAAACCAAGCTTTAAAAGAGGTCTCTGGAGTAAAACAATACAGTTAAAAATATCAGATGACTGTTTGGGAAGATCATTCCTCTCTTGTGAGCAAGAGCTGGAAATTATTAGCTCTGTTTTAACGGTACAAAACAGAAAAGGAAAGAAACACAGAAACTCACTGAAATCAGTGGAAGAATCTGAAATGGAATCCAAAAACCTGTAACTTCTCACAGCAAAGCCACATTAGATAAGGTTGGTAAACATTCCTGAGAAGGACACAATCCTTAGGTGAAGTTATGTTTACAGAAGGAAGTTAAGCTCAATGGAAACCGGCACAGAAGCACACAAAATGGGGACTCTGCTCTTCAGCCACTGAATCACTTGCTTTGTGCAACACACTCGAGTCAAAGGTGCCTGTTCTTCCCTGCTGAAACACTGTGAATGAAACTCATGGAGTAATGCCAGGAACACTGTTCCAGCACAGCAATTCAGTCATATCCCAAGGTATTAACATTTGCACAGCCAGAGGACAGGATTTGAGTTTTTCTTTATTTAATAACTGAACCGTACCACAATTACCAGTTGCTTGAGCAGTAAAGGCTACACTGCTCTATGTAAGAGACAAGGATCTGAAGAAGCTTGGGAAATATTTTCCATTATTCAATCTCATTATGCTCCTTCCTTTTTTTTTCTCTTTCCAATCTCTCTGCATCTTTCATATTGTTTATTTTATCAAATACTTGCCTGTGCTATGTTCATTCCTTTGGCTGCTCTGTCCTGGGTAAAACACCCTTGTCTTTTGCCATTTCCTTTTGTCTTGCCAATGTTACTAAAAGAGACTTTCTTGCTGGCATGCACCTCCTCCCTGACCAGCTACCCAGAACAGAAGCATAGTCAGAAAACAACCTCATTGACTCCAGTGCAGCTTCATTTTACCACAAAATTATGCATTGCCACAGCCAGCTTCTCAGGGACTTTTAGCACTGTGTGTGATGCTCACAGCCTTTACACACAGCCTGTGAGGAAAAGGCTGCACTTGTCTCCCATTTTACTTTAATGTCCTAATCCCCATAAGGATCACATGTATGTTGTGTCTGCCTAGACTTCCTTCTGTGGTGGGCCAAGTGGTCCCACGAAAGGAAATCCAAGAACAAAATAATCTGCTCTAGGCTCTGTTTGCTTGATGTGCATGAAAAAACACCGAATTTGCCTTTACTGGGGACACTCCTTCAAATTATACCAACGAAATCATGTACTCTTAAACTTCCTTATGATATGCTCCAGGGCATACAGTACAAACTACACGTGCTATGATAAACCCAGAAAGCTTTGTGCAGTCAAGGACAGATCAGTACACACTAATTAGCCCAGCAGGCAGAATACTCTCCCACATGATCCTCTAAGACACAAACCTTCTTAGTCAATTCAGGAACCAAAAAAATACACAGTAAGGAAGATATGTCACCAACCAAGAGGGAACAGCGAGCACATCAATGATTAAATCTTGTTCCTCTGATAAGCTTGATGCCAAAGTCAGCTTTGTCAAGAGAAACCTGTTCTCACTTAGAATCCAGAATTAGAAATCCTCCCCTGTCAGTAGACATCTTCAGCTGTATTTCAGATTAATATCCTGTACCCTTTAGCCTCTAGTCGCAGCCACCAGTGACTCTATAGTGTCTGCTTAACTTTGTAAGAGTATGGTCACCAAAGCACAAATCCCTTCTCAGGCTGAGAACACTTGAGCCAGCTGGTCACATTTTCCATGAAAATACCCTTTTACAGGAAATGCATCTCAGAGTAGATCTGGGCTCCACACATGAACACTGAAGAAGCTCTACACTCCAAAGGTAAAGTCACACAAGGAAGAAGACAGATCTCAGACATATCCCAGATCATACAGTAGTTGACTGTTTCACCAGCAGTGCAGTTTTGGACTTTGGTGGTCAGTTCTGCCTCTACCCCAACTACACTTAAACATCAGTATGACAAAAAGGGACTGTGGAGAAGACTGAATTCTGGAAACATCCTTCCTAGCAGCTTGAACATGCCCCATTAAATACATACAGTATTCCTGGAAATACTTCTCTGAGGAAGGAGGGACATGCAAAGGTTAATGAGGCATCCTTTGGCTGCAAAGAGCAGGAAATCACTGAGGAAGAGTCAGTGTCATCCCCACAGCTGCAGCGCTATTACAACATAAACCAGAGAGCCCTCTCTCTTTGTACATTAAAATGCTCTAATTAACATTTTCCAAGGGAGCAAACAGAGTACTTGCCTGTATTTATGAATGATGGCATTAAATAATCTTCCATCGCGCCAGCAGGTAGTGAAATTTTCACAATGTATTCCAGCATAACCCTCTGTTGTTTGCTGCGACCACAGGAGCAATCTCTCTTTAGCAGACATATCCTCTGACTCCCCAGTAACATGGATATCAGATATCTAAAACACAGTTAATGTAAAAACTACAGTTACATCTAATCCATAATATGTATTATTATTATGATAATTTATTATATATAAATGCTATATAAGTATATATAAAATGCAATATGTTTTATATGTATATAGTCACACTTGTACAATAACCGTATTTATGTTATTCATAATTTATTTAGCTGTGAAATTCCTCTCTTAAAACAGGTTAATTTATAGCACATGCTCCGGAATTCAGTAACAAAACAGTCATTCTGAGTGAAAACTGACAATACTAGCTTTAAGGCAAAATTTTCTGAGGAGTATTTTAGGAATGACTAAAAGACTGAAAGATTATAAATAAAAATTTTGTCTGATCAAGAAGGTTCCGTTTTGTATTATTTAAGGATTATCAACTCCGTATCAGAGAAAGCAGGAAAGTACTGGGAATTTTACACTCAAATACTACTTTACAGTATATTAGATTATCTCCCAATGAAGTTCAGACAGTTTCCTTAGAAAATTACCACAGTATAAATATGATGCAGACATTTCCCGAATTTGTA
This sequence comes from Corvus kubaryi, assembly GCF_017639235.1. Taxonomy (NCBI): domain Eukaryota; kingdom Metazoa; phylum Chordata; class Aves; order Passeriformes; family Corvidae; genus Corvus; species Corvus kubaryi. The sequence continues at coordinate 5,544,811 of NW_024582091.1, forward strand.
CACATATTGTTTGTACCTCATGCTACAGAAATTGTACTCACTGTAAATGTAAACTCTAAAAAGGAAGAAAAATAAGACATGCCTCGACAAAGAAAGTGCTATGGCATGTTGTCGTTTTTCTAAGTGACCGCCTTTTACCACTTATCCAAACAAGATATATAATATAAGGTTATTATGAACTACACAGGAACCCAGGTACCATAAGGACCTGAATACTGTAGCTCAGCTAATACAAAAAGCAGGCAGAGCTGCTTGGGCAGAGACAAGAGGGCTTGTGACAATGCCTCAGTTTGTGGGTAGACAACAAGCACCTCTGTGAGCTGCCCTGTAAGAGGCTGCTCCCCACGAGCACACACTCAGCACTGCAGGGAGACACAGGACTGCTCTGGCTCCAGAGCCAGCCTCAGCTCAGGGCAGGTTTGCCCACAAACAACTCTAAGTACTTGAGTTAGGTACAGAAGAGCCTTCAGTTGAGCTGTGCCAATTCCAGCAACCCTGTTTTAATGTACATCAGGCAGCTACATTCATGAGGTCAGATGGGATGGTCATAACAATGTCTCCTGGCCTCAGAATCTCTGCACACAAAGGTATCTTCTGTCTAGGCTCTGACAGGGGGAATTCCAACAGGCTAGGCTGGAAATTATGGGGTTTTCTCACACTAGAGCCACACAAAACACAGTGCCAAGAAGAAAGATATGTAGCTTGACTACTGATGTTGTTATGTCACTGCCTAAGACAAGGTGCTGGGAAGCGCTAGGAAGCAGGGAACTAAAGGAAGAGCCTTAAATATGTCAGGGCAATAGAGCTTACTGCAATTTCTGCTTTATCATCTCTCATACTTTCAGGGGATTATGAGCATTTACACCTATACAGTAAATTGTAAATAAATTTAATATAAGGAAAAAAATTTACATTATTTTCTATTCAAGTGACCACAAAATCACAAGCTGTGAATGCAGTTCTTCAGATACTTATCACAGGCCATTGTATCTGCTGGATCTAGGTAAGGGGAAAATACAAACACCAAGGCTAAAATGAAAAAGTTTTAACTGTTCAACTAGCCCCTAAATAACCTCTGAATATCTGACAGCATTTTTGCATCCTATTGTCTCCAGCTTCAGCAGATTTTAAAGAAAGATCAAACAGAAAGAAAAAAAAACCCTTTTTTGTGTTCAAAACACAGTAGACAACACATGCAGTTTGATCATTTGTAAGTTTCTAGGTATCAAAATCCTGCAAAGAGTATTTACTGAATGAAATATAGATGGGATGAGTTGTGTATGTAAAGACAACAGAAAATACAACGTGGCAGAAGACCAACTTGTAACCACTGAAAATTTTCTTGTAAAAATCCAGGGAACTCAGATGCAGTGTAAGACTTTTTTCCTGTGGGTTAGCTTTATTGTTTGGTATTTCAAAGCAAGAAAGCAAACTAAATGTTTTTTCAGTAGCTTTAGTTTCTATTCATTGCAGAACAACCAGATCACAATATAAATGAAGTCAACCATTTACTGCTTATCTGGACAGCGCTTCTGAAAGAGATGATGTCATCTGGAAGTGCCAGATGTCTAGCATAAGAAAAAAAAAAAAAAAAAAAAACAAAAAACCAAACAAACCCAAACCTATATTTTTTGTCTGTCATTTTCAGAAAGTCCTCTGTGTGTAATCCTTAATTATCAGATTTTTTTAATATATTCTAGCATGAGCAAGGTAACAATGCGATTTGCTAATAGCCCTTCCTTACTTCTAAGCTCAAACCTTTAGGCTCCTTCATGGTTAATTGAGCAGGGATGGCTATGTACACTTCAGACTGCTGAGAGTGCAAACACAGCATGTTTGAGTGCACATTAGATTCCTCTGGAAACAAGTAATTTCATACATCAAGGTAACATCTGAAGACTGTACTTGTACCTGTTGTTAGATATAAACAACATTTTAGCCATGGACACAAACACAAGGAGAACTTTTATTCTGAATATGACCACTAGGGAAGCTCACAGCTGAAATTTTGGATGGCTAAAATGTTAATTCAGTTTACTACATGAAAATCAACAGGTTTTTGATGCAAAATCTTCCAAGCACCCTAGTTAGCCATCTGAAGAAAAGGAATAGGCTTTTCATCATTCATGGAGGTAGCCCATTTCACCACAGGTTAAGGAACATTAACATCAGCCTGAGACCTAAAACAGCCTGAGCACTTCTGTTCTCTAAATAAAGTATTTCAGCTTTCAAGGCTAACATTCCAGACTTTTTCATAGACAGTGAATTAGTATTTTAAAAGTATAAAAATACACTAAGTGAAATGGTGGGTCAAATGGTTATATTTAATATACTTAAAAATATGGGCTCTAGTTTGCAAGATGCCCTATTAACTTGAAACTTATTAACAAGTAAAATACTACCATAACAAAATAAGGTGAAAGGGAGAGGGAGAGAGCACACCTTTCCTTTGATAATCCCATAAGGGCAGTACAGATACTTTTCCACCAACTGTGCATTATTGTCAGTATTTCTAACATCATTTCCCATAGGAGAAAAACAGAAGGGCTATTAAACTAAGAATACTAGAACAGAAAGTAAGTTAAGGGAAAATCAAATCTTCTACTCATAAAATTTAGTCCTTCCAAGCAAAGTTTGCGTGAACATTTCGTATCCCACACACCTATCATTTACTCACTATAAACTGCTTAACTAGAGCACATTTGTTCCTTAAGCATGGAAAGAATGAATTACAGCATTTGCATGAGCTTGAACAGTTGTTTGCCAGAGACACAGTTCTATAAATTATCTCAAAGCCTGTGAATTAAAAGTTATGCAAGAAAAAGTAACAGAGGTAATTCTCTAAACAGGCCTTCTATTTCAGGATCAAGGTCTTAACTGGCACTAAATATTCTCTTGCTTATAACTGGGAGAATGCATTCACGTCTGCTACTGCACATGCTTTTTCTCAGCCTGTAAATTCCCACTGCATCACACAGTATACAAAATCCAAACACTGAAAAGCCTCGAGCTCTTTCCTTGCACTGATTTTAGTGATGCAGTTTGGAGCCCAAAGAGCAGAGCAGTGGAGAAGACTTTCTAAGAGATCAACAGTGGTGCTGGATTTCTGTGATTCATTTTCACACTGCAAACAGAAGAAGAGTAAGACTCATACAGATAGTAAGAAGTCTTCCCTCTGATACCATCTTATCCTAAATGTTTTGAACCAAGTCTAAACTTGACATAATGTACTAAACTGCACTAAAGTATATAATGGGCTAGAGATGCATGATTGTGGTGGTGTATTGTCTCCCTCCCAGGCCACACTATGATCTGAGAAATGCTTATTAGGCCTCAGCAGAGAGTAACAAACTTTTCTCCCAAAGCTATTAATGAGTAGCCAGGAGCAACGCTTCAGTAGATGCCTCTAAGGCAAGTTCTGTAATCAGGAAAACAGAGGTAATGAAGTAGCACATATTTGAATACAAAATCATAATTTTTTACATGCATAAGAAACTGTGCCACAGAAAGAAACTCAAAGGATATGTTTCAATAGAGGGGGACCATACTGTTTCAGAGGGTAAGATGTCATGTCTCTGTTACAGTGCAAATTACCCAACTGTTCCAAAGAGTTTCCTCTGGTGCCTGCCTCAGTTTTAACAGCCAATGTGCTTTCAATTACCAGCCACATCTGAAGCACTGTGTAAGCTGAGAGTACATTACAGCATGGGTAAGTTGACAAGGTGAGGGAAGGCTACTGATCTCTGTAATTACAGCAAAGAAAACGGTAAAGCTGAGACTGCTAACTGCAAACCTTGTGTACTAGCTCAGGCCAGTAACTGGACCTTTGCAAACTTGTATAAATACCAGCTTCACTCAGTATAAAAAAGACAGAAATACAAGGCATTAAAATGCTTGCCTAGTTCTCAGAAACAATCAGAAGGAAATTGGTTATGACTTTGTACAGTAATTAAAGTCTGAAATCTAGATTTTCCTGCTTTTGTTTAGAGGTCAAACCTCAGTGTTCTTAAAATTCCTTACACTGAGAATCTTGGGTTGAGAAAGGGAGCTGAACTGAAAGCCAGACATTTCAGCAACTGAGACATTTAGCCTGACATGTCAGTAGGTTTCATATTCATGCAGTGTTTTATCAATATCAGTTGATGTGCATGCTCAACAGAAGTCTTCTTTTTTCTCCCTTCCTCTGTGGTAAAAAGAGGTATAGACCTGGTTGGAGTAGTAAGTGCAGCAATATTAGGAGCTGTATTACTTTCATTATACAGGAAAAAGCAGCCATGCTTAGCTGAACAGACAAAGCCTCACACCCTCTTACTCAGCAGTGACGTTTTGTACAAATCAAAGAACATTCCTAAGCTGTTCCTGAATTCCAGCTAAGATTAGGAGGGCAAAGATCTCCATGTGTATTAGGAGGTTATTTGTACTACTGTGTACTGTGTGTTGTAATTGGGTGTGTTATCTATGTTTAAAAACTAAGCTCGGAAAAAGTATTGTTTGATTTCTGTTAGAAAAGTAAATTATATAAGCAAAAGACATTTAATTAGTTCTTTGATGTAACAAGTACCCTTGGCATATGCCCATTCCCTCTGTTCACTCAACTGAAAGCTAATATGTCCCTGTTGAGCAAGGGGAACCAGTTTTGGACCAGATCTCGGTATCAGCATTTGACTCACATGTACAGATTTCAGTTGTCCTGAAGATGAGTGGGGCAAAACTGGAAATATGGATTGAATTGGTAAGCATGGTTACAAAAAATTTACTTTCCTTCAGATATTCTGCAACTAAGAATGTATTTTTTTTTCTTTTACTATAAAAATAAAATAATCCTACCCTCAGAGGAAGACGGAATTTCAATAATTAATATTAATAGGGCATCTAGGCAGTTTGGGAGGAAAGATCCTTTAAAAGAGGTGTAGAGTGCTATTAACATGATTAATGTTCTCTTGTTCTATTTCAAGCTGCCTACATAGCTCTATCATTCTTCAGTTCCTACTGGCCATAACTGAAGAGAATTAGAAATATTCCTTTCCTTGATACAAGACCCAAAGGAATTACAAGACCATGAAGAGCTGGTCACAAAATTTACTGCAAATACTGAATGCAAATTCCCTAAAATTCACTCCACCTTCTAGCAACATTTTAACATGAAAATCTCTTTCCTATATTAGGAAACAGATCAAACTACAGAGAGGAAAATAGCACAAGAATATATCAATATCCCTAAAGTATAGAGTTATTACATAGCCTTTGAAAAAGATCAAGTGTGATGTTCTGTCTTACAAATATATGTAGTATCATAGCATGGATAAAAGGTTTATACTCTGCAAAGTGAAGATATTTTGGTAATAGAAAAAATACTTATTCAAATAAGTACCGAATACTTATTCTAAGCTAACTTTTAAGGATAATGTACTGTATCAAAATATTTACCTTGCTCCTGTTCGGTGCAATGCTAAACAATGCCTTTTCTTTTGGCAAATGGGAAAGTACAGCATCAGGATAAAACCACTTTTGTTCAAGTAATGGATCACTTTTACTTTCAGAAAGAAAGGGATGCAACTTTCCAGATTTACTGCTTTTTGAAACATTTTCCATGATTCTGCAAGAAGTTATGTTTAACTCAGTTTCTTCATGTTGTCTGCCTAAAATATGGATAGCAGAATCCAAGGTAGTTCCTTTTCTATAACAAAGATCACTGGATTTCTTCAGAAATGCTAATTCTCTCCTGTTATCATCCTCTGAATATTTCCTTTTCCATGCACAATGTTTCTCTGAATTTCTCTTCTCTTCTTCCCTTAACCATGTGTCTGTTTCACCAGACTTGGCGAGCCTCTGATTATCACCATGAAAGCTCTCCTCACAAAGAGAATCACTCTTTGCTTCGGCAGAGAAAACTTTTGCTTTAGCAGTATCAGCTGACAGGTCTGTACTCACAGGCAGAGCATTACTAGCCACTGTCACTCTCCCGGGGAAGAAGTCGGCCAGTCCCACACCCCTGGGATGAATCCCGATGTCTTCTGAAATCTCCACTTCATACGGTCTTTTTTCTTCATTTTCTTTAACGTGCACTGAATCCGATCCCTCCTCAGTTGATTTCTTTCTCCTTTTTCTTCTGAAATATTTTCTTCCAGGGGAATGTTTATCTGGACTTAAGGGAGCTTTGGCAGGATCTAAACACTGTTCTTCCTTTTCAGCCCTCACACATCCACAGACATTCCCCATTTGGCTGTCTGTAACTCACAGCCACACAGTTTCATTCATTCCCGTGTATTTATATACACTTAAACTCTCCTCAGAAAGTTAAGAACTGCCATTTCCACCGTAATTTCTTCCAGACTTCACATCCACCCGCCTCAGTACGTAGCCATTTTGCTTATGAGAAATGCACACGCAATAAACGCTGTGGCTCGGTGCCCAGGCAGGGCCTGTGTCTGATTAGACACTGTGGCTTATTTCTGGCCACCAATCCTCTTAAAAAAACATCACTGTTCCAGCATTGGGCTGTAATGCTGATTGCCTTTCACAGAGATGACATAGCATTTATGAGCAATAGAAATTTCTCACATGTATTTTAACTCCCTGTTTCACTTAGTAACTTGAGCAAGATAAAGCAGAAAAATATGTAGCAACCTTTGAAACTATTAGCTACACTCCAAATCCAACAGCAAGCAGCACAGTAAATAGCAGGGATTTAGTCAGCAGATTTGTTTTGCACTTCATATGTTTTTATTACCTATCCAATGATCCACAAATGGAAAGATTAAACTACAGGATCAGAAATTGCTCTGACAGCTTGCTGGGGGTCAAGTTTTTATTTGTATGTGGAGTTTTCATAGCAGCTAATGTGATTTTTCACTGATTTGTCAGCTATAAATAACCTGCTGCTTCACTGCCGTCATAAAAGCACAACAGCTTGCTCAGGGCAGTGACACTGCGTACTGGGGCTGCAACTTTGAAGCCGAGTTAAACCTCCTGGCAGATAAAAGTGAAACAAATCATAAAAGCCAATCTATCTAGAAAACTGACCTTAGGATTATTGTTTATAAAAATGGAGCTTTATCCTCCTCCCATGCTTCTGTAAGGCATTTCTGTGTAGCTCTGAACGCAAGATCCAAGAAGCATCTAACTATACTTAAAACTAAGTAGAAGCATACACTTTTAAAGTGCAAGCAAGTCTAATCTTTAGTATACTTTGTTTGGAAAAATCTTTTTAACTTTCCTCTTTGTTTTTGTCATGGATATGGGAAGTCTACTAAAACCAGCATACTTTGCCAAGGACAGATGTGTATGGTTTCTCACTCTGAGAAAGAATTACAGAGCGACTTGCCAGGCATTATCAGGTGTTACCACTGAATTTCCCTTGTTTATTTGGAAAGGAATTGCAATAATGAGACCCAGAAGCTTTATCCCTAAAGGCCAGTTCGTCTCTCAAAAAATGTGAAGTATTCCACATTTTACTGACAGGATCTAGAATGAATAATACAACAAAGAACTAAGAGAGCCTCCAAAGAATTTCCAAGGATACAGTTGCTCACTGTTGACTACTGTCAGGGCACTGGGGTAAAATTTGACAGTAATGCTTGGAAAATTTTATACTGTAACACCACAGAATACTGTGACAGATGGGCAGTTATGAACAGACACAATGCTAACATGCTTCTTCTCGAAGTAGACGTTTATTCTATGACTACACTCTTTCATAGCCTCAATTTGTATTTGCATTTGTAGCATGCTCAACCTACAGGGGCACTTGTGACAATGCTCCTTTTACTCACAATAAAAAAGTTGTATTCTAGTCTGCTAAGAAAAATTACTTTAGAAAAGTGACTTTCAGCTAAGGCCAGAGGACTTACTGATTTAAAGCACACTTCCACATGGGTCTGTGTTGGGTCCTGACACAGCCCCCCTTAATTAACAGAAAAATACATTAAAAAAAAAAAATTTCTAAATGACATGCCTGTGTTTGTACAAAAAAAACCCCAGCTTTTACACCTAAATATGTACTTCTCTGTCTTCTCTCTCATCAGAAAAGATGATTCAGGACTTTAAAGTGCAATGGGCCAAGGCTGATTTCATTTGACACAGATATAGTTTCTGGTTTAACAACAAGATGCCTAGTAATAATATAAGGTTAAAGAGATCATAGTATAATAATCTTAAGATATACATAAAAATATATTATTTTGATAAAGCAGAAATTATGCAAAATATTAAAGACAAGTGTCCAGCATTTGAATGAACAACTGCAAATCTTCAGGCTGTCTAATTTAAAATGTGTTAAACTAACCTACCACATGTACACTGCTAACGCTGTTCTTCCTCTGCAAATTTCACAGGGGGCAAGAATTTCCTTAAAAATACTGCAAATTTAAATTTTCAATGCAAGTGCATTTTTAAATTAATACACATGGGTATCAAGCTTTCTAAACAGTATTATATTATTTTACTGTGCTTTACTGCAGTGTGATTTGATACACATTTCCTTTAAATTGTTTACATCTGTTTAACAGTCAGCATGATACCACCTTCTTTTAAACAGAAAATGTCCCTAAAGAACACTCTGTTATGTCCAAACACTTGTAGATTCAGTAGCACACTGACTGTCACAAAAATGTTAAATCATTTCTAATTCAAGATAGGCCAGAAGAAACACGTATTGTTATTTTATAGCTACCAATTACATTTCGTAATGCAATCAGTAATTCATAGAGTCCCTGATCTTGCAAATCCTCTTTCATTCATACCTTAAATTTTGATTATTTTTCTTAAGAATAACTCAATTTTTCAAAAAATCAGATGCCTCGGAAGTAAAATCAAAAAAAAAAAAAAAGAGACTGCAAAAATACAAGAGTCAGTTCAAAAACGCTGGTTACAGTATCAGTGTTCCCAGAAATCCTGCCCTACTTCTGCATATTCCAGGTCAATTTACTCGAATACACCTGGTGTAACTGCAGCTAGTCCTAGAAGAGTGAAAGGTCTGGAGGGGAAGCCGTATGAGGAATGGCTGAGGTCACTTGGGCTGTTCAGCCTGGAGAAGAGGGGACAGAGGGGAGACCCCATTGCAGTTACAGCTTCCCTGTGAGGGGAAGCACAGGGGCAGACACTGATCTCCTCTCTGTGGTGACCAGTGACAAGACCTGAGGGAAGGGCCTGAAGCTGTGGCAGCAGAGGATTAGGTTTAGAAAAAGGTTCTTCACCCAGAGGATGGTTGGGCACAGGAACGGGCTCCCCAAGGAAGTGGTCACAGCACCAAGCCTGACAGAGCTCAAAAAGTGTTTGGACAATGCTCTCAGGGCACATGGTGTGATTCCTGGGGTGTCCTGTGCAGGGTTAGGAGCTGGACTTGATGATCCTGAAGGGTCCCTTCCATCTCAGCATATTCTCTATGATTTATCCATTTCTAAGTATTAGCCAGAAATAAATGCATTCCAAATATACCTCTGCAGATGATTAGTAGCCTTTATGTCTTTTTGTCTTCCTAGAAATAGGTATTTTTGAGACTTACTAACCACTTTAACAATACTTACCAGCTATTCATGAGAAGGCTATCAGCTCTCTGCAATTCTTTCTGCTGTTCCTTTTGTTTTTCCCAAGAACCAAACAGTAACTTTATAGTCACTTTAACTTTCTAAGTCGCTTATGCTCTTGAACCAAAGAAAAGATCAAGGACAACAGAATTGATAAATGCATTTATATCAGTTGTTGGGGTTCTTTATATAAAAAACCCTAAGCAAAATAAGCAAAGATGATAAATTAAAATGCTAATAACTAAAGAAAAAATTACCCCTTTCAGCTAACTGAAATTTTATTAAGTCATAACTTTGGTCTCAGCAAGGAAAGAGACACAGTTAACAGGATTACACTGGAGATTCAGAAGAGGAAAACTGAAATTTCTTCTAAAATCTGTCAGCTACAGAATGGATAGATGATATTCTTTAGAATATCAAGAGACTACCTCTGAAGCCTGTGAGAATCACCACAACATAGTGACGACCACGCCAAGGTCTTTCTCTTGGACATCTGACTAATCTGACTAGACCTGAGTGGAAGTTCAGCACTGGTTTAAGCCAGAGATCCAGGTAATCAAAGCTGTTAAAAATACTACCGGGGATTGCTGTGTTTCTTTATTTTGGTATTGGGATTTTTGTTGGTATTCTTTTAAACAAAACCTGTAAAACATACAAATTTATACCCACCAATGCCGCAAAGTTTTATGGGGAGATTAACAACAGACTTTTTCTGGCACAAAACCCCTTAAGAAGCATAACCTAAATAAAGAATTAGACCAACACTTGTTTGCAATTTGATCTGTCTTAGAGGCTGCTTAATCACAAACAAGAGGTTAATCTTAAGACATGGAAAACAAACGATTAGCACTGGAACATGAAATAGCTCACACAGATTTGTACGGGTTTGCATTTAACCAGAGATTTCTGTAATTTGTCAGGCATGTCCGTGACTGGGAAATGCATTATGTTCTTAACGTGGGACAGGTGCATAACACATTATAGTGGCTATGTTGTTGAATATCTGTGTATTTGTTGGTCTGCAAAATGATGATACCATTCACCCTCTGTACACTGCTAATTTTTGCTTTATCATTCATCTCATATAGTTAGCAATTATTGTACAGAAGTTATTCCCCTTTGCCAATCAGACCATGCCAGGTATCTTTTATCAAAACCCTACTAGGAATACATTTTCAGGTGCTCCTGGATCTAAGATCCCTTTCCCCTCTTTTTAGTGTGTTTGCTCAACACAGCACAAGTAATGGAGCGTTTAGCACAAATGGGACGTGTCATTTCACGGTACTAAAACAGCATACCAGATAACCAGCAAGCATTTTGTTGCACAGCCCTAAGGTCACATGCAGAATAACAGAGAGATAAACATAAGTCAAAGAGAAAGTGAAAATTAAAGTTGCACAAGATAGAGAACAACGACAAAAACAAAGGCTTGCCAGCACAAACAAAAGGTTTGGAGCTGTTTGAGCGGTACTGGCAACTACTCCTCAAATTCTGAAAGAGATGTTCAACTACCAAGTCACAGTCACCAACAGGAGAGGTTTTATATCCAGTGAGTTGGCTTACAAAAATAGGAATTTGCTCCTTATTGGTGGTTTCATGGCATTAATGACTTTAGGCCTCTCTCACCCTTGCTGTGATTCAGGTGAGTCCCAGAAATTTCAAGAATTCTGCCCTCATTTTCTTACCCAAGACTTAAGAATTTTACTTTTTGTTTTTTTACAAATCACTGAAGAATTACAGAAGAAACAGCTAGGAGTTCAGCTGAGAAATAAAATATCACAAGTATACCCTAACAAATGCTGAAGGACAGGTAATGCTGCTGTATTGGCTAATGACAGACAATGTAGCTACAACGTGGAACACACTTTATTCTACAATCACATACAGTCACAGATGGGACAACTGGCCACATAGCTCCTTTTTTAAATCTCTGAGAAGACCAGACCTAAAACTGTTCTGGTTATTTTAAAGCAGAGGCAGAGCAAATTTCAGTCCTCGGGCTGCAAGGCACACAGCCCAGGCAGCACCAGGAATGGTTGCCAGGAGAACAGTGACTGAAGGCCAGACCCAGCTCTCCAGATTACACATGGCCACCTCAGGAAAGCAGGCAGCATGTCTACTGAATGGTGACCCCTGCCACGGGATATCCCTCTGTCTTCTGCACATCATTTACTGGAATGGGCTACCACAGCTGAGCTGCCTCCTCCTCTGGCCACCCTGTATGCAGGTCACAGCCTTACAAATCCACCTGCCTCACCCTTTCACCAACACTGGTAAATGTTTAACTGCTGATGCTGGACCAAATCAACAGTCTATAGACTGCTTGGGGGCAGATTAATCAAAAATTATTTTTTCTTAAAGGTTTATGGGGAGTCAGCAGCAAAAAGAAGTATTTGCTGGCTGGCAAGAGAAATGTAAAGAGGTTACACGTGCTGAAGGAGGCCTGAGAGAAAGTACCCATCTGGCTGGAGAGGGCTGGACAGTACTGTAATATATGGACAAAATCATCACTGACCAGAACCTTGGAAAGCAGCATCCTGCAGAGGTCTGACAGCAAAAAGCAGGGGAGAGTGGAAGGAAAAATGTTTAATGGCAGTTCCTGAGCTGCAAAATGATGATGAAACTGAAATAGAAAAAGTCAATTGAGTCATGACTTAAAATCTTCTGAAATTTTTTAAGGTCTGAGTTCACAAAGGCCTAATTTTAGCTAGATGGAAGTTCAAAGTTTTGCTTTGCTTCAGCGTGCTTTTTTCAACCAACTGCAAGTGATTTTAAACATTTAACATTTGTTAAAGAATGTTTGCAGTGGTTTGAAAAGAAATGATCACCAGTTTTCACAGCATTGTGATGACTTTATGAGGACAAATGCTGCTTTCATTTATAGTTGTTCATCTCCAATGTTGTCAGTGAAAATGTATTGGATGTTGAAGAAGGAGTCCATGAAAGTATTAATTTGGATATTTATACCTACAGCCTACGATTATACAAAATACTATAAACTGATTCAGCATGCTCTACAGGTGCCAGGAAAATAACTTATAACGTTATGACATTATGAAGCTGAATTTAAACTAAGCCACCTACTATTAAAATCATGTGAAATATGTACATTGAAAGCTTGCATAAATCCTAGTAGCATACATACATTGGGGTTTTTCAATACCCACAGAGTAAGTTATTTCCTTACATACTCAATTTAATAATCCACCAGATTTCTCATTCAAGCTTGTCAGTATCTCTTATGTAATTACTTGGGACACAGAAGAATGGATACTTTCTGGACTTGTGCAGCTGCAGAAGTCAGTGCTGTAACTCAGAATAAAATTTATATTTATCTAGTTATGGGTACCAATTCACAAAGCCATCACCATCTCTAGATGCAATTCAGATGCAAGAGAAACATAATCCTCAAATGTGTATTATCTTTTATTTTTTTTATCATGTCTTTCCACTAAATCATTCTAACAATCAGAGGGATTTTCTATTTTGAGGAAACAATATCCTCCAGATAAGGACCATGACTCAGAGAAACAATAAGCCACAAACAACAGCCAAAAAAATTCTCTGCCATCTTGACTATTTCCCAGATTGCAGTGTTATTAGAACACACATAATTGATATGTAGCAGAGCCAGTAATATCACACAGCAAACAGCTTCTTATGCTCACTGAGAAATTAACTATTTCTGCAAATGCTGGGAAAATTAAGGGGTAATTAAGGTTAAAACTCCACCACTTAGGTGTCTAGGTACTCATGTTTACACTCTGGCTAGGTTTTGAAGAGACCACTTTATGCAGTGGAGGCAGGATTTAGTTTCCTCAAAATGGGCTTCTGGAGCTCTTTGAGGTATCATGCAATATCCCAGCTGGCCTCCAGCTGCAGATACAGAAGATCATGAGTCTCTCACAGGTGTGGTGTCTCATCAGAGAAGTCCACACACATGTCCTGCGTACTCTAGCACACCTCAGATATCACTCAAATGCCACCTGTCTTCAGGAGACTGAATCAAAAGCCCTGGGGATCTGGCTAGTACAATCAACAGCAATGTTTCACACCCTGAAGCAGAGACATAAGAAAGTCAATTGACCACCTAGAATATTTGAGACACTTAAAGCTACCTGAGATATCCACATGGAGATGGCATATGCATCACAAGACCTAAGGAAACCTGCTTCCCACTGCATATGCTACTGGATATGAAGTGTCATCTCAGAACACACACAGCAACTATGCTGGACAAGGAATAGCTCCGTAGGTGCTCTAGGCGTCTCGTTCAAGGGATCTGAATTGCTCCATCAGCCTCACCCTCCATATTGCCTAGCCCTCCAGGCCTCAGATCCATTGCTAAACATGTTTACCATCATTTAAGAAGCAGTTTATCCTGCCTGATCTGCCTCTTCCCGGATGAGAGTGGGTTTCCCATAAGATCCATGTCATGCTTCTCATACTCACATGGGTGTCTCATAAATCTCCAACAGCACAGATGTTTATGTTTAGTCGAGTGGAGTGAACCTCTAGTAGCTAGTTAGTTGACTCACTGTCTAGGCTATATTAACTGTATAGACTAACCCTCTATCACTCTGATTATCAGATTAAAGGGACAACTTAGACAATTGCATAAGAACATCGCTCTCCATAAGCACCCAGATTTAGGTGTCTTAACTTCAAACTGAATCTAATCACAACTTTCCTGATAACTATAGGATTACTCCATGCATAAACACAATTATTATCACAAAGCTTTATCCCTTGGTGAAGATTCCACTGGTACACTTCTCCGTTCAGATTTTTCTCTCATTTTAAATCTAAGTGAAGAAATACAAAAAACCTGTAGTCTAAGCATGTACATTCTTCTGAACTTCACGTTCTGAGCCCAAAGCAGCCATATATGGGTGTCAATGACACCAAATTGCCATATTTTTCAAAGCAAGTGGCATAGTAGTAAATGTCATGCAAGCACAGGCTAGTGCAGGGTGTGTGTCTTATACCACTTTACAAACCTCTTTTGCATTCAGGGTAGGTATTGCAACCTACAGCCTAGTATTCAGGTTCAGAAACATAAAATACACATCAAGTAAAGGTTTAAGTTCCACTAACAGATTCTATTAGTAAGTTGTTAATAATCTTTATTTCTTAAAATAGAGCAATTTTCAATCACAGCCTAATCCCGTAGGTCATGATTAAATATGTTTACACCCAGCTTTTTTTTCTCTATATAACCATGTGGGAGCAAAGACTGATGTGACAAGGGGAGCTGAGGGAACTCCAGGCCCTCGCTAGTAGTTTCTCCTTTATTCTACATGCTGGTCTGGGCTAAGATGTGCATCCTGTTTATATCAGGGCCCTATTCATGTTTTTGCTCCTCATTAGGATTTGTAGAAGGGCACATTAGATCCTAGCAGCCTTTCTGGGGTTTTTTAAGAAATTTTTTTCAGTCATAAATCCAGTGTGGAACACTCCTAAGTGAACCATGTTTTTTCTGTGTGATCTTGCAAATTTCTGATCATTTAAAATGCCTGCACAGCAGGGAGTTTATCGTTAACAATGCTGCAGTCACTAAATGGGAATTATCTGTCATCTGAATTACATCATCTACAGCCAGGACCATTATGCAAGCCTCCTTTTGAGGAGCCATTTAACACCACACACTGTAAGGCTGCATTATACTGTACACAATCCCACCAGTGTACAACAACCAGAGTGCCACCTAGTGTGACCCACGCTACCATCGCTGGGGCTAGAAACAAATGCTGACATGGGAGGAGCTACTAGAAGAGGCTGAAAGCAGAGCTTCTTAAAATACAGCAGCAGAACCTGAATGAAAACAATATTTTAAACTTTTCAATATATTTTAATACACATCGAAAGAAGTCTGTAGAATAAAACAAGAAGGATATGTCCAAATGCTGGAAGGAATACATCAATTTCTGTCTTTAATGATGTTCAAAACAGAAGCTATTTTTCTATCACTCCACACACAGGAAATTAGCAAATAAAATCTCGAGATTCAGTTTACATCATGAAATAAGATACATCATCAAAACCTTCAGAAACACATTAGAGAAGAGATAAAATCTGTGGAGTCCTGTCTAAGTTGACATTCCTCACAACTATGCAAAAATCTGACCGAAAACATATTGTCAAGCAAAACCAGGCTTACCTGAAAGTGCAAAATTATGGTCCATATCAACCCCAAAGTCAGTTTGGGATTCCCATCTGTTATATCATCATTTCTGATGTTAACCAGTTTCACCTGCCATCACAGAAAGAAAATACAGGCAAAATTAAAATAAATACATCGCAAATACATATTGCATTACACAGGCATGATTGTAAAGGATGTACTACTCACTTCCTGAGCCTACTCTGCTGGGTTTTTTTAATTCTCAAAAGCAGAAAGGAATTGCATTCTGCCTGTAAGTGGCCTGCCAGGAATTGCCCTCTCCCACTCACACTGAGATGAAGAAATTTCTCAGCTGTCACCAGGCCAGCAGATCTGTTCCCCGTGCCAAATACCCTTTGCCTCGGCTCTTGTCAAAAGGGGAAGGCACAACAGAGCAGGGCAGGACAACATGAATATAATGATCTGTAGTTGCTCTATCAGTCCCAGGGCAGTACTGACACTGGGAAGTTATCGCTGCTGTTTTTCCACCCCATGCTTTCCTGTACTTGAGCAAGAATTCTGCAGCAGAAGAACTGGCCTGCTAAAACAGAGGTCTGGCTTGATAAAACTAGGAATTTAGTATCATGTTTAAGTAACCAATGGCTTAATAAAGACAACAATTATTATCGTTTCTGATGCTGTACTCATTCATAGTGCTATAAGCAAATGGTTAATAGATTAAAACAAGAGCTGCTATTACACTCCAATACACTCACACCCAGAGTTCAATAATTCCATTTTTTGGTCTGATTTTATTAACACATTTAATTTCTCTATATGTATTATGCATGCATTTAGTCTAGCAGTTAGAGATGACTAAGCTAAAAGACATTTTATGCTTACATTAGTAAAGTTAGATGCACACGCTTTTCAACATATACCCTGCTATCAACTGAACAAGCAAAGGCATGTCCTTCTTTTTATCTGCAGACATAATATTAACTATTTGGAGGGAGAAAAAAAGCCAAACTTCACTCCCTGCAATAAAGACAGTGTATTCCACAGCTTGTTGTTTGCTAATTTCTCAAGTCAGGCTTCAAAATTACCAATATATAGGATCTCTCTGCCCTACAATCACAATAAGCATTGTATTTGGAGGTTATACAGCCAACCTGAGCAAGTTACCTGCTACATACAGTTCAGAAACACCTACCAGAGGGCTGAAACTTTAATCAACTGCAAGCCCCACTGACAATTTGCCAAGACCAAAGGCCTACAAGCATTTTGCATGCTAGAATACAGCCATCTTCACAAAGCTGCGAGGCTAAAGAGAGCACAAAAATCCTTAGATCACAGTCGACGGCAGCATGTGCATGTTCATAAACATGAGGATGACACAGCCCTAAATCTCCTGCATTTTAATACACATGGTCTGCCATGCATAAATAAGGCATGGTGCAGCACAAGTCCCAAGGTCCTGCTGCATAAAAATGCCATTGTGACTGTCAAGTAGCCATTCATTTACTTTGTAGTGTACTTGTTCAGTGGCTCACTTAGGTTAACAGGAAAAGTTTGCTTTGAACTCAGCAAAGGGGGATTGAGTTCTCAGTGCAAACATACCATCCAGTGACCTGAAAGGCAAGTTTGAAATTTCTCTCAAAATGCAAAAGGACATCTGGTTTCATAACAAAATTAAGTGTCTGTTTATGGTTTGCTACCTCACATTTTCTCAAACCTTTGAAGAAGCAAAAACAATTCTTGTTTTTTAAATCAACCAATCAGAACGATTTTCAGTGTCAATTCATTGGGATGTGATGGATAGGGAGGAACAGTTTTTCCTTACATGTTTTGGCTTTTTTTTAAATTGCCATTTGGTAAGGGGAGAAAGCAAGAATTCTGTAAGTCTTTAAAAGATACTGAAAAGTGTAAAGAAATTCAGAGTAGCAGAAAACCACACAACAGGATGGAGATACACTGGCTAAAAAGAGATAGTATAAAGTGAAATTCAGCCTGAATCTTCCACAGTGCCCAGGCGGCTCTAACACCTTTGTAATTGGTCTAAAAAGACCAGTTTTGCTTTAATCAGGACCAAAGTTTGAGAAAGTTTTCCCAAAACAAATACAATCAAAACAAGGAACTCCCACACAACATTCTAATATATTTGAATTGGCACTGTGCACTAAAAATTAGATTGTGAACAAACCTGCATACCAACTAATGTCTGGCAGCAAGAAAGACAGTTAAATTTACTATAAGCAACTCCTAAGGATCTCACCTATAATTTTCTCCTCTTTAACAACATATAGCATATGGAATGTGTTGTTATTGCTCAGGGAAGGGTGGCATAAAACTACCTTTCCTACATCTCTCTTAACCATCTCAAGCATGACATAAAGCCAAGCCTACACAAACAGCTGTTACACAACATGCACAAGAGACAAAGCAGGATAAATTATTTTATTTATTAGCTACAGGTGATAAAATTTTCATTAATTCTTTTTTTTATTATTTTCATCATACCTGGCGCTTTTTCAAATAGTCAAGTGCAATTTGGACGTTCTGGAGTCTGTGAAAACGCATCCGACCTTTTTCTCGGGGCTACAATTCGAAAACAGGAGTTGTGAGATTTTCTCATCAGACAAAAGTACAAACAGTCTGATTTAACAGATACTATGTATTTGAAGCACTACAGCTTTAATGAAGTCAATACCTTTGGTGGAAAAGTGTGTTTTAACTACTTATATTAACTTAGTTATTTTTTAGTACAGTGGATGGCAAGACAGATCACTGGTCCCCAACTGCAACTTCGATGCATGCAGGCTGCTCCCTGTAAAGTACTATTAAGGCCAAGAGGGCTACTGCCTACAGAAACTAAACTGGAATACATTATTATAAAATATTTACAATGTATTAAGCAAAACAAAACAGAAGTAATGTCATGGACCTTTACATTGTTTTGGTAAACTCTTGATGGAAAAGCTTACCTCTGTATGGAACTTCATGGCTTAATGGTATGACTGCATAATCATTATGATATCTACACGTATTTATTTAAAGCATCTAATAAAAAGAATATCTTCCTCCAAACAGAATAATGTAACATAAACAGTCGTAGAGTGTAAGTTTAAACTCTTGACTTGGGTAGAACATTTTAAAGCATGAAAAAAACTGACAAGTCAGTCCCCTCAAAGCAAAGTCAAAACTGTCAAGAAGAAACTCTAAAATAAAAATGAGTGGTGTGTTAATGGAAACATGGCAAAACTGCATGCAGTTAGTGCAAAATCACCAAGAAGAAGAATCACACAGAAAACGCATACTTAGCTGTCACAGATCAGCATGGGAAAGCAGTTAAATTTATACCATCAACATCATATCCAAGTCCTTCTATTCTTCCTTATTTCAGATTTTTCACAAACTTTCACAGCAATAAACTGAAGCGGACTATAATTGCTAGGGATCAGCCATGAATATGAGCATTTCCTCAGATAATCACTGTGAAACACACAGATAAGCCCAAGCCTTCCTTAACTGCCTTTTTACCCCCCTCTGGAGTTTCAGATGCTTCCCAAAAAGAAACATAGGAAAATGAAGTTGAATAAGAAGCATAAACTGAAAAAAAAAAAAAATTAATTTTCATTACAGAATCTCCTATTTAGCCCCTTGTTTTTCACACCAGGAACTCAGGATCAAGCATTACAGCCCTTGCTATCAAAGAGTTTCCACGGATGGAATTAAGGACTGCAGACCTGGAACTAGGTTTTCCACAACAAGGAAGGTATAGTAAATCCCAAAATACACAGTTAGCATCTCAGAGGGGAAATATTTTTTTATTTAAAAATGCAGCGTTTTGAGTTATGCTGCACTCCAGAAAAAAAGCACACAAATTCCACTGCAATCACAACTGCAGCACAAAGCACGGGAGCCAGGGAGGCACTCAGGCCCTATGACAGTGAGTTGCTTCAGCAAACACCAAAGTGCAAGGTCTAAAAAGGCAGGAAACAGCTCGCTCAGACTAACAAGCACCCAACGTTTTACACATTATAAGTAGATATTTCCCTTCTGGATGGGCAAAATATAGTGAATCGATAATTCAGCATTTGTTGCAAGAAAGATAAACCCTGCAAACTATCTGTATTTTTAGCAGCCACAACACAAAGCTGTTGCTTGACTTCTAATCTACCTGCTTTGATAAAAATCACTACTACGTGTGGTAAATTCTAACAAACAGATCTGCACACTGAATTACTTTATTTCAAGATATTATCCAATATATTGGCACACACACCATGGGCGCAGTTAACTGGTGCTTCTAATTAAGACAAATCAATTTTTTGCCATTGATTTCACTAAGAAGAACCTTCAAATCTTTGTCTAGATTACTTGTATATGGACAATACTGTCTGCAAGTTTAAAAAAGTCTTAATTTAATAGATTTATGGTATTTCCCTATCTACTATTTAAAACAATTATTTTATAGCATCCGGAGAGTGTTGTCTAGTATACATTTGTGCCATGGTTTTGTACAGTTTAATGAAAAAAAAAAAACTGAAATCTTGAACATTCGCATTTTAGGCGTTCACAAAAAGGCTGAATAAAAATTTGTCTTTACCATACCTCCACCATAAACACATGTATCCTGGTTTACCAACAAAAGTTCTTTTGTCCTTTCTACAGCCCACTACTGCAGCACACCAAACTAAGAATTTACATTAGCAAACACCACACTTCAAACACTACATTAGTACAGTTATGGGGGTCGGCACCTACCCCCTTATCCTCATCCTCCAAATCCTCATGCTGTTCATTTGCGCATGCGTCTGTTGAACTCACCAACCGTAAGGTCTTCAAAAAATCTCGCTCTCTTGGCTAATGAATATAACAGACAGGAGACAGGACAGCAAAAACACAAGACAGACCACAAATGAAAAGAAGAGCATGAAAAGAAGAACATAATGAAGAGAACAAATACCAAGCAAGGGAAGTAATGCTCACAAAGAAAGGAAATGACACCTGAGGAGTGTGTTAGACCATTTCAGGGACATGTTATCCTTGTTATTTGTAAGTTACTCCCTTAAATGCAAAAAGATATTAAGCATCCAATACTTGTTAAAACAAAAATCAGAAAGAAAAGGAAAGAACAGAAGAAATAGTGCATTACCCTATTATGAATGGAAGTCTCACTAACCACAAGAAAGGAAGAGAACAGATTGCACTCCCCCACAGAATTCACACCAGCATATTTTACCAACAGAAATACAACTTGTGTCTTTTGTATCAGGTCACAGATTTCAGAAAATATCCAAGAAATCTACAGCAGTCAATACCCAACAAGTTAACAAACAGAGAAAGTGCATAATTAACAATCTGGAACCATTGCATTATGATACAAAAGCTTACCAAGGTGTCTCCAGAAAGGACTTCTAGAAGTGAGATTAAGTTATGTCCATCTCTTAGGTCTTCATATAGGTCATTCACATGCTTTCGAACCTGCACAGATAAATGCAAAAATTAAATACATGATTCCTGTTTCTACCTGAGAATTCATGCTCATATTAACACATATCTTTTAAAATACAGATAAACTTCAGCTATACCTCAGCATTGCTTTTTGAATTTCTTCACTTTCATGACAAATTTACAAATATAAATTAATTGTAATAGACAAAATTCACATCTGTGTCTGCACTTGCACAGTTCCATCATATTTATATCACTTTAAAGAAAAGGAAAAAAAAACCAATATTAAGTTACATGTAATGAATGCATGTAGCAATGAAAAAAATCAGTATCTGACAATTTAAACAATATCAGATACTCTCCTATTTAGACCTAAATAGTGAGCATTATGACAACAGTAGCTAGATTCAATGAATTGTAAAAAAATACCCAACAGACAAGTACTGTCAGCAGCATGCATGTTCACTGCAGTCATGCCGAAAGTAACACACTTTCTAATCAAGGCGTACCATCCACCAATTAACACCATGTATTGTCAGCCCAGGTTTCCCAGTACTTCGGGAGCTCTCCCAATGACTCACACATCCATCTTACACACCATACCAAAGAACTATGACATTAGATTGATCTAGTGAGGGGCTGCAATGACAAGAGAGACAGCTGGAAGCCCTACCTTTACTGACAGGCACAACAAATCTGGGAGATACCTGTCCACAGGCCAACTTCTTGACTGTTACCAATACCTTAAATATAACTTTATGTGAAATGTCTTAAGCCATTTCAGCCAGCTGCTCTTTAAATGTGACAGAAGGGACCTAATTTTTCAGAATCAGAGATTTTTGACTTCCTAGGGCAGAGGTTGAGGGCTTTCCAGCTACAGCTTAATGTCAGCTCCCTGGTGTTCCTGTTGAACCACCAGATCAGAAACTTCCTAAGCTTAGGATAAAATACAACATCAGAAATTTTCTTCTTCCTCACCTCTGCTAGAGATGAGTTGTACTTCCAATATGAAATCTATGGGAGACACACTCTGACTGCCAACATACGTGTGTGATGAGGGCAGCAACAATCAACCCAGATCTTCGAGTTTATATAACAGCTCTGTTTGCCACACTTTTGGGGGAATTTTGAGATTCATCCTGCTGCATAAATAACCATCTCCACACGTAATATTAGCTTCATAAATATTTTTCAGTTCAAGATTTCTTACTCGAATTTTTAAACATGAAATTACCCTGCAATCTGTTTTCACAAACACCATCGTCTTAATTGAGAGTAGTATCAGAACATATTTATGCTTGTGCTGAAGACTAGCCAGAACAAGTCATCTAGAAGACTGTTCCATGAGGAATTACAGAACATATTTTCCAAAACGTTTACACAGACTGCACACACAGCCAGTTCAAGTTACAATCCAATACTGTAATACATATACATAGCTTTACAATCTCACACACATACACAAAATAGTATCATTTTAATTTTAGTTACTTTTTTTTTTAATCCTACAAGCAATTTAATGTAAAAAAAAATTCTAAGAAAAAATTTCTCTAATAATACTGAAGTACTGTTAAGCTGAACAAAGAAACAGAACAGGTGTTCTCCTACTACATCTCTGGTGAAAGGAAAGAAAAGGGAAGCCATATAAATCATTGATGTCCCTGATACAAGATTCAATTATGATAAATGCTTGAGAGGGGAAAAGCACAAGGAATTTTAATCTTTAACCCAAAACAACTGTGACTCGTTATTTTTACATTCAAAGAATTATATCAACCCAAGTACTAAACTCTTTCTGTTAAAAGTAGGCAAGTTTTCTTTATGACAAAACCCTGTGAGAGGGCTGCCTGCCCCACCACCCAGGATATGTCACTGGGCACTTCCCCAGCAGAATCCCCAGCCGGAACAGATCCACAGTGCAGTGGCCAGAGGCATGGGAGGACATAAGGTTAAGGACAGAGGAATGTGGTGTCCATCTCAAAGACCCTGCACCACCACAGGTGAAGAACTGTCCGTGCAGCATCAAGTCAATGCCCACACTCTTTTCAACATAGAACTCAGGGGACTTGCCCAATGTACAGGTACCTGGATTGAAGGGTGAGAAAATACCACTATTTCTGTTGTCTGCTCTTTTTTCCCATTAGATGCAAGATAACTTTGTTATCCTGCTAGTCTGTATCTCACAGCACCTACTTGTTGAGCTTCTGTTTGTTTCTTCTGCTCTGAGGTTTCCTAAGTATTACAGATGCAACCACCTTCCCCAGTTTATCTTTCTCAAAAATCACAGACACTTCAGAGATGAACTCACACTGGATATGAAAAAGCTGGCATAGAGCTGTCAAAACAGGAAAAACCAGCAGTACACATTATGCATCTGTCTAAGTTTTGCCACTGGCTGACAATTACTGTGAGGATTCATTATTTAGGAAATACTGTGCCAGTCGTCCTGTAACAGGGCAACATAATAAGGAATTTCTTCCAATACTCTGAACAGCAGATGAGCATCTAAAATGCTGTATTTGGGCAACTGATGTGAGCAAGCATGTTCACTCAAAGCATCAGATCACTTCTTCCAAAAGGAGCATCTTGTGCTCCTCCAGAGATCCTACACTGACACTTCAAAAAAGCTTGAAACATCAACTCTGCGTAATTATCACTTGGGCAACTCTTGTCTCTCAACACATATAATGAATTCTTTTAAATTACAAGAAACAAATGTAAATCCTTCATTGCTCTTTACTGCCACATTCAGCCTCCTTCAGAACACACAGTACCACAAATACTGGATGTACATGGGGGTCCCTGGACAGATGTGTGGGATCTGCTGAGCCCTTGGCATTTCTTAACAGTTCTTGTGGCTTTTCAATAAAATCACAGAATTGTCAGCCCTACATTTTACAAAGTCCACACACGAAGTAGGTTACATGCTGCCCTCAGGCAACTTTTTGCAATATACTCATGTGAGTGTGGCAGATTTGATAATTTGGACATGAGAAGAGATTCTTTAAGGAAGACGTGGGAAACGGTGAATGGCTGAGGTGCATCTGACAAAACTTAAACAAGAAAAGCAAAATGGCTTCGCCAGTGAAAAGAAGACAGTGAATGTAAGGCACTGTTTCAGAAGTGATTCATCTTCTGGCCTCCATCTTCTGGCATGTATACTATGATGCCTGTGGTAAGGAAAGCTCCATTCTCCTTGCTATGACTTCCCAGGCTTCCACATGACTATATTCCATAAGCCATGTGACTATGGCTTCCCAGGCAAGTGGTCACAGCACCAAGCCTGACAAGAGTTCCAGAAGGACTTGTTTGGACAATGCTCTCAGGCACCTGGTGTGACTCTTGGAGATGGTGCTGCGCAGGACTGGGAGATGGACTGGACGATCCTTGAAGGTCCCTTTCAGTTCCACTTATTCTGTGATTCTGTGACTTTTGAAGGTCCCTTCCAACCCAAACTATTCTATGCTTCTACGATGATTCTACTAAAACAAAGAAGAATCACACCCTTTTTCTTACCTAGAAGTAAATAGGATAGGAAAATAGGGTTGTACCCATTTCTGTGTATACAGTGGGTGCACAGCCAGCATACTCGTAGATCCCTCAGACTTTCATGTTAGGGTGTAGTGTGTTCCAGACCAGCACCTAAAATGTAGGGAGCACATTCCCAACTGAAATAGTGTATGAAGAAGCAGAAACAAACATTAATGTGCTGCAGAATCTACAGTGGAGGCAGAAGAGGCAGGAGAGAAAATATAATCGGATCAAGCAGGAACAACTCTAAGTAACGCCCATGTACCGGAGGCCACCAGGAAATCCCTGAGGCAGGTGAGGCAATCACTGTAGCCCTGGCAAGCTGCATGACTTGGAAACAAGGCAGAGTTTTGTGCTCGTGTACTTGCAAAACTACCCAATTTTTTACAGGGTGAGGAAAGCAGACTACTATAATCAAGTATCTTCTTTAAAAACATCGGAAGTCTCCCTTTCTATATTATAATTAAGCCACACTGATTAATGTGAGAACATGCCAAATTAGGCCTTTTCTTATGGTTTCCAGAACGGGCAAAATTAGAATCAAAGCTGAACCATACTTATTTTGAATAACTGAAGTTCAGTTGTCAAGCCTTCATAAAATCAGTGTCATTACGCAGGAGTTATCTAGAATTATAATATTACAGATCCAACTGAGGCTGTTCAGACCACAATGCCTGGGAAAGTCTTTTTCAAGTACTGCTCTCCTTGCTTCTGGAAGCAAAGTTAATTAAATGCCCAGCCCAGACATAAAGCACTACAGATTTTCCAAAGGAAAATGGGAAAAGGCTCAAAAGTTAGAACTGTAAGGGGTGTGTTCAGGGAAAAAAGGGGTCAGTCCTTAATTACCACTGAGGTCACAGACAAGTCCAAATGACAGCTGGCTCAAGGCCACTGTGAGTTTCACAATAAACTTCAAATTTATTCTTTAAGAATCTGAGTCAATGCCCGTGGAAAAAAAGATCTCTTCGAACTCCCACTCATTTCAGTTACAGTATAACAATTTTCACCAAGACAATAGATAAATAGTTAAGAGCTTCTATTACTACAGTGTACCACAGCAAATCCCACCCGCATTCAAAGAGCTGGAAAAATTCTGTGGCCACTGTTGAGATCCTGACACCCTGATGAGTTTCCCTAATGTTTCAGTTTCCTAAAAACATACTTAAGCTTGTTTTTAAAGAAAAACTTTTATTAAAATTGCTAGTTATGAAGAAACAGTTTTCTGTAAGTTTTGAGAACATGCATGTTTTAGTCCTCTCATCTTTAAAAATTAAGAAATCACAGTGGCAATTCTAACTGCATGATAACAAATAAACCTATGCCCTGAGTAAAGAATAGAAAAACCTCTGATACAAAAAGTCGTATTTGTGTACAAAAATAAAGGTTTACTAGCTTGACACAAGCAGTATGACTTATGAGAAACACTCAAAATCTGAACAGGCTGTAACAAGATCTATGAAGCATGTAATTGTCAAAATATGAGATTTGTCAAAATATTCCCATGTGACGGATCTGCCAAGCAAGTTGCTTCTTCAAACATCTTCAAGAGTACTTATTTTACTCAACAGAATTCTTACATTCCCCCACGTAAAGAATGAGCACTGCTCAACACACCACAGGCCCACTCCTCCGCAGGTAATTTTCCCCCACTGTGCTGCGTGGGGCAGTGAGGCGCTGAGCTGTGTTCCATGGCCAGCTTGGTGTCATGCCAAGAGATCAAGGAGCAAAGCTCCGTGCAGACTGACACGTACACTGACAGGCTCCCCGAGTCACTCCTGCTCTTTAATCTCCTACTCTAAACCCAAAACTCACTGCTGTGAAAAGACCCGAACTCCAAACACACACCCTGGTCACAATCCTTGTTTTGTACTGAATCCCATACTAAACTTCACTCATTCCATTAAAAACAAGCAAGCACGCAAATTTAATTAAGAGAATTTAATCACTGCATCCCTTGATGAGGGGAACTGAAGCGGTGTGACAGGACCTGCAGCCCCGGCTCCGCGCAGGGCAGGGCGCAGGCGGCCGGAGTGCTGGGCTGCAGATGGTGCTGTTCCCGCAGCTCCAGCGCCGGACACCCTGCCCAGGACACCCCAATTTGCTTTCCCCAGCCAGACAGCATGGGCCCACAGCCAGGGCTGGCAGTGAGCTGGCACACACCAGGTCTCTTCTGTCCTCCTTACTTGCAAGCAGAGCCTGGCAAATCCAGTTTTAGGCCTAGTGGCTCCAAAACTCATTTTCACTCTCTTCGTTTGCTGGACAGTCTAATATTCCACTCTGCAGGAAACAATTCTTGTAGTTCACGGAAAATAAACAGTTCTTTATTTCATACTCACGAGTAATTTTTCTGCTTGAATACATTTCTAGGTATTAATTCTCACAAACAGCAGACACAGATGATGTTACTCAATTTCATAAAATTCCTTTATGATTTTACTAAGGCACATTTAAACAAGTCTCCTTTACAGAGTGAGTTCAACACCCCTGATCTTTGTTTATAACAGATGTTTTCTAACTGAAGATTCATCCTTGATTGCATCCTTCACTTTCTCATCTGGCCAATGCTTTGCATTCTATTATCAGAATAACACCCTTCCTGTGTTCCACCCATTTAACAGCCTGTCCTTGTATCTAAAAGCTCAAATCAGTCACTTTTTTTTTCCCCTACATTAACCTTCACATTTCTCCCAGACAACTCAATCATCCATTGCTTTTATATACTCCATTTTGCCCTGGCCTTCAATTATACCACATAACTGGATAACTCTACGAATCATAAAATATTTGTATGGCTTCAAGGTATAAATATACTCTTGCTCAATTAAAAAAAAAATTAATCCAGCCACTGCTAAATCTTGCTAAATATTTTTCTTAACTTCCCATATTTTGTTTCATGAAATGCATTCCAGTATTTTCCTAAGGGGAAAGCTGTAAGAAGAACATCACTTCCGAGACTTCGCTTGCTAACCTATGACATCCCCAAAGCAAGTATGCAAGCAGAGGCATAATCTTACACATATAACAAACAGTAGGACATAAAGACGCACATCCAGGAGTCCTTTTGTGGATTTCAGTAGATGTGTGATATTTGAAACACCATCGTTGTACAGAAGAACTTTAAACAAGTGCCCTAAATGTCCAAAGTCCTTTCCACTTCCTACAGGAAATAAAAATTGGCGCCATTAACATAATCACAGAATGGGCCAGGTTGGAACGGACCACAGTGGATCATTTGCTCCAACCTCCATGCTCCGTGGGGTCACCCAAGAGCACACTGCACAGGATTGTGTCCAGATGGCTCTTAAATATCTCCAATAATGGAGGCTACACAATCTGTTCCAGCACTTGGTCACCTGCACAGTAAAGAAGTTCTTCCTCATATTCAAGAACTTCCTGTGCACCAGTTTCTGCCCATTGCCTCTTGTCCTATTGCTTGGCACCACTGAGAAGAGCCTGGTCCATCTCCTTGACACCCATCCTTTAGATATTCATACATATTGACAAGTCCCCTCTCAGTCATCTCTTCTCGAGGCTCAACAGGCCCAGCTCCCTCAGCCTTTCCTTGTAAAAGAGGTGCTTCAGCCCCTAATTCATCTTTGTTGCCCTCTGTTGGACCTGCTCCAGGAGCTCCATGTCTTTCTTGTACTGAGGAGGCCAGAACTAGACACATTTCAAAACATTTTGAGGAATGGGCTGGAACCCAACCAACACCAATCCAACCACTCAAGATATAATCCCCCCCACCCCTGTCCCACTCCACTTATTTATTACCATTATCACAGCACTACCCTCACTGCTGTTAATCCTGGGCACAGTCTTGGTCATCTGCTTGTAAATTTGCATACTGGGATCAGTACATCCACCTCAGTGGAGCCCATGCAGATTCACAACCAGAAATGCATATTTACCAACATAAAATGTCCAGTGATAGACATCTACTCCATCACTGCTACAATTTAAAGTTCTAAAATATAAAGTTACAGAGATGTCCAGCAAGTTTTAGAATGTAACACACTGAATTAACCTTCATTCTGTGGACAGCTCTAAGAGAGCACGAGGGACAGATGCCACCTGTGGCATGTCAGGTGAAGTCCTGTGCCACGCCACTCATACTTCCACCCAACAACACTTCTTGCACCAGTTGGGATTTCAAGGCAAGCACGTCCATTTCTCTTCCCTCTTTTGCACCACTATAATCCTTTTCGATTTTTCTTCAGGTCAGTACACTCTGTTCCAATGCTTTTGTGTATAAGACTAAAGATATTCATAAATTTCAGAAATTACTAAAATCAAACAAAGAAAATGCGACTCACAACCTGCTTAAAGCCTCACTTGTCTCTTCTGTTCTGTCCCCTTTTAAAAATATTTTATTTACAAAGGTATAAATGTGATAATTAACAAAGAATATAAAGCAAACATCACTAAGCTTCACTTTACATGGCAGCCACCTGAAAGAAGGCATTCTCACCGGAACTATAGGATTACTGCAGATTGAAATCACTAAATTAATAAAAATATAAGCTTTGGTAAGGAATTTGGCAGTGATCAGCATTAAGACTCAAAAGTTGAATAATACTTCACCAGAGAAGGGTTGTGCCTTAGAAGGCTGCCAGAGAATAGTAAAAGTGTAAGGTTAAAAAGGATTGAACAGATCAGCTCACTCAGTCCTGTGCAGCTTGGCTAGAAAACACCAGAGATGCTTCTCTAATTTATTCTTGAAAATCCAAATGAAGGAAATGTAAAATACAGTACAAGTGCTTCAATGTTTGACTACACTTACTTGCTTTACAGAGAGGGACACTTTTCCTCACTAATCTTCAAGCTAAATCTTCTGTAAAATAAACAGACATTTTTGTTGTCCCTTCCCTTAAAGTTCGACCTCAGAATACATGTGTTCACCAGCCTCTGCACACTTTTTACATACTGACGACACGTTATCATGTCCCCCTCCCAGTCTTCTCAGTTTCAGACTAAACAAACTCAATTTACCACAACCTACTTTTAATTTTCCAAGCAAACTTATCTTCTTACTACTTTATTAGAGATGGCTACAAACCTCCTGTCCATGCAAAGATCAGAAGTTACGCGGCCAGTGCCCACAAGCCTGTCTATGAGAAGGCAGAACTACAAGCTGCCTCCTTGTCTCCTAAGTACCATGCTGCCCACAGGCAGGATGAAAAGCTCATGCGTAGTTCCAGGAGCTCCCTGGGCGTAAGCCAACACAGCCCAGGGCAAGCAATGAACCCTGTAAGATTTGTGGCAGAGCAAGGATGATGCTGGTTGCTGACATGACAAAAGGCTGGAGCCAGAGAGATGTACAGCCAGTGTCAGAGAAACAGGTATACCTCACCCTACAAGGCAAAGTCACAGAGCTTGAAAGCTCATGTGAAGATGAGATACAGTGAGGGCAGCAGGCACTGGGATGCTCCCTCTCAGTGGAACTTCCTTGCTCATGGGTGCTGCCTCCCAGAGCCAGATGATGCTGCTGCAGCACCTGACAGCAGCTATGGCAGCAGCAGCAGCCGATAGCACTGGCTCTTCCCAGTGCCAGTTCCAGCTGCAGTTGCAGCAGTTATTAATGGCAATACCCCCAGCAAGCTGTATCTGTTATCCTTTCATCCAAACTTTGTGACAGTAATCTGCTAACGAGACGTGTAAAAAAGTACAGACATACCATTTACACCACTTCCCTTTTGTCCACCTGCTTTCAAAGACCAGATGTTCCACAGTCTCTCCAGGGAGAGAAATTACCCTGCAAGGTCCATAACTCCTCATTCTTTTCTTCTCCTTGGGGAAGAGGTATTATACTTACTGTAATTGCAGACTTCTAGAAGTTTCCCCTCTCCTCTGAATTCTTAAATAGAATGATAAAATGTTACAAATCACTTCAATTAGTTACTAACTGTGGAGTAAATAAAGCTGTGTGACAAGAAAACATAACTTATCTAAATATTCTTCAATCTGTTCTTTCCTTATCTGAATTTCACCCTCATCTTATTAAAATGTATTTCATCAAGTCAGCATTTTGTAGAATGAAGACACCAGCATAATTCTGATGTTTTACACTGATCAAAACTATTTATCTTTTTTTATTCCTTGGTAATGTATCTATACTCTTTTTTCTTCATAAACTAACATAATTACAGAGCCCTTCTCCTGTGATCTTCCATGTAACATTAATTCATTCTGGACCCTATACTTCTCTGATTTTACCCCACCTTGCTTTATTAACTTTATAAAAACCTTTAGTCCTGCTTTCCTCATTTCCCCTTCTTGTACAGCTCCTTTGTATCTCACACACCTTGAAAGCAGCAGTATTTTCTATATGGCGTCTCCTATCTGTTCTGCCTGTCTGTAGCCTGCCTTTGTGTCTCTAACACAAACACCTTCAATAACTGCCAGATCTCCTGCATTTCTGCCTCTCCTGTATTATTTCCCTGGGAGACCCTACCTATCGCTTTCCCTCATTCATTATCCTCCTTTTACTTCTTACTTCTCTCTTTGCTTCAAAAAGTAAGCCTGGGATTTGCAACCACTTGCTTGCAAATTGCCTTCCCTTTCTGAGTTTTGAAGCAGTCCCTCCCAGCCAGTCCAGACCTGTCTAACCAGGCAGCTTTGATAGCAACTTTCTGAACCTGGCAGGCTGAAGTTCCCTCTGGATGGCATTTCACTCACAAAACTTGTCCACACCAGAGGCAGCCAACCCCAACTCCTGCAGCAGGCAGGGAACAAAACAGTAAGAGTGGTTTGCACACCTTCCTGGGGATGAGCTGAGCTGTGCCACAGAAATGCCTTTCTTATGTAGGCTACGGAAGGTTCCTTTGTAGGTGTTCAAATGCAGAACTCCACATTGTTCCTCCTGTTAATTATGAGGATAAATGATTTTCCCCATCACTACACAGTCCTGTCTTTCCAATGCTAAGTTAGTGACCAAAAATCCACCATCGACTTCCTTGATCCAGCTCAATGCCTCCAATCAACAGCAGCCACATTCCCTTTTTTTTTTTCTGTTTTATCTTTGGCCAGAGACGTGCCACAGTGTTTCAGTACACCCAGCTCTCATCACCCTTTGCGTTTCCAAATTGCCTTCACCATTCCTGTCCTGTACTACATGCTGTCAAATGTAACTGACCAGGGAGGAATTGTTTAAAGTATGCAAATACAATGCTAATAACATTAAACTCAGCTTAAAACTAACCCTCACCAAAGGCAATACACTCCAAACATGCCTGAAGCAGGCAATATACTAAGGTTGGCAGATAAAATATTATTCCAATTAAATTCAAGATATTCTAAGTAGAGGAGGGTTGTGAACACTATGTGATTATCTTTAAATGTCCCTGTTCAAAGCACCATAAATGCCTTTAACAGAGAACATGTTTCCTTATAGGAAAAAACATGTTTATTCTGATGCCTTCTTAGGTCCTCACACAGTCACACATCTACACTATCTCAGGGCAAGCCTTGCTTTCCAGAGTATATGAAATATTGCTGTAGAACAAAATACTTAGGTAATGTTTATGATTAAATGTTTGAAGTTGCTCACTGTCTGGAGCCCACATACTGGGGCAAAAACTGCTCCCACTGGAGCCAATGGCACAGTTACATTAGCCCAAAGGGACCCAGATCAAGCCCTAGTATTTCTAAACTGATACATAAATTATTATTAGAAACAGATACATCAAAAGTATATAGATAAAAATAAGTCCATGCATAATTTAACAATTAATTAAAAAGTCAACACTTAATTGAAAATGCTAGAATTTTATCTCTTGCAATCCCCAAGGAATAAATAATATAAAACAAAATCTATGCTGAGAGTTAATTGCAAACAATGGACTGAACAAAAAGAGAATGAATTAATACATTAGTATATTAAGTCTATAATAGGAAGCATATTGATTCTAGTGGTTCTAATTGATCATGCAGTCATCGCATGGCAGACTTAGTTCTCCTTATACTCATTCTTTCATATAAGAGCACCTATATAAACCAATTTCTTAAAAAACTCAACACACAAAAGCATGTACTCAACTGGTTCAGTAGGGTTGCATGCCATAAAAATATCAATGTGCTCAAGCTATCCTATATTTCATGCATATTGAATTTACTGGTTTCAATTATTCTCTTTCCTACTCCCAATTAGTCACAAAGTCTGAATGCATTAGAGAGGATCAAATAAACTTGAAATCTGTGGCATAGTTTTTATTGACTTGAATTTTTTTGTTTATTTTTTATTTATTTGCTTACTGGCAGAGAGACTTTCATGATGCATTTCATGAAGCCTTTAAAACTTTGTACAATTTCCTCCTCTTTTGCAGCTTTAACATCTGGCATTTGTCACTACTTTTCCTCACTGTTTCCTGGTTACTTTATTCCCTCATCTAAACTTTGATTAAACACCAAAAAAGCCCCCAGTTTGCTTGCTGAGCTGCTTTGCAAACAGCTACAGATTATGCTAAGCAGTGTGGTTTACCTCCAAGTAGAAGATTTTTGAAAAAATTTGTACACAGCGCAGCATGAATAAACTACAATTGTGCATATTTCCAGGGAAAATAATAAAATTTCTTTATATCATTAACTGGTGATGTTCTTCAAGAGTTACTTTATTTTTTAGAAGGAGCATGTCTCAAAGAAAAAACACTTCAAGACCTTTTAGAATTGTCCTGAACATTCAACTGCAGAAACTTTTAGGAGAAAAACTTAAATACACTTCTGTCCACCTGGAAACAGTAGGTGTAGTTAAACAACTGAACTCCAAAATAGAGGAGGAAATACTAATACTTTAGCT
Source organism: Corvus kubaryi (assembly GCF_017639235.1). Taxonomy (NCBI): domain Eukaryota; kingdom Metazoa; phylum Chordata; class Aves; order Passeriformes; family Corvidae; genus Corvus; species Corvus kubaryi. The sequence goes on from NW_024582091.1 coordinate 5,578,217, forward strand.
GCACCCAATGCCTAAAGCAAGCTGGAAACCACATGGAAGTGGGATTTTACAAAAGTTGCACCCAACACAGTTTGCAGCAGCTGTCAGAATAAACTGTGGGAGGAATGCATACAAAGCTTATTTAGATGCACCAGCACAGCAAGGTATCAGTCTTATTTTATTTAACACCGGGACGGGGGGGGAGGGGAAGCAGCTTTTTCTGAGTATGTTTCAAAATCAAAAGGTATTAAATTGAGAATTTTTTAAAAAGCTACTACCATTAGATTAACACCAGGTGCCTCATCCTTTAAATACTGATGTAGAGCTACAAAGTACTCATTTCTAAAAGCAGAGGTGGGGAATTTTAAATGACATCTTAACTGCATGGCTTAAAAGAAGATACTGAGAGTAGTGCTATCTAAAATGATAGCCACTAGTGTCAGTTAAGTGCCAGCTTTCAGCAAGGAATGACTGTGCTCCATCAGGAACGGTCGATCCTGCTGCCATTACAGGCATACCTGAACATTTCACGAAGCAATCGACCTAAGAGGCCATTTGCAAACTGTGTGCTGCCTGAAGGACACACAGCAATCAATAACTTCAGGTTGCTATTCTGAATTATTCATTCCGTCTTTGCACAACAAAAAGCTGTTCTCTCTCTCGCTAATGCACTATGACTGTAACACAGTTCATGATTTTGAAACTGGGCTTTAAAACAATAGTTTTCAAAAGCATTTTATCCTGCTACTTACAAAAGCCTTCTTGCTAAGAACACCTTTAAAAGTGACTTTTGGAGCAACTAATGACTAGTGAAGGGATGCTGCCCATTGCTCTCATCAGCAGCATGTTTCTCCCAAGGCATGGTCAGCCAAGGGTCCCAAAACCCAACCCACATTGTGGGTGGCACCAGGTGGCAGGGCTCCCTGTCAGTGCCATGGACAGGACAGCTCTCCAGGGAGCTGCCCAGGCACCCAAAGGCCCATAGTGTTGCTAGAAGGTCAGTTAAGAGGCTCTCTACAACCTTTTCTTCCATGAAAATGAAGAAACATTTTCCCTTGAAGGGGGTGTTTGCTATATCACTAGCCAGTCTCTGCTTGCCATGCCTTTAGTCCTATTTTCTGTACATCATAATTTCTAATAAAGAAACAAAGTATTTCAAAATAGCCCATTTAATCTCTCATGCCTAAGACCTGGCACTACAAAAGAATCTGGTTTTTTTAATTTGAAAAAGAAAATCAACCCCAAATAGGAATTTATCTGCTTTTACTCCATTTTCATCAACAGTGTCTTTTATTTTCTGACTTTTATCTCATTCTCCACCTGTATTTTACACTTGCCTCACTATTTTCTTAAGTTTTGGGGTTTTGAATTCAAAGGATGTCAGGAAGAATTTCTGGGCTTTCATGGAAGCTGGATTTCTCCTTGGGTGCTTTAGGACCATGTGAACACTACAGTAGAATAAAACTTGCAGCCACACATTTACCTGTTCTTGTCACATCAAGGGTTACTTACTGCTCTAGCAAGATTTAACAACCTATTTTTACAGCAGCAGCATGAAACACTTGCTGGAAGCAGAGGCTGGTTTATAGAAGAGAGATCTCTACCCCACCACCACAGTGGCATGTGAGTTCTCCCAGGAAGCCCATACCATAGCAGCAGGTGAGCCTAAAGTCCAATATCTCACCTCTTCAGTCTGTATGTCAACAAGACATAAAAGATAACATTTAAACTGGAGCCACACCACCAGACAGCAAACAGTAGCCTTAGCAAGTCTAAAGCTCCAATTAGTTCTCAGAAAATCTGTTATCAATTCAAAAGAAAAATTTCAGCATTTAAAAAATGTAGTGACAGTCCACTTGACCCTGAACTGTGGAATTCAAATACTACTTAAACAGCAGAATTTTGCAAATAACACATTATGTAGCTGTATAAAACTAGGTGTCTCAAGAACATGAGCAGGAAATATTTCTGCAGTGACTATGTTTCTATTTTAGCAAAGCACACAACATGCTTTACTAGTCAACTAAACTGACAAGGGGCTAACACTGAATTTTAAATATTATGCACTTACATGCTTTGAATGCAATGCAACTAGAGATGGGCAACAGAAGGATAAATATTTATCAGTCATCTTCTTGTTTGTGATTACTCAGTAAATCCCATAAATATTGAACTTAATTAGAAGTGACAGTAGGCCTCCATGCCATTCCCCAACAAAAGATGATAACTCGTAAAAGCGTCATTGCTGCTGACCTAGAATAAAACCTCTTGAATATACTGGTAGAAAGGTGTGAAAGTTCAGGACTTTCTCCAGGACTGCAGGAGAACAGGAGATTAACTAGAATGAGTAAGGAAAGCACTAAACAAGAAAGGAAAATGTGAAAACAGATGAGAAAAGAAAAAGATAAAAAAAGCAAAAAATAATCAGGGGACAAAGAAAAGAAACAGGAGAAAGAAAACAACACAAATAGGATGGAAAAAAAGATGAAATTAAAATGTGATCCATCCCCATGCCCATAGTGGGCTCATATCCACACACATGGTCTGGTCTTTCCCAAGATCTCTCATAATTTTCATTATCATCTTTTCTACTTCTTGTTGAACCCTACATATGACAGCTAAAGCACACTGACTTCCTTTTACAGTCAGTGGAGCAAAAGTATTTCTAGGATACAATTCATCTTCCCCTTAGGTAGATATCTTAGTGGGGGGACATTTAGAAGGGCCTGTTCCCTCAGCTACCTACTAGAGAAGGCTGGGTAACCGGGTCAAATAAACCTATTGCAATGCCTGAAATGAGACAATTCCCATCCTGGTTTGTCTGAAACAAGTTATTGGCAGTGAATTGGCAAATATGAGTTGCATATAATTTGTATTAAATACAAGGTAGATGAAACTGAGGGCTCAGGTTCAAGTTAGTGCATTGACTAGGAGAGGTCCTGCTGTCTCCGCTAGAAATGCACTCATTTATTGTGATATTTTTTCTACATTCCCTCCACAACATAGTGTTTTTGTAAATATGCCCTTATGTCTTAAGATAGAGAACATTTGAAAGACTGACTTCAATTTCCATACAAGTCACCATTCTAGAAACAATGGTCTAAGAACAGAAATCTGACAACTGTATCACTACCTGCTTTCAAACTACTTCCAGAAGATAAAGTTGCATTGCTACATAAATTCCAAGCTAATGGAAGAGCTATAGTCAAACTATATTTGTGTGAGTTAGCAACCCTCAAACTGAATTCTAAAGTGAGCAATCTGAGATGAAAATCAAGGCCAGCAATACACACAGTCAACACACCCCATCTGCTCATCTATCTGTATCTCTACCTCTGCAATCACCCAACCCAGAACTATTTGAAAATGAAGGCCTAAGGCCATTGACCTTGGCAAGCAAGGCAAAAGGTTTTAGCATGAACTCTTTGCCCTCATTTCCTTATGGGTTTAGAGTCTAAATCTTTTTTAAGCTACTCCAGCATGGCAATGATGACTGCGCATGTTTTAGAAATGTGTAAAATGATGTTGTATAGAAATATAATTTTCTGTACACTGCTCTTCTGTAAAACAGGGCACTATTTTTAACTTGTATTAAATATTGCTCTCCAAAAAGCTTCAGATAGGCTTTTCTGCATCCCGCAGAAAACTAAAGCTGCATTTTTAAAAGGCTTCTTTAATACACAAAAAGATGAATAGCCCCTATAAACATGACAACAATTGCCCTCAATTAGATGAAGAAATGCCTGATGGTTAATTTGGATATTGCATTTTACTGCCAGAGTACTGGCAACCTTCCTGGATGGATTTTTTTTCCTTCAAATCTAATTTGTCTGAAGCATCCTATAATGGATACCTTTCCTATAAACATGAGGTAAAACTCAGAAAAGGAAGGTTGCAGACCTGCCTTTTGCCTTTTCTCCTTAGCAAGTAAAAGACTTCTGCAGGGACATGGGGCCACTTGGATGTTTCAGGAATACTAGGAGGAGGCTTCTGCATAGAAGGGGTCCTTGGAGTAGCTGTTTCTAGATACAGCATGTTTCCCTTGGGTCTAACAAATTCACAAAAGAAAACCTATCGGTATGAGCAGTTCTGTGACTCCAGACTCACCCTGCCCACAGAAAGGTTGTATGCTGTGCAGAGGCTGATGGCAGGACCACTCCTTCTGGCTCAGTCATAGTGAGAAGGACCAAAAGATCCCTCTGCAAGAGAAGTCTCTTGCTAAAGACAAAATTGACCCCCACTTCAATTCTGAGCCTGGTTTCCAAGAGCTCCATACATTTCTAAATTTTAAAAGATGTGAAAAAAAAAGGTAATTTTAAACATCCACATCCCTGTAGAAATTCTCTTCTGTTTCAGCGTCCAATATTTCTCAAATACCTGCAAGAGCAGGCAACAGACAGAGAGAAATAATAAAGCTGTTCCCTAAAAAACTCTGGTTTTCTCTAAACATGAATACAAGGAGATCTTCCCAACAGTATTTGAACATTCCACTCATTAATTAAATCTCAACTCTGACAGTTTGCAGATACATTTTTATTTGACTCTTGCATGAATTCAAACTCAGAGTGGGGGGGATATCAAAGCAAGTTATGTCAAGTAACCACACAATCTGTTTCTCCAGAGAAATGTCTACGCTAGACAGCTGGCACTGAAACAGCAGATTAAATTTAGAACTGAAGGGCCATGCAGTGAAGGTGAACTCTCAGCTTTTAGTTCTCTGTTGACTGAAATCTGTACATGTCGTTAAAATAACATGCTTTGTCCCTGAAGCAAAGTTCACTGCTATTCTAAAGAAAGCCATTGAAAAGTGACTTTTGCCCTTAGGAAGCCTCTATTTCTTATCCATGAGCAGCATATTGATGCCACAGGATGATCTAGAGATCTCTCTCTCAAAGTCATTCCCCTGTCCTCAGCATGGTACTTCAAATATTTTTCTTTTTCATTTGCCTTAGCTGTGGTGCTACAGCCATGACACACTAATTCCAGAAATGAGCCAAGCCCTATAGAAAGAAATCAAGTCTCTTAAACCTTGACTCATTTTAATTTCAAATTCAAGTACTCAATTAGATCACCTTGGGCAGCATTTCAACTCCCCCATGACTCCTCAAAGACAAAGCACATGCATAAACTTCACAATTTAAGATCTTCTTTATATGTAACACAGCTGCATCCTGAAATGAAACATGTAGTAAAAGACACAATCACTGCTGTAGCTACCAGTCATCCAGACATGACAGAAATAACAACTGACCTTCATGAGATGCTGATTTATCCATTTTGTGAATGTCTTCTTTTGTACTTTGTCACGCTCATCTAGAGGTAAAAAGGAAAGAGAAATGTTTTAACAGCTCTACAAATGATGCAGGAGATTTTTTTTATTAATACCTTTATAAAATTAATTTTCTAATAAATTTTTTTAATGGTATAGCCTGCAAAAGCTCAAAAATATCTAATCAAAATAATAGCACAGAATTTTGTTCTTTTCAGTACATCACAACATGATATGAAACAGTTTCTTGAAGCTCCAGGTAAGTTCCTTCAGGGCAACAGCCCCTCACGTATGACAGTAGCCTACTAATAAAAATCTAACTGCCTAGGAGAAGTCAACTGGCACTCAAAATGTACTGCAAAGGTCATGGCAAAGTTTTAAGAGCTATAAATGCTATTCATAGTCTATAAAATCAAATTATTACTAATGTATTAGCAGTAGCAAATCTGTTACAATATGAAAGCTAACTTTTTCATTCATTATGCTTTTCATCTGGAATAGCACCCTTGTTCAAACACACAGGACTAGTTACAGCTTCAGTCAGGGAAAGGACTCTCTTTTAACCCTCTATGAAATAAACAGAGATGTCCACTAACCCAGATATGGGACCCAGCCACTGCCAGCAGTTTGCTCCCTGGCGTGGCAGTTTGCATCAATGACTGCCCACAAAACACTGTGAAGAAATAATAAAAGCAATAGACTCAGGGTAAGAAAGCATCCCACTTATGGGCAGGGAGTATGTATTCTACCGAGCCACACTGCAGAAAACCTAACCAGCACTCCAGCACAAGAATTATCTCCAGCTACCTGTGCAGGGCCACAGCCAGTACAACTGCTACAGAGCCCGGTCACCAGCCTGGAGCTCCCAGAGCAGGAGTCACAGTGCTCTAGGACTGGGACCACCTGTGCAAGCCTAAAATAGCAAGAGCCCTTCAGCCTGTACAACACAACTGCAGCTGTTTCATTGACTCAGGCTATTTGCAGTGTGGCTGAGAATGAGCAATGATCTCAGGTAGCAAAACAAGATCCCTATATACCTACTGCCATCACTAAAAGACTGAACCAGATCCTGTATTTTACATTAAAAAATACTGTTGTCTGGTTGGTCAAATACAACAATTAATCAATTAAAATAAATTCACAAAAGGTCTTTCAAGGACTTTGAAGTCTCTGGTGTGATACTTGGGTCTTTCAAAACAGCATGACATTATACAAGAGTCCATCCCAGGCCAAACTGAGCACCATATGCAGTTCTTAACAGTAATGAGAAATAAGTATTGGGAAACAAAGCAAAAACAAAACAAGTGAAAGCCTGTGAAGCCTTTGCATAGTCCTCTTATGTGACTCAGACTTTCTACATGCTCATTCATATCTTTGCATTTAATAGTCATATATACATTTTTTCTGTTATTTTTTCCAGTCCTTTCTAACACACCTATAAACTTTCATAGCCACAGCTCGCTGTGGCAGTATGTGCAGTGTACTTGTATGTTCAGCTCTGTATAGTTGCTGTCTTCTAAATGCTTTTTCCACACTACTCAAGATATTCTAAGCTTCTGGCACATGCTTTTTTTCCCACTTCACAGCTCTACAGTCTCTTATTCTACTTGAAGACCCAAATAAAGAGGAGAAAGAGAAACTAAAGAACAAAGCTGTACTATTGGGAAAAATAAAAAAACTGTCAGAATAAGAAAATCTTTTGCAACATATAAATTTCTCCGTAGCCTTCATCTAGCAAGACACCACTTCTGACATAAGTTATTTATCCTAATAAGGTGAAAGCTCTGATTTAGTAAATGTAGAGAACAGAAAAATCTCAGAAATAAAAGAATTCCACTTTCACTTTTAACTGTTCAATTATGGGCAGCTGTTTTAAAAAGAACACAAAGTTTCTCAACTGCAGAATTTTAGAATGTGTACAATGTGTCTTTTTTCCTATGGTAACCTCATCTAGTTTTGACCAAGTACACAGAAGTTTACATTTTAGGAAATGTTACTTTGATGACAGTTAAAAAACAAAAAAGTTGAAAAATTCACTGTCTTGTCTCTTGTTAGAATACGAAGTCACTATTCATTTCCACTCTATATTCAACTAAAATGCAACATACATAGAAGAATTGATGCTTACTATCTGTGTTCCTTTATAAACATATATATATATATGTCACACTACACCAGCACTCAGAGAAAAATTCTATAACTGCAGACCCAAATGCATAAGAGGAAAGCTGACACCTGACATATTGTGAAAAACACCAGGATTAAAGGGGGGAAAAAAGTCACCAAAACACCACAACTGTGATTTTAAATCAAAGAAACCAAATGCTCCCAGAAAAGCAAATGCACACTAGGAGAAAAAACACAGTGCCACAGTGTTCAGCGTGCTCGAGCTCAGAGCAGAACACGCTAAATGAAACACCCCAGATGAAGCAGAAAACAGGCAAATGACCACATAAACACCAGCTAAGGAAGGAAACCCATAGAAAGCCCCTTGAGAGAAGCTTCCCCCCAGAGAGCTCTGCCCTGTCCCGCAGGCAGCCGTGCCAGCCCAGCTCCGGGCTGTGTTACTGACCCATGCAGCACATGATTCCCACCAGCTCTGCACTCTCCTCCTTTTCATCTTCAGCACACTGTCTCATTCTGCCCTTCAAAACTTCAGAGCTCCTTTTTTTTACAGGGAAAGGAGAGCCAAGGAGTGACCAGGGCTTCTCCTGGCTGACAGAGAGTAGCAACACCCCTTTTTTAAAAAAAACAGGAACAAACAGCCCATGTGCTGTCCGAGCAAGCAAAACTGCGAGCCCTTTGGCCTTACCTCACAATGAGAAATAAATTGGGATCTGTGTTTGAGGGGGTTTTTTGAATGTTAGGTGCACTAATACCCATTTGAGTACAAATGTGGAGCTTTCCAAACCAGGAAGTCTGGTTTTTTCCACTACCAGGAGTGAGCAGCATGGAAAGAAGAGTCACCCTGAACCCAGCAGCCAGAATTCTTATTAAACCAAGGTAATTTAAAAATGCAGGTGAAGCAGGAGTTGCAGCAAGAAAGCCCATATTCCTAGATAATCTGATCTGTAGATCATCACAAGAAACGCTCTGTGGCTAATTAATCAACTTGAGCTTGTCCGCTTTTACCTGCGGACATTATTCTGACATATCAGACAAACTCAAAGTCTCTTACGCTTTATGTGCCTGGAAAGTACCTCAGTAAAATGTCCCCAAGTCTTAATAGACTACTTTATGAACCTACACTTTAACACAAAGCCATCTAAAGATGTTTCAGGTTAGAATATTTGGACTTAAAAACAGTTGCTGCAACTAAGGTCTCCTTCTGTGCATTTTTGTCATTCCTCAATTCTAAGTACAAATTCAGGACCCAGATCCTTCTAACACCAATGCTCCCTTCCACAAACCCCTAAAAAAATTACATGGCTCAAAGTGTCTGGAATTCAGGACAGTTTCTCTGGAAGTCAATTTCACTTAGAGGATTACACCAAAGGCGACACATAGCATTGATGCCTTTTCCGTGCTCACCTGGGGAGAATCACAGACCTGTTTAGGTTGGAGAAGACCTTTAACATCATGGAGTGCCAACAGTTAACAAACAACTGCCAAGTCCACCACTAAACCACACCCCTAAGTGCTACATGTACATGTCTTTTAAATACCTCCAGGGATAATGATTCATTTACTTTCCTGGGCAGCCTGGTCCAATGTTTGACAACCTATCTGTGAAGAAATTCCACCAAATGTCCAACCTGAACCTCCCCTGGTACAACTTGAGGCCATTTCTTCTTGTCCTGTCACTTGTTGCTTGGGAGAAGGGACCAACTCTACCTTGCTACAACCTCCTTTCAGGCAGTTGTAGAGAGCAATAAGATCCCCTCTGAGCTTCCTTTTCTCCGGGCTACACAACCCCAGCTCCCTCAGCTGCTCCTTACAGGATTTGTGCTCCAGATCCTTCCCCACCTCCATTGACCTTCCCTGGACTCACTCCAGCCCCTCAATGTCTTTCTTGTAGTGAGGGGCCCAGAACTCGACACCACACTTGAGTGCTGAGTACAAAGGGACAATCACAGCCCTGGTCCTGCTGGCCACACTATTGCTGATATAAGCCAAGATGCCACTGGCCTTCCTGGCCACCTGGGCACACACTGGCTCATGTTCAGCCACGGTGGATCAGCACCCCCAGGTCCTTTTCCATCAGGCAGCTTTTCAGACATGCTGCCCCCAGCCTGTAGCTCTGCCTGGGGTTGTTGGGACTCACACGCAGAAGCCACTGAGTGCTCCTCTCTACCTGAAGACAAACCTGAAATCTTCTCTGAGCAACCACACGAGACACCACCAGTTTGAATGAGCAGAACAATGCACTCATCTCCACACTGACGTAAGGAAATGCAAAATGAGTGCAGGAATACAAACTCCTTATTCTCCAAATGAGCTGCCAATTTCTATGCTGCTTTCTTCATTCTAATGGTGACAATATCAAAGTCTGGAGCTTCTACACCCAGTGACAAACCTAGAAAAGGGTATCTCCTTTTCTTAGGCAGCTTTTGGCCTTGCTAAGTTATGTTTGCTTCTCTGCTGATATTTGTTTGCACATATGAATGTCCAGATAGTCAACAGGTTTTTCTACATTTGCCCAGGTATTTACAAAAGCCCTGATAGGTGGTTTTCCTATATTTATATAAGAAAACTCATGTAATACTCATATAACTCACTTATATTTATACTCATATACAAATGCACTAGTTTTCCTACACATGTTGTTGCTATTTATAATACATATTGTATTGTTTAGCACGTTTTTAGGAAACTAATGTCTATAACGTAGAAGAAATGCTATTCACTTATGGAACAGTTATTCAATTATGTATTTCATGTTCTTGTTGAATATGGAGCACCAATTCATTCATCATTTTTCAAGCTCTGAACACAAAATTCATTTTGTGATAGGTTTTCCTCTGGCATTACTAACATTCCTTCTGTAAGCTAGACCCTGGAATCTCCAACATCACACTCAGAAAATAGAGCATAATTAATGTATGGTCTCTTGGGAAAACATTTGTTTTAGGGCATTACCCAGAATCACAAAATATGTAAGAAATCAGGAACAAATCCAGTTCTCCAGTCTGTGCTTAAACGCCTTATCTTGGAGGTTCGTGCTCATCCAAACTTGAGCTTAACTTCTCACAGGCCTCCCATGTCTATATCAAATATTCATTCTTGCTCATTAATTAGGAACTGGGGGACATTCAACAAACCCATCACCATCTGAAAGAGTCTTCAGAAAGGTAAAATCTCAGTTCAAACAAGGCTAGTTTGAAAAGTTAAACTGCAGGTTTTTCCATAGGGAAGGACTAAATAACCTTACTGACAGGTAATTATCTTTCATATATTTAGTGAGTATTCTTAATTATAACCTTACCTAGATCAATTTAGGAGCAAATAAAGTAAAATTCCATTATGAAAGTGTACAAGAACTGACCAGTGCTATGAACTGTGTGCTGTTGTGTCAAACTTCCATTAAGACACACGGCATGTAAAATCTTACATACTTCAGTAATGCTTTTCCCATAATAAAAAAAAATATATATCCTTCCTACTGTAAAAATATCAAGCTATGGTAAGGTCCTGTAAAAATGCTAAAAAATTCTCAAAAAATAAACCTAGGGGCTAGGTGGTTTTATATAATCAACCCCAGTACAGTAGTCAAGATAAATGAGTCTAAGTGTGATAGTTCCAGGACCAAACCCAAAGCTCTGTGAAATACTTAAGCACTTAAAGCAACAGAGAACTAGAATTGCAATGGACATTTAGTATTTGTCATGAAAATTAGGTTGTTGGCTAAAGGATGTCTAAGTTCTTGTTATCTTCACCTTCTAGAGCCCTGGGTAAATATGTCTGTTTTCTCACAATAAGCTCATGTGAGAATCTGGATTCTTCTCAGGCATTTGTTTCCTCTAACAGAGAATATTTTGCTACAGATAGTGCTTTATGTTTTATATTTCAAAAGAATACTTCATGCATTTTAATGTATAATGGTGCTATTTTTAAATCAGCTGATGAGTAGGAGATATCTGTCAAGCTTGAAAGCAACATTTTATATTTTACCCCCTCTGTAATTTTTTTTTAATTTGATCAGCTTCCTCTTGGATTTATGAAATCAGAACTCACAGTATTTCATTTATGTCCCTGTTGGTATTCATGTATCAGGACAGCTTAGGGAATAATGTTAGCAGTTTGTAAGAACTCATCTTGTAGTCAACATCGCATTACTTTTTTGGTTTTAGAAAGACTGAATAGACACCTTGTCAGACAAATACAAAATAAGTGGATAAACAGAGGCAGACTGGTAATGTACACAGTTTAAATATAGAAGAAAAAAGTATGGGCATGGAGCAACGGAGAGGCATGGCCCACATGTGAGAAGGAAGAATTAAAACTATTTGTATATATAATTATACATATATTTAATGAGTCTAGATAGTGAAATCTGGATAAGAGATTTCAAGTAAGACATAATGATGGGGTTTCATCCTGGTGAAGGACCCAAAAAAAAAAATCCCAGGAAGCAGCAGGGCAGACAAGCAGTACAGAGAGGATCCTTACACGTAGGATATAGCCTACTGTTTAAGAAATGCAAGCAAAAATGAATGCTGCTAGGCATTCATAAGTAAGGCAACAAACTCTTGAAATGTATTGTTTAATTGAGGCTCACTTAAAAATAATGAAAACCTAAACCCTACCTTTAAAGTCTTCTTCATTCAGGTGAAATTATTTCATTTCTCTTTCCCACTTTCTGCTAATTCCATCACTTCCTCCTTCATGACAAGCTTCAACTCCTACTCATCTGGCCTAGGGGTGGGAAGCTTCAACTACCACTTATGTGGTCCACACATACACAAAGAGGCATGAAAGATGCTGCCACTGAGTATATACACATGCAGCTTCTCAGAGAAAAATACGAGGCACAAGGAGCTACTTTCTCACTATGTTACTCCCACATACCTGAAATCTGCAACTGATGCAGTGCCAAAGGGAAAGTTAGGTTATGCAAGTGAAGTTTCCATCAGCAACCAGAATAACCTAAGGGAAAGTGCTCACATCCAAAACATTTTTTATTTATGTTTAAACCCTTGAAGAAAAGCTTGCATTATGTGCTGGTGTTTCCATCACTGCTAGCAGTGTCTTTAACCACAGACCACCCAAGGATGGGAGAAGTCCCACTGGATCATTCTCGTATTGTTACCAAGGCATTCACTACCAGCTGTCGTCAGAGGGGGACACTGGTGAGGTGAAACTGGCCTTCCCCAATGTTTCTCACAGTCAACTGCTACCCTCACAAACAGAAATTTGACGACTGGCATCACCCATCCTGTGTTTTTCCAGAAAATGTATCCCACTCAACCGCTGCCCTCTGATGAGGTCCACACTGATTTGGCAAGGTTCTTTCAAAACAGTGGCTCCTTTTCTGCATTCTCCTGACAGGCAAATCATCAGCTTCTATGAAGCTTCACTTTACATGTCATGTCACATCAGATATGCACATAGTTATGGAAGAATTTCAAATTTACACCTAGCCTAAGCTTTGCATTGTTAACTTAAATAGCAATGAAATACAAACTTCAGTTTAGGTCTTCTCCTAATTTGTCTGGTTGCTTCAGTTAGCCTGTGAAGAATTTAAGTCTCTCTCCAGTTTCAGTTCCTCTGAAAACCAATCAAATCTCTTACACATTGGGATGAAAGGTCACATATACAGCTGGTCCGATTACAAAGATGAATTGGAATAAAAAGTTTTGCCCATTTATTCTAAATTCTGATTCCCCTTCATGCTCTATTTTTATTAAACTGTGAACTATACACACTAAGAGCTAAGAATGAGCTAGAAATTATATGGTTTTCCTGGAATTTCAGTCCAATAAGACCAAACTCAGACCTCATTGTGAGGTTAACAGCTGAATTCCACTAAGTAAAGCCCCCACTAGCTTCTATGTCATTAAGGTTCAGCTTTCATTAAATAAAAAATGTTTAGAATCTGACATATTTCTCAAACAGAATATTTTTATTTCTCTTTTACAAAATAGTATTGGAAATTTTACTTGCCACATCATTTCTGTGACTATGCATTCAACCATAAAAATGCAGATGTTTTCAGAAAAAACGTTCTTTAAAGAAATGAGCAGTGTAATTTGTAGGCTGAATGTGAACTAAATTTGACAACAGACAAATGCATCAAAGACTGGGAAGTCTTACAAAAGTTGGAGGAAAACACATAATAAAAATTACAAGGACTGAATATGAACTGGGAAACTTCAGCATTTTTTTTTGTATTACATTCAGTCATCACTTAAGTGGACTTCCCAATGAAGTTGTCTTGAATGTAACAGCTGCAAACAGAATCCAAAGATACTGTCTTTTCATCTGTGCTTTACTTGCTGCATGTTTGTTCACCCAACAGTGACCCATTTCAGCAGCTTCCCAGCCTTGCAAGTGAAGGAACTAAACAAAAGTGCAGATTAATTCATGGAGAGAAGACTTAAAATATTACAGAAGTTTAAATGTTGTGATCTGGAACAACACTCATCCTTGAAATGCTGCAATTCTTCACAATTAGGTATCAGGATAATCTGTTTGACTAATATGTCCATCTATTAAAATCTGAAATTAATTGCTTTGATATGTTAGTAGTATACTTGGAACGAAATCAAAAGACTTATGAAATCAAAAAAGTCCTTAGTCACATGTAAACTGTTCTATTTGCTCTTGTACAAAGCTTTGCAAAATACTGTGCTCTGTCTGAAAGATATGTTGCTACCTTGCTGTAAAATCAAATCCAACATTTAGACTCTAATGCCCACAACAATCTGGTAAATGATTAGATGGTCTTATCGAGTTCTCATATACAGATTCAACAATAAAATCATACTATTAGCTGCAACATCCCCTCCAGCTTCCCTTCATGGTTTTTTTCTTACAGAAAAGACACAATTCTATAAATCAACAAATAAGCACAGTTCCCTGAGTCTGTGTAAGATACAGATCTAGCAGAAAGAACTCCAATAGTCAACCAGGAGGAGAAGGGTTCTCTGGAGTCCAGGGAGCTCAAGCTGCCCACGTGGCTTGGGTACACTTGCCTACTGGACACATGGAAGACCTCACACTCCTGCTGACAGACTCTGGACATCCTTTAACAACTTACTTGGAGTAACTGTAGTAAACCAGTTGTACCTGGGACCAGGAATTCACATACCAGGCCACAGACATATTTTTCAGCTTATGAACAACTGCTGTAGCTAAACCCTCTAAACCCTTCCTGGCTTCCAAAGTATTTGCTTCCCAAGTACATCAGATCATGCAAGATAGCATGAATGTCAGATGGGTTTGGTCAACATCAACATTCATAACCCAGACTGACATAACTGACATCAAGAGGTATTTGCTGAAACAAGAAGTCTGAAGGCACAACACAGAATAGTGTTCTAAAGTTTGCTAAAAACAAAATAAGTATTTTTGATATTTTTGGAGGTCAGAGTTTGATCCTAAGTGCAGATGAATGAGCCATCATCTAACTTGCATTCATTCTGACAGAGCTACGACCACCTCCAAAATCAAAATCAAGACCATGTGCAGACAAAATCACACAAAAAAACCCTAAACTATAAGAATGACTGGCTCACCATTTAAGCTTGTGATATTCTGTAACACACCACACCTCAACCCTACAAATGCAGATGAACATGAAACCACAACAGGCGGCAAATAAACACTTTCGGTCCTGAAAACATTCAACAATTTGCTAATTGCACACCCATCTGGCTCAATAGGAAACTGCACTCAAATTTCACTTGAACCATTTTCTGCCACTACTTTGAGTCTATGCTTGAAGATGATGAAGAATTCAGCTGTCCTACACCTGAAACACTGCATTAAAACTGCAGACCTGCCTGGCTTTACCACCCCATGCAGAAGATAATATGTAAAACTTAAAATACTGGAAAGAAGAGCTATACTTCTGGTATGATTTGCAGGAATGTAACTTAAGGATTTCTGTTGCAGCTGGTGATGGGGTCCGAGGCTGTGATCCAGGAAGAGATGACCGGTCCAGGGAGATGGTCCCGAAAGGAATCGCCTTCCCGAGGTCCGGTGTCTTCCTCTCAGCTGCTGGCAGAGGGGCCCTTGCAGAGGCTGTCAGCTCTTTAGTGATTATCAGCTCGTGATTCCAGCTCAGCTCTGCAGGGCAGCCTCCAGGCCAAGCCAGACCGGAGAGAGAGACGAGAAGGCTCGTGTGGCTGGTTCCGCACGAAGGTAGCTTTATTGTGGGTCCCCTCTGGCGAAGGGAAGGCCAGGGACGAGCTCTCTCTCTGAGCCACAGGGGCCCATTGATCTTGCTTTTATAGGGATACAGGGGATCAGCAAGGGGACCAATGGATTACAGAGGGTCTAGGACAGACCAATGGGTTACAAAATGATCTACATAGTGTCTCCCAAAGGATTGCGGGTCTACCTTTCCTCACCATGACCCAAAGGAGTGGTTGCCTTTCCAGGGAGTCCTGCTGGGAGATTGCTCAATCTCCTTATCTCAGCAGTCGTCCCTCCAGGGCAGCGGCTGGGCATACCCCACAGATTTCCACAACTGTATGGAAGAAACATTGTTATATATCAGTGTGTGCATATACATCAAAACCAAGAGGAAACCCAAGGGATGACTTCAAAATTCATACAATCTCAGTCAGCCCTTCGGAATGGTTAAGTAGCTACTTCAAAACTAATCAGAAGAGAGACATGAAATTAAGTTCAAAAAGCATTTCCTCTAGTGTCTCCCAGTCCCAGCAATGAGCATTCCAAAAGATTTAGAACCATAAATGAAACAAGGGTCCCAGCTACTCAAAGTTGATAGCTGAAGAATTAAACAAGAAATCAACAAGAGATACAAGCAGGCCACGGGAGATACACCAGGAAATAATGAATCAATAAGCCTGTTCCACCTAAGAAGGAAAAAAAGAATTCAATAGAGCATTCAACTTTCTTATTTAGGCCTTTAAAAAACATCACTAACCAATTCAGATTAACTGAAGTCACATAAGAAAACATTCTTGTCCTCTGGAGCACTGCAGAGCTCCATGTCTAGTTCTTTTGTGCCCAGAGTGTCACTCCTGGGTAAGTACTGCATTAGCACAATATCCTGTGAACAAAACTCTCAAAGCTCAGTGACCTTCTACAGTATTTCCTTTTATGCAGACCTCTCCCTCCAGCCCTATAGCAGGACACATGTTTAACTATTACAAAGAGCCCAATGAAGTAGAACTGCACAGATGGAAACTAGCAGTACTGGAAAAATATCACAAAAATAATCAGTTTCCAATTCGATTCAGTTTTCAGTATTATTTGACTTTTTCCTTTTAAATAAGAGAGAAGGCCCATGTGAAAATGTCACATCCACCTACCAAGACACATACAAGCCTGTAAGTAGTCGAACAAAAAACTCAGCAGACATTACCTTGTACTGCAAAGTCTATCGTAGCACCCCTTGACTTATGGCTGCATCACCCCATGTTAAATTACCTCTCCAACCAGAATTTAAACTAATTTAAAAAAAAAATAAGTTTGTGAGCTTGATGTATGGATTACAACTGCCTGCCTCAGACGCTGTTATGCCACACAAGGACTTTGCCATGAGATAAGCACAGAACAGAGTGACAGCTCCACACCTGGTGGAAGGAGATATGGCTAGCACCCGGGTAATGCACCCAGACAAAAATTCCTACTGTGGCAAACCGTGTGAAGAAGCAACTGCTCATACACCTATCACCAAGCAAGATCATCCCAAGTGATAGGACAGACGGCCGCTGCGACCACCAACCACCACTGGATACCTGAAACTTGGACTGTAAGTTAAGCCATTGTGACAGGAACTTGCAGTAAGAAAGGTGGTATTATTGTCCAAGTGTTATCTCAGGCCTAGGGAGAGGTAAACAAAGCTGGGGCAGAAGAATGTATCACTGATAATGGCAGAATTTATGGGCCACAAGGAAAGCCAACTCAGCAACAGTGCTGGTCAGCTCAGACTGGATAAAAGGTAATCCCTGCAGTGGGAAAATCACAACCACTGACTCACAATCCACCAACTCAAAAGAACAGAAAGACTAAGCAAGAGACTAGTTAACATTAGCCAATGGAATAAGAGAAATGTGTAGCCAATAAGCATTAACTCCTTTGTTTACTAAAATGTATAAACAATGGAAAGTTTTGAATGACCTTGGGACCCCCACCAGCAGGAAGCCCAGGGTAAAGAAGGACCAACGGATGGCACTGGATCCATGGGTGGTAACTATCTTCTGCTTAATCCGTCTTGCTGTCATTATCTCTCTCTCTCCCCATCCCCCCCTTTTCTATTTCTAACTCTCTACCTCACATTTACTGTTAAATAAAATCAGTATTATTAACTTCGGCATGTAGTCTCATTTTCACCTTAATTTGGGCACAGGCAGCCCTCACTTATCAGATCATAACATTTGGTGGTTGTTTTTTGGTTGTTTGGGGTTTTTTTCATAAGTGATCAATGAAGTTCTAACACAAATTAAAAATGGGTTTCTACACCACCACATGACAGCTTATATATTTTGAAATGGTGATCCAAGTTTTAACAGAAATCTGACACTGGAAAGACATGCCTAACCAAACAACAAAGGCTTATGAGACTAAAGCCTATTTCATCAATCCAGTGCAAACTCGGGTCACAGCAGTAAGCATCACTGCACTAAGAAGACTGCAGGCATTTCCCCAAATCCCCAGACGCCAGTAGAGATCTACACTGATTTAGGGTATTTCTGTCCTTTGATCAAATCCTTCTGCTTTGCTTTTTATACTCTCCCTTGGAGAAAAAGCAGTGGCATATGTTCCAAGAAACCCATGCAAAGGTCCTGAGAGAAGAAAAGAAGACCCAGAGTAGCATTCCCTTTGAAAACCGTTCAGCCAGCCTTTCAAGCCCTGTGCTTGCATGACTGTACCAACTCCAGACTGCTGCAGAGCAGAACTGTAGGGAGAGCAGCAATGTTTCCATGTGACACACACAGCCTCTGAACAGCATGGTCCACAGGCCATTTCTTCAGAATCACCTAAGACTATGAAACTTTAATGTAGCATAAAAAGTACATGAATATACTCACTAACAGACTCGAGAGCTTGAAAAGAAGGGATACGAGCTGAGATCTGTTCTACTAGGTTTGCCTAAATGAGTAGGTCTTTCTTCCTCCTCTGATCTTCAAACTCTTTTATATACTTATGTTAAAGGAGAGTAATTTGGTTTGCATGGGATGTCAAAATAATGGGAACAAGAATCAAAACCATTGAGCATTAAAAAAAAAAAAATCTCACCAGCTGATGTTTACCCCACGGATGTATATGATACTGCTCCTCATTCATCTCCACCAGCACACTCACCCGTTGTTCTCCCTTCAGTTTCACGAACAATGAAAGATTCTCTTCCACAACAAAGAAATGTAAAAATAACTACTAGGATGTTTTCTGTGTTGTAGGAAGACAAAGAACACACACATGGTTTGAAACCACTATCAGATTTCCAGGAATGTATTGTCAACTCATTAAAAAAAAGAGTAATATATTAAAATAAAATGTATCCTAGCCAATTTAATCTAAAGATTTGACCCAAAGAACACATTTTATTTTTACCACAAGTATATAATAATTTGAAAATTTCATTGACTGTTTTTCTTGTTTACCACACAAACCTAAAGTAAATACTTCCATTGAGTTGAACTGGTTTGAGCATATTGTTTCACTGGGAATACCTACAGTCTTAATCCACTTCATAAAGACTTATCAGCAAAGCATTTTTTTCATTCATGTAAAGAGAAGCCAGTTGACTGAACTGTCATGCTGAGATGTGCAAAGTGATCTTTAGTAGAAAAATGGGAAAATTATTAAAGACTGACATGTGACTGCTTTTCACATACAGCGCTGCTGTACTGAATACAGAGTTGCAACACAGCATATACAGCTGTACAACCATCTGGAAAAGCAATGGAAAGCGACTGGAAACAGCATGCTAAGGAGGAAAGTCTACCTGGGCAGGCAGGTGGCCCTGATCATCAAATTATCTTTTCCACCTTAAATTCTTATTCTAGATTTCAGAGAGCATGCAAATTTGCTGAGCATTTATCCAATTTCTGCATCTCCCCATTTAATTCAGACTTACTATACATATTCACAGTGTGTATGAAAATGTATTTCTGCCTTTAACTTAACAGAGAGCTGTGAAAGTTCAATATAATCACAAATTTTCTGTTTTTAATGAAACAAACAACCCACCTACATGAGTAAAAGAGGCAAACCACAATTTCTCTGTGTGGCTATGCTGGTACAATTAAGTTAATGTAAGAGCTGTGAACGCAGGATAGAAAAAGGAATAATAGTGCTAATTAATTAGATACAAATGATCCTGAAATAATTAACACTCTGAAAGTGAATTTCCACACATAAGCACCCAATTAAAATGGCATATTTTATTCAATTAACCATTTCCTTCCCATACTCATGGCTGGATAGATTAAGAAGATACAGTACCATTTGAATCATCCATTATGATGCAAAATTTATCAGTCCTGAGATAGTACCAAAGGTTATTGAACAAGGGGTCAGTGGGGCTTCAGGATTATATGAGTACAGGTCCCTGTTTCTTCATTAAATTTACTCTAACCACCTAAATGCACCTTCCCATCTAACTGCACCACCACAGCCAGGGATTTTACTGTGCAGTGCAAGGCGCCAAGGCAGCACTCAAGGAGCTGGGACACCTTTGCTCTTCTGATCCCCTGGAGTTTGGGACACCTAAACTCCCCCATGGACCTCTGATAACTTCCTGTGAATAACAGCTCCATGCTGTCTAGTAGGTAAGAGAAGTGTCACCACAGATGGAGATTTTAAGGTTTCAAAGGAGATGAAAAGCTCAGTTCTGAGAATTCATTGCCATGCATAAACAGCAGCTGATAAAGAACAAACCCAAGAACTACAGGCAAAGGGAGTTTTGAAAATGGTACTGTCTGAAGAACACAAAAATTTAAGGAATGAGAAATGATACAGCAGAGAGAGCTGTGAGTGGTACTGGAGATAAAGACAAGAAGCTATTACATTAAGTAGTGGAAGAAGAGGATTCCAGGGCAGCAATATACAAAGATAATGATTTCAGTAAAAATGAGTGTTGAAATGACTGGTTAAGCTTAGCACCTGGAGACTATAATGTGGCAGTCAGTACAGGACTCAGACCTCTCTGGAGGGAAGTTTATGCTGCATGCACAGAAAGAAAGGCAAGCTTCCAGAACCACTCTGTAGCCTCAGAATAAGAGCTCAAGAGAAGAGTCACATGTTTCAGCCTTAGAGGCTGGTAAGTGCTCTCAACAGTCACACACACACAAAGAAGAAGAAAAAAAAAAAAAGGGAAAGATGATTGAACATGCAGAAGTTTGTGGATCAATACACAGGGAGTTCTGAATCATCTTCACTACAGCTGTCACTAGGATGAATCAGACTGTCCAGAAATTCTGAATGGGAGGTAGGACCACCAAGGAGCCATCACAATGTCAAAGGAGAAAGGAAAATAAGAACAAGGAGGACCCGATTCAAGGAGAAGCCACTGGAACAACCAAAGAGAGCAACAAAAGCAAGGAAGGCAGGAGAGTGCAGTTAGTTGTTTCAGCTTAGTCACTGAAGTCAAACAAGGTGAAGAAGGATTTTAAAAAGCAAAGTTAATACAAAGCTCTGAATGTGGCAAAATATTCTCTGGAAATAAGCAAAATAGTCACAGGTAAAATCACAGCTAAATTATGGATTTTACACATCTGTTATTTAAATATAATATTTGCAATATTTACTTATTTACAGAAAAAGTTAAGGAGCAGGAACACAGTGCAATTGTTCTTATTTTCTTTCATTTAAAGATGAAAGAATCACAAGATCTAAAAATTATAACCAAACCTGACACATCATGAAATATAACCTTAAGAAGTCTAACGTACGCGAAGACAGGGAACAGAAGCCAACAGAAGAAGGATGACAGTAAGGGAGGCAAGTTGAGTGACATGCCACCTGCCTGTCTCAGGCAGAGGGATTGATTACCACCACTGGGGTTGCCAGAACAAAACTTCACTCTCCATCCAAGTTAGGATATATTTTTAGTCTTTGAAAATATTACTGGGCTATAAATGGATGTTGTTCTAATAGCTTTTTATTATTATTGCAATATAGAATTAACAGTGCTTTTATGCACAGGGATTTGACAGCCTAAAAGCAGAAATCATATGCTAAGAAAGAACGATCATGAACCCCATGAGCTTTGGTTAGCTCCCCCCAACAGGCGCCAGCCAAGCACCAGGTCAAGGAGTGCTCCTGACACACAAAGTTGTGTCACAAAACTGAGGAAAGGAGACCAGGTGACAGCAATGACCATGGAGGACAAAAGAGGCTCCCAGAAGAGCCCACAGCAGCCATCATGCAAAAGGAAACTGAACCGTGTTCAGTCACAGGGGAGATTTTGCCTTCTCACTTACACTGCTCTTATTCAAATAAGAAGGAAAAACATCCCTACAACAGATGGATGGACAAAGTTGCCCACTGTGGCAGAGCCAGAACCACGCTCCTGAAACCAAGAGCAAACTTCCATGAAGGCTAACAGCCCAAGGACTGGGTAAAACAGGCCTGGTTTATCTCTCTTGTATGTTCACCACAGTATTAAGGACAAATCAAAGTCTTGTCTTACTTATGCAATGACACATATAAAAAACACCCCAAACAGAGTTTGTCAGGCCAAAATAGTTGTTTTGCAGCTTGCAGGCAAGGCCATGGCCAGTCCAGCCAGAGGGAATATGAAAGGGTGTAAAGGAGGTCAGGTTATGGCACCTGGTCCCATAGGTTAACCACTGAGCAGTAAGCTCCCTATCTGAACTGCTGCATTACCCACACTACCTTAAGTAGAAGTGAGGTGAGATGCCACTTAAGAGTCTCTATAAATGTCCCAGTCCTTTAAAAGGAGGAGCTTTTTTCTCCAAAAGCTAAGAGTCCAAAGTTTGGCTTGTAAGCCTGAAATAGTTACTGCCTGAAATAAAAGGATCAAATTAATTACTGTCTGAAATTACTGTAATGAAATAAGATAAAAGTCTGCCTAGTCACAAGATGCTGATAAGATATGAAATACTTGATCTTACAGTAGGGTAGTAGTGGTGCACCTACAACTTGGGGTGAAGAGAAATTTATTTACAGTTCCATAGGATTTTGTCAACAACCAGCTTGTTCTACACACCAGGATTGTTTTACACTTGCTGCAGCAAATTCAACCTCATGAAAATTGTGTTCTTTTGTGTAAGGTACAGCTACAAACAAACAGCAGGCCTGATTAAATGATCCCCCTGAAAATAGGCAATATTTTCTACTAATAACAATGAAGAAGGTATGAACGAAACTTATCTTCAGGCAACGATGCTCCATGAACCACAGACAGCAAAGTCCCAACACAGAACTTCTGAAACTGTCCCCATAACACAATGGGACTACATATTTATTATCTATAAAATACTATGAGGAATATCAATTTCTGTGAGTCTCATGAAAAAAAAAAAATACTAGATCCAGAGTTGTGCAGACCATAAGCCTGAAACAAGGAGTAACCGGGGTGGATGCTGCAGCAGCAGTCCATGACTTAGAAACCAGTCAGCAGGACAAGATCTTTCAAGCAAAAGTGCAGGACACTTGTGCTAGAAGGTGTATTTTAAACACTGTATTTTTATGACTAGAGGAGTAAAGATTACTGAATATCAGCAATCAAAAGGTAAAGAATGCAAAAAGCTGTCTAACAGGCAGGCCTGGTACCACCGTCTTTGCAGAGGCAAACATTTTATAGGCTAATGGCTCACCACCAAAAAAAAAGCAAAAAATACAAAATTTATTAACATTACAAAGGTTAAAGCTGTATCAGAGTCCAGTCTCACAGGCAGATCAGTATTTCCTTGGACAATCCTCACACAGTGCTGAGGATTGCCTCCAATATCTCTGAGGGACACATGCATGAAATTGTTATGGAGGGAGAAGAAGGTTATTAAGGAAACCAGGATTTTGCAAAGCATTACTTAGAATGGTAGTCACAGCACAAGTTCTGGCTTCTAAGAAAATACGATTACATATGAGGGAAAAATTTTTTTAAGATTGGCTGGGACAATGTTCCTTAGGAAGTTAAAACAAACAAAAAAGAACCCAAGTCTGTATTTAATTCTTTCCTTTACATCTTCACTGGACTGGCTGAACCAAATCAGCAGGACTCTGGATGTGTTTACAAGCGTAATTATGTCCATGATTTTCAAGGACACTTTTCTTTTTTTAAAAATCATACAGCCTGCGGCAGAGACATTCCTCATTTTCAAGGACTCTACAGGAACTGTAGGTGTGATGGATCTTGTCTCCCTAAATGCCATCCAGAACAGCTGCACAAAGCCCACTGACTAATAAGGGGCAAGAATGTCACCCTACATTAACAGCTCCAGTTACAACACAATAGTGAGTGTTAAAATATTCACTTCTAGATAGCTTGCTGTGTTACAGATATATAACCTAGGTTTACAAATTGATTTATGGTAGCCAAAAAAATCCAACCTGAACTGTAGGAAAAACAATCAGAATCGCTTAAGAAAAAATAAATTCATGGTTACAGCGTTAAAAATAACACAGATGAGTCATGGTTACCAACAGCAAATAGAAGCTCATGCCCTGTTCAAAGTGGCTTGCTTAGACATCTTCAGAAAGAAACATGACAAATACATAAACACACCCGCTTTCAAAATAAATCCCTTGAAAATAAACAAAAATCTGAAATTTAAAACAGAAATAAAGTGATGATAAATGAAAAGCAGTAACATGCCCACTGGTCCTCAGCTCTACATATTTAGGAAACCGCCAGTCCAGCGGAGGAGTGGAGACATTAAATGTTCTCACAGTATTTTGTGAGTACACTGGAAAACCTCTAACTTGCATTGAACACACCTAAATAAATAGGTGGTTAAAACTGAGTGGTTTTATATGAAACAGAATAAAGGCACCAAAGCTATTCATGTCACTTTCCTACAGTCACTGAGCCCTCTGTTCATGCCTGTAGGGTGTCAGTGTGCTCTGATGGTGAACTTGGCTGCATCTGCCCCCACCACTTCCCTGGGATGTGCGTCTGCAGTACAGTGTGAACTGTACTTCACTCTTCTGTCTTCATGCAGTTAAGTGAGGCGATAGAAGGTTAGAAGACAAAAGACAGGAAAAAGAACATATTTTATTCCATTCCTTTGTTAGTTTATTGGTACTGTGGTAGTGACTGTCTTCCATAGTGCAAAGTACTCAAAAAAATACAGGAACAGGCACCTATTGCAAACCTTTTTTTTCCATCTTTAGCCTGCACTTCTTCAAAAACTGTTTTAAACTAAAGCACCCCCCCGAGAAAAGTTTAAAGGAAGTAAGTGAAAATAATCTTCCAGCTCTATCTGTACTTTTTACCACCCAGTCCATCAGCAAAGAATGCAGAAAGCAAAGCAAGATGAAGTAACACGTCTGCCCAAGAGCCTATATACATATTTGTAAAACTATAGTTTTACAAATAGTTTTATGTAATAAAAATTAATATATAATTAATGTATGCATATATATAATAAAAATAAAACTCCAGGTTGTTATGTTTGTTATGCAATGGGCTTATAGAAGAGAAATGCAATTCCAGAAGGAAACAGCAAAGCCCTTTTTTCCAAAGAACCTCTCCTTCCAATACTAATTTTAGCACAGGATTTTATCACTCTAGTAACTATGGTGCAAGACCCATGAACAGAAAAAAAAATTCAACTGGTTTGGGAAGTAACTGAGACAAAAATCTGCAGCTCAGCCATACACCCATCCTCATTCGTACAGAAGGTTTCTACAAGGTCCACACTGACTCAGAGTCATGTACAATTCCTCTGAACTAGCTCCTAGAACAAGCCTTGCTTACCATTCTGAGACCTTTGCCATAACTGTTTAAAATTTGCAACTTCCAAAATTTCTGGTTTTTTTAGTGACACGCCCAATTCTCACAACCTCAGAATACATTGGAAAGAGGGCACACCAGTTCCAGAAGCAGTCAAGAAATAAGGCAAATTTTAAAAATATTTTAAACTAACTCACCTAACCTGATGAATACCATCACCATATATTCCAGTTTAAACTGATTGTACAGACAAACTAGATAATAGCAGACTAAGATCAATGAAAATAAATATTCTTCTGGAGCCAGCCCCCTCCACCCAAGGAATCTTGGAAGTTGTGCAGACAAGCCCTTTATTTAAATCCTGCAGTTAAATTTTAACAAGTATTATTAACACTTACCTAGATTGTTTTAAAGACACACTCAGACTTTTGGTCAGATCTAACTGTAAAGATTTGCTGAAATTTTTAACTTGGAGCTGCAACTTTCATACTACCAATTCCTATTCCAAGGCAAGGGCTCTTGGTTTGTAATTATACAGTCTTTTAACTTAAAACTGAGGAAAAAATATTAAACTAGTCCAGTAAGAGACTAGGGCCTGCTCTCCCTACCCAAGTCAAAAATCTTTCTCCAAAGTCAGCTTTTTCCTTTCAAAACTCTTGAAATTGATAATACCATTCTTTTTGCCTTTTTCAACAGCTTTTGTTCTGCACATGCACCTGTAAACAGAAGTTATAGTTCTCTTGAACTTTTCTAGCCATGAAAACAGCCTTCATTAAGGGAAGGCTTCTGCCATTGCTCCCTCTGGTTCTCACCATCAGAGAAGTATTAATTAGCACTGTGCTGATACACAGTATCTGCAGCACAGCTCATCCAGTAGCCTGTCAAGGCCCATCTCCAGCTCAAGGCAGAACAGAGGAAAAGGCAACAGCACTACTGGGGTTCCAGGAGTGATGGGGTCAACAAACCAGGCAAGACAGAGTAAAAGGTTAAAGTTACTTTGTCTCACTGCAGCTGTAAGACAGATAGCACCTGGCAGAAGAAATTAAAACAAATGGAAACATGTTCTGGTTGAAGTAGTCCAAGAAGAAGAAATATTTTATCTTGCTGCCCAGAAGGGGCATGAGAAAGGACAGGGACCAATTAAACAATCAAATCCACCTTGAGCAAAATTAAGAGAAATCTAGGTGACTACTGCAGCATTTCTGTGTATGTCTTTGGCTGTCCAACAATGCTGCAGCTGAACTGGCTTCCAAAGAAAAGAAATCTGAGGGAGAGGTTCTGGATTGCATTTTTTTTAACTTTCCTCCTGTCAGGGCACAGCTGGAGCCAGCAGCACCTGGGTGCAGGGCACAGGGAGCTGGAGACTGGCCCTGTTGTGCAAGTGCTGGGGCAGAACCTGCCATGGGGCCTAGACCGTGCGCACATGGGGGAGCCCCCATAGGATGGACTGGGACACACAGAGCTGGGGGAG
>NW_024582091.1:5604944-5711702 GCF_017639235.1 Corvus kubaryi
AGCTGGGGGAGCCCCAGCAGGGATGCACTGGGACACGCAGAGCTGGGAGAGCCCCAGCAGGGATGCACTGGGACACACAGAGCTGGGGGAGCCCCAGCAGGGATGGACTGGGGGACACAGAGCTGGGGGAGCCCCAGCAGGGATGGACTGGGACATGCAGAGCTGGGGCAGCCCCAGCATGGATGGACTGGGACACGCAGAGCTGGGGTGCCCTTGGGGCCCAGTCGTTTGTCAGGTCGTGATGGAAGCACCCCAGTGAGCTGCAGGTGAAAGGCTGAACACTTTCCATTTCATCTACACAGTCTTAGCATGCCATACAACCTCTCGTAAGAGACACTTTAAAGTTACAAATGAAACACATCATGGCATTCCACATGGTGTGTATATGAATTTGTGTACTAATGCAAGCTATTTATCTTCTGCAATGATTAGCCCCTGTGATAATAAGTATCAACAGAGCTTACAGAGAAGAGACCATCTGATGTCAGAATATACAGAAATTTTAAGTGACAGAATAAAAATTTTATGAAATATCTACTTTTCTTTCCATTCAAGAAAGATGTCTTGGTCCAAAAACTGGATTTCCATAAGAGTGATTATATCCACAGTCTGACAAATCATCCTAGTTCTCATCTTAAATTATCTTTTTATCCATCTGTCCACATATCCCCATGCACTTGGTTTCCTTCGTGCAGAGTACAGATGTATCCTCACCTCCCATCTACCGAAATGGCACTGTAATAGAAACATTCAAATAATAATGAGGGGCGTGCCTTGCATCCACACAATTCCTTTGCCAAAGTTAAATCACCACTGAAACTGAGAGATTTGCATCACTATTCAACAAAAGTATAACAACAACAAACCAGGCCAAGAATGACGAAAATAAATGGACTACCATGTTCCAGGCACAAGTTTTTCCCCATGCTCTCCCATAAAAAGCACTAGAAAGATTCATACATTTTTAAAACCATTTTCTCCTTTGATAAGGTCAGCTCCTGCCTCAGCACAGGCTCTTACCCTTCATGTCATACATTCAGCACTGCATAAGGAACACACTGAACACAGCTGTGATCTTGCTCTTCTGCAGCAGCTCCCAGCAATAACTTCACATGACATACACAACACATTCATCATGTAGATGAAGGCATGTTGTTGTTATTGCTTTTCAACTGTTGTCCCCAAGTTGTTTAGTACCAAACGACTTGCCCAACACTATGGAAAGATCTTGGGTCAACACACCTGGGGAATGATCTGAAATATATGGAAGACTTAAATGTACAAGAAACATTGCAGATTTAAAAGCTCAACAGAAAATTCTTCTGGATGGCAGCTGTCAAATCAACTATTTGAACTTTAAGAATTGAATCTTATTTCAGGGCAGGTTTAGTGCTGACTTCAGCCACAGCCTACGAGCTGGTAAGAAAGAATTTAGAAGTCTTACAGCATTCTCTGCTATTCTAGCAAGTAAATCAAATAACTCCTTTTCAAATGAAAAAACAAACCCATGATTTTTAACTCCCTCTCACCTGAGAGTTTCACATCTTAATCTCTTTCCTAGAGGAGGTTCTTTTCATGCTTTTAATTTAATCTTCTTCTACATCAAATGCTTTAAAAGGCACTGAGTCTATTCGACAGTACATAAAACCTCACCTGGCCTTTTAATTCAAAGGATCTGCATAATAAAAGCCATCATTTCCTCATATAATTAAATAATTATCATCATCTTTTCCAACGCTGGCAGCTCTAGTTATTTTTTACAGAAGGTAAATACAAGCTTTTTGGTCAAGTCATTAAAACAATACCTGGCACTGCAAGTACCTTTGGTCTTAACTTGCCACCAGCAATAAACATGCACTCTGTCACACCCTCCCTGATCACCTAACCTCAACTGTAAATTGTGCTACTATACAAATACCCCACAGATAACTGGGAAATCTCTTTTTCTGCTATTCAACCTGAGGCTAACTGCAGTAGCTGCACTTGGGGATTTTTTTTTTTTGCCCCAGTAACTCTTTCAAAGCCATCCCAAATCTCTGTGATCTGGACAAAATATAGTTTTTGTATTACGATGTCTGATATCTGTAAATAGTTCTGACTATTCACAACACTAAAAATAAAAGACAAGTTTGGCTTAAATAAGAATGGTTTCAAATCCATAAAGGCAGGGTTTTTTCTGGGGGTTTGTTAGTCTTTTGTGGGTTTTTTTGTGGGTGTGTTTGTTCTATTTTTAATAGCCTCACTTCCATTGCTTTCGGCTTTTGAATCTTTAAGGATTCATATTACCAAAATTTTCACTGTTACCATCCAAGCCAAAAATCTTAGCATTTGTAACATAAACTTAGATTCTTATAAAATCATAAAACCCAGAAAAAGTTTTAGTAACAACAGTCAGTGTTGTAAGGCACAAAAATAAGAGGACCAGTGATTTAGAGAAAGACATACTAAGGAAAACCTGGAGAATTCTGATCCCAGATGATGACATAAGGAAGTGTCAAGTATCATATTTGTGACAAGTGCATTAGAAAGGGAAGATATTAATGACTCAATTCTATATCAGAATTCATCAGTCTTACACCTAACTCCTTAAACTTCAGTGGCATGAGTTTCCCAAACATGCTGCACCACTGTGAATCATAAGCGTTACTTTAGTGACCTGACTAAATACTGAACAACTCATATAATCTCAGTTAATCCTAATATGAACAATTAAATCCTTGTATACTTCTACCTTCTTAAAAGCTTACAGTCTGAACAAAAGATGTTACAATCAAAGAGAAACACTTCTGTTAACGTCAGTGAGATCAAGATGGAGGCTTTATTTACATGAATGTGACTGTCTGAGAGCTGACTGTGATTCCAAAGAGGAAAGTACCACCATCCTTGTAACAACAGCTGTGCAGCCAAGAAGACCAAACTACCCAGAGGCAAAGCCCCACTCCCATGGCCATGGTATGATAAGCATCCTAAAATTCTCCAGCATTTTGAAAAGGGCCACCAAACCCAAAGATACAGGCATGATGACAGAGGGAACAACCAAGGGGGGTAACATGAGAATCAAATTCCCAGCATCTGACTTCAGTTGCATAAAACTTCTGGGAAAACAAAGGTTTAGCTTTAGCTTTCAGTTACAGCCACTGAAAAATGCAGATTGTGACAAGTAGTCATGCTTCAGAACAAGAGTCATATATAAGTGAAAAATAATAGCATCAATTTTTAGTGGTGCCCTTTTGAAGTAGCTAAGAAACAGATTGATGACTAAGACAATAAAAAGCAGTGACAAGTATAAACCTACCATGGATTTCAATACTATATTTAAATCATATTTTTATGTCAGTGGAATACTACAGATGAAAATTAAAGTCTTTTGTATTGACAGCTGTGGAGCAAGAGGAGTTATATCTCCCTGATAGTAAAAGAGATTGAAGTTAGAAACTTGAGAGTTTCAAGTCCTTCAGCTCCCACTTCTGTTACATACACATTTGGTATCTCAGGAGACAAACAGCAAGGAGACAACCAAAACGCTTTCTGACAGTTTTCCCAGCACAGGTATCCATCTTCAGTGGCACCCATTGGAGCTTTGCATTTCCAAAAGAGAGCTAGTAGAGAGACATCTTCCAGCACAGTTAATTTTCAGGAGTTCCTCTCCTCCTTTCTGTTACAATTTTGTGAATTACTTTTCACATGATGTGATTCCAAAGGTGCATCTTTTCCATAAAAGCCAACAATTATCTTTGTGTACCATTTGTGTTTGTCTGAATAATCAGCTATACAGTTTTCAAAAACATTTATCATCGTGAAACAGCAGTAGTGAAAATGAGAACCTTTACCTTAGCACTGCTCTTTTGGGGAGCAAATGGTCAGCTCCATTACAGAAAATAGGATTCAGAATTATGTAGGGAACCACCATGATCCCTTGATACCAAGTTGGATAGCTTTATCCATGCTTAAACACAAAATAGTATAATAAAGACAGGGGAAAAGAGGCTTGGGAATGCACTCCTTACTTGTTACCAAAATAATATCCCATTAGGCAAAATGGAGGCATACAAACTCAGCAGAAAGGAAACAGCAAACATCAGCAAGAGGACTAAAGATGCAGAGCTGCCCATTCTCTTAAGTAAAGCTTACATAAATAAAAAAAAAACCACATAAATAAGCAACATAATTACATAGTCACCTACTTCAGATTAACTGCTATTTCATATAGGTTTACGTTTTTGGATTAGCAGACAGGGAGGAGGTAACATCTGAGGTGACTAGTATTGACTGATGCCACATTATCACAGAATTTGTGCCTGTACCTTTTTGTGCATAAACAGGTAACAGACACGTAGAGCTAACAAATGTAGAAAAGTCATGTTTGGAATATGCTTTACCAACCAAGGAGGAAACAGGATTTAAAAGCAATATTGGAAAATTTAATCTTCAATATTTCTAAGCCTCTCACTTGGGTATCTAAAGCTTGGGTCCCAAAGTAAGTGAGATGGCTTTTTTTATCAGACTATTGAATCAAAGTAGCTACATCTCAGTGTATATTTGTGTATCAATATAATGTTTAAATCTTAGAAAAGGAGTCTTAAAATTCCTTTGTGGAAAAATGACAGCTCATTACAACTGAATAAATTCACCTTTTCTTTTACCAGTCTTAACACTGTTCACCTATTAAGTGTCAAACAACAAAATAATAATTAACAAAAATTCCTTCCTTAAGTTTTACTCCAAGGGCAGTTGTGCACAGTGTTACTTCAGTAGGGATGGACTTTGTGAAGAAAATAAGTTAATGTGATTTAAATTTATTTTTAAGTAAACCCCTAAACCCTCTTGTAACCACTAAGTATTACCGTCTAATAATATGTTATTACACTCCCTGTCTCTCATTTTCTAGAAACAAGATAAAAAAGCACTGCTCAACATCCTTAATGTAGAAAGCTAGGAGGGGAGGTAGGGTTAATATTATTAGACTCTTCTAAGTTATAGTACAGTGGAAACCTGGCAGTGGTCTGATACTGTCCAGGATGATGGAAGGGATGCTGAAATAGCCAGAGAATGGGATTAATTCCATGCTCAGAAACCTGATCAGAGCCTCTTGAGCCATATGTGAGGTAGCAGTGCCAGAATGCAATATGTGTTCCCACCGAGAAATCGGATTCAGCATATAAATAAATCAGAGTGAATTTAAAATAACTGACTTCAACTTTTCCCTTCCAGGGATGAGAAACTGGAAAGTGCTGAGGGATTCTGTCTTGTTACCTAACTACTTTTAAGAGGCATTTTATTACAGAGCTTCCAGAACCAGAACTGGCACTGGAAATCAGAGTTTTTTATAGGAGTCACTTTGCCAGCCAAAAAAATCTCATGGCTATGCAGTATGAACAACAGGGATGTGTTCTCCCAGGCAGGCCAGCTTCCTGATTCCAACTCCCTCAAACCTAAACACCCAGACCTTGAGGAGCACTCTTACAAAAAGCAAGATAGGTGAAAGTAGGGACAAAATCTGAAAGTTAAAACTTCTTCTCTTTTGGTTTTATTAGTGTTCAAATTCTAATTCAAATAGACTAAATGATCACCTTAGGTAAAGGATGCAATTGGGAGCAGTTGAATATTGGTACTTCTCACTAAGCAGCAGGGTATCACAAAGAGCACCTGCAATAGCTTCAAGCAGCCTTCCAACAGAACTATGTTTCTAAGGCTAAAATAAAAACACAAACAGAAAACAAATGCAGGCCCCCATGATCACCACAGATGAAGACTTAAGCTATGAAATAAATGACTTTAGGAAAACTACAGAAAATCAAAGGTTCAATATTTAATCCATTTTTTCACTTCACCATCGTCTGGAGGAGTCAGCTTGTATTGAAGATAGGTCTAGAATTAAAATCACATCCTTACACTACCTCTGGAAGATCAACTGATTCCCCATCTGTCAAAAGAGAGAGGAAGCCAACTCCACCA
Organism: Corvus kubaryi; assembly: GCF_017639235.1. Classification (NCBI taxonomy): domain Eukaryota; kingdom Metazoa; phylum Chordata; class Aves; order Passeriformes; family Corvidae; genus Corvus; species Corvus kubaryi. Next base: position 5,610,900 of record NW_024582091.1, read on the forward strand.
TCTGACAACATGAAGGCTCCCTAGCAGACCCCAGATAGGCAAAAACAGTCATCACAACTTGACAAGCTGAACTCCACTGTTGTGCTGCATCATGCAGAAAAGGCAGCTACTCAAGTCAATATAATCTAAATCATGTTAGATTTTAATTTCTGCACTCTAAAACATACCTGGAAGAGAACATTAAGTCTATCCAATCTTTGTAGAATTAGGACAATGTTCTCCAAATAGCCAAGTTGACTGCTTAACTATCCTAAGTAAAGCATTAAAAATTTCTCCAGCTGGAAAGATATAGAAAGGATTCAAAAGACCATTTCTTCACCACACTTGAACCACAAGCTAGAAATAAAATATCTTATATCCATAAATCTGTTCCCCTCTTTGAGAAACTATACAGGCTTTTAGTTTGTTAATCCACTACACTTCTATGGTCAGAAAAAAAAATTACATCACCTGGTAAAAGTTATTGCCAGTATAAAAAGAACCTCTGATGACAACTAATACTCATGTTCAGTACTACCTTAGCAGATCGATTGCTGGTACTGTTTATTCAGAACTGTGCATGCATATTTATTATGTGGCATTAATAAATGTAGTCAATACACAGGTCAAACTATAAGCATATAGAAATGCCACACCACATTTTTCCTATTTACTGCACTTCAACGCTGGCTCACACTGCATTACTATTTTCACAGCAGGGTGCTTTTTTCTCCTTAATTTCCTGTTTAGAATGAGTTATAAGAGTAACTTAACTCCTCCAGCCAATTTGATCTTCCTGATTCCTTCATATAAAACTGGACAAATCTAAAATAACAGTTACTTCACCAGTTGTAAGATTACACTGCTCTTGCACCGCTAAACCCTTCAAAATAGCTTTTAAAATTGTAAGATTAACAAGAGTAATTTATAAGATTAAAATGAAAAAAAAAAAAAACCAGAGCAAGCTTGTTTTGAACTTTTTGAAAGTATCAATCTGCAACGGAGTTTGTGTGTGGTTGCCACAAAGCTCGTTGCAAGGTCTTCATCCACAGTCCAACAGAATGTGAGGAGCCAAGGTTCATCCGGGATGCATAGGTGCCACGGAAATGGAAAACAGTAATTTAAAAAAAATTGGACTATAAAAACAAAATCCACTGTAATCCTACGTAACCACCAGACTTGGAACAAAAAAGGATGACACAGAGATCCATCAATGACAGTCAATCTTAGTTATTGTGCCTTGGCCCCGGATGCAAATCAGTTGCAGAGACACGAACATTCCAGTCTCTGGACTGATGGCAACAGGCTGCAAACGATTTCCCAGATGCAATGAGAGAGATTTTTGTATCACATCTAGTCATACTGAGTGTTTTTTCCAAAGGCCTGAGGTAGGGCAGTTGTTCTTGCCAGGAAGCTCTGTTTGGCAGCCTCTGACTTTTCCAGCTCTCCTTTATCCAACAGCAAGGCCAAAATAAATTCATCACATTTACCTGCCAGTTTCTGCCTTCCAATTTTCCTAGACCTTTCAGTAGCATATTGAAAATTCATTACTGCTGACAGCAGAATTGGAAATCAGAACGTCAGTGTCCTCTTTATCCAAAAATGCATAGTCTCAATGTGCAGAAGGAGGTAGTGCTGTTCTGCACTGGCACAATAGCATGGTGTCTAATATTTAGCTGGTCAACTTCAAAAGTTACTACCTTGACACAAAATTATAGAAAATGCAAGTATATATACTTTTTTTTTCCCCTCAAGCCCAACCTGGGAAGCATGGGGAACTGTTTAAGAGAATTTTAAAAATAATTTCTGTCATGGACATGAATAAAAACTTAATTCAATACTAATTAAATATTAAAGCATGTTTTTATGAACAAAACCATGAGTCTTTTTCTCACTGAGAAGGAAGGTGAAGACAGTCATATATAGGAAACAAACATCTCACACAGCAAAAGTTATTTTACTCCAGTGCTGTCAAAGCAGCTACAAGGAGGGGAGAACTGTGATCTTAACCTCAAATCTAGTGCAAACAAGCCTTTTAATCACTCAAATCAGGCAAGGGGACTACTGTGGTTACAAAAGGTAAAGGTGCTTATTCCAGGACAAAAAGAAAGCACTGGGGGAGGGCTGCAAGCCCTGTTGCCTCCATTTGAATAATTTTCACAATGTTTTCAATTCTCTGGAATATTTCACCTTGAAAACATCTCATTTTTTCCAATTTTGAAAAGCCAATTCTTTTGTCAGTTATTACTGTTCTCCAATCATGAGTACTTTTCAAACTCTAGGCTATCCATCACTAGTAAAATAGTTTTGTTACTTTCAAACCATTTAGGAAAGTGAAAAAAAGACCACAGTTTCTTGTAAATAGTGTTAGCAGAATTACTGAGCATAATCCAGGATTATCACAGTGAGATGAAATAGACTAAATAGGTCAGCATAGTACACTTCATCATATTCTTTATTTTTCACTATCTTTACCATATTCTCTATCTTGCAAAAAAATAACCAACAGACATATTTTTTCAAAGTTTTCCCATTTCTTTTTCATGATAAAAAAATGAAGTCATATTTTACTCCTTGGTGCCAGGTACCTGGCAAACCACTAGAAAAAAACCTCACAAACAAAAAAAGTGTTGAACAATTCTCCTTTCATAATGAAATCCAGGTATTTGCAAGGTCGGGTTTCAACTTCAAATAAGGAAAATCATAATAGATCTTTTTAGCAGAGATTTTGGCCCAGTAATTTCTTTTTTTCCCCCAGCATGAAGCAATTGCACAGTAACACTATTACTATAAAAATATGCAGAATGTGCATGACCTAGCAGCCTCAGAGAACTCACTACTAGAAGATGACACTCTAGAGTTTGACCTTGAGATGATGTGCACTTTTTTCACAAGGTTCCTCACCTCTTCCTATTTATATCTGCTTTCTTCTCATCTTACGGCATTTGAAGATTTTTTTTAAGATAATTTGTTTTAGGAAAACCATACACAACTTTAGGAATGTTTTAGGAAAATCATATACAACATATACAACCACAATATTATAATTATCTAATAATACCATTAATCCAAAAGCACGTATGAAGTCAGAACACCTACCAGATAAAAGTCAAAAATTTTGTCAAAGTTTGGGTTTTATTTTTCCACACAAATTGTCTTACAACATCTAGATCAGCCAAAACGAATTCAAAGTATTTTTTTTAAGGGGGAAAATATCAGTCATATGATTTCTGCAACCATATCCTACATGTCTGTATTTGACACCACAATGGACATAGCAGGCTCTTTTACTCCAGCTAGTCTCACTGTTTAAAGTGATACTCCCTAGCATTCTGCCAACAACAGTTAGAAGCAGTAGTGCAATTCCACATATATAAGTGACTTAAATACACTGAAATATTAACCGCAATAAGGAAAAACAAAACTGCAATGGAATAATTTAATATTAAGTCTTCTATAACAAGTATCGCACAGTATTTTTAGAAGACCATGTCTGAAATAATGCTTATGTAATTTATTATTATTTTTTAATGAGTAAGGGCCTTTAAAAATGTCTCTCAGCAGCACTAGTTAACATACCTTTCTCTGAAAAGGATTCATGCAACCAGGCTAGTTACACTTTTTTACCCAAAAAACCCTGTATATGGTGGACTACTCTTACCACTAACAGATAGAAAGAAACAAAAATCATTTGTTATTTTACAGAGCATGACCAGTTTTGGGCAACTCAGTCTTAAGCTATGCATCACAGTAATTCATCACCAAAAAAAGTCAAAAACCAGTTTATACTCAAGCTCAAATACCATCTTATACACCCTAACTTCAAAATACTTCTCCAGAACAAATTCTACACACAGGAAATCAACCAACATTCAGTGACTAGGCAAGGGGAGGGAAGCTGTGTTATCGAAAGTCTTGAAATACTCCTGAAATTTCCTCATCCATTATATAATCATAAAGTCCTTTTAAAATCTAGCAAAAAAATATCAACTTTTAGAAGTATAAATATCTGTTGTCATAGTCTATGCAGCAGAGACGAGAGCAACTACTACTCTCTTTCCTTTCTGTAGGGCAGTCTTCAGATTTGCAGCCCTTTGTAGAAGATCTGGCACAGTCCAGATTCACTCACCCAGAGCCACTCGGTTTTACAGAAAGGCTTCTTTTCCATCCCTAGGAGAATGGAAGAGTGAAATACTTCCCTCCCCTCAAATGAATAAAAGCAAAGCAAAATCACTAACTCGGCCAAGCTTTCACATCATCTCCTCCCTCATCTGCACAGCTGAGCAGGGATGTGCTACCCGTGCTTTATCAAGCACTTGTGACAATCAGGGCAATACAGGCCCATACACATAATGCAGACACACACACACTTCACCCTCTCCATCTTTAATTCTTTGTTAGTTGTAAACTATTAATGAAAACATAGCCTTTTTTTTATCCTTACAAGACTTGCAGTAACAGTGTTATTTATTAAGACACGTATCAAGATCTTCAAGTGATGACTGAATTTAGATACCTTATTACAGCAGTGATCTATTCAGGCCCCAGTGTGGGCGGGTACCTTTTTATTGGAGGAATTTCTGCATTCCTTTTCACAGTTTTGTTTCTCACATGAAAAGACTCCCATATTGCATGGCTATTTACTTTCTCTTTTAAAAAGAATCTAGATAAATAAAAAATTATGGCCAACTCATTTTTCCTACAAACCTCTATTAACCCTATTCAGTGACAATTTCAATTATGGAATGTAATTGTAACTCCAACATGGGAGGAAAAGTCACGAAAACAAGAACATTACCTTAAGAATTGTCTCCTTTCCACAAAGGACATCAGCTCTTCTGGAAGTGTCTGTAAATCACTGTATCATGAGTATCATATCAGCAATCAACACTAGGTTGAATGAGGGCTTGCCTTCTGGGGCTGGGTGGTCACACAAACTCACATGCTTTCAGAGTATTTTGCTTTAGAAAGATATTTAATTGATCAATGAACACATTCCTCATACTTCAGAAGATTAACCTAAGCCACAAAATGCAGTGGCAGCATAAAAGAAACTACTGACTTCTGCAAAGTAAGTATTGCCTTTGATCTTATCTGCTACAAATTCAGTTACTCCGTATCACTTCTGGAGAGTCTGTTGTGTGCTGCTGGGAACAGAACAAGGTATCCATGTCAGCATTTCGTGTAGGAGGTGATCTCTGGATTTGGCTCCCACAAGCATTTGATGCTATTTCAGATTACAGAAAAGTATTGAGGGGAAAAAAATAGTAAATGCTGATTAAAAAATAAAGGAAAAAAGTATGTACATGCCTAACATATATTTCTTAAGACTAGCTCTTCCTAGTCTGCCATATGTACAGTTTAAGTAGTTCTATAATTTTACTGCTTCTGCTACATACACCTCCACAAACAATGAATCCACCACAGTAAAAATAAAGCTTTGCAGCACAGCATGATATTCTGAGCTCAGATTTACGTATTCACCACAGCTTTTAGATATTTTTCTGCTCTTTTAGTCTTTTAAATGCGTTCTAGTTTACTGAAAAAGCAACACTTTTTATCTACTATTTACATTTTCATTTTCTGTTCATTTTACTATATCTTTACATTACTCAAACAGTGCTGACAATTCCATCTAATTATATCGTTCAGTTGCCTTGAAGAGAAGGAGTATAAAAATTTTCCCAAAGTCCATAAATCAGCCAGCAGCATCCTGAGCTGGAGAATCAGATGTTTCTGAAACTGCTCTGAATTCAAATGTTTCAGCCCAAAACCTGGGTGCCATCATAGTACACATTTTTTGATGTACCGGTATAGAATATGCTCTTTGGTCATCTTTTTTTTTTTCCCTTTCCTCTACCAGCAGAGTTATCTAAAGCTGAAATTAGGGTTAACTCTAATTATCACCCTACGCATTAAAATCTTTTCTTCTGGAGGCTGATGCTTACTATTCAACTTGTCTAATCTGTCAGAGGGTACAATGCAAATGAGTGCAAGTCATTAGCTGCTAACCCATCATCTTCATATCCCAGTGAAAACAATGACTGAGGAGTAATTCAATTTCCCTCTGCATCTCATGTATCCAGTGGCTGCTCTCCCCTGAGTTAGGCTAACTAACTTGCCAAAAGGTAATGAGAGCAATTTAAGTTTTCAGGAAAGATAAAACTGGGGAACAATGTATAACTTGAGCTAAGACGAATTAAATGTGGCCAAAGGAGTGAGTCTGAACATAAAGTTAGGTGTCCAGGGCAAAGTTAATGTAAAGAGAATCCGTGTATCGTACAGCTTAACTAGACACATCTGTTACAAAGTACTAAACCATATGCCTGTTGCAAAGCAATGGCACCAAACAAAAGTAAAATTGTTTGAGAAGGGAAACATGCGTAAAACACTGTTATGCACATCTAAAATAAGAAAAAGAAATGTCAGCAATCAGGCCAAACATATACACTTCACAATTCAAGCTACACTAACACACACAAAACCACCCACCATGGTATAGGGAGAAAATGCTTGTATCAACATATAAGCTGTATAAAAATAACTAACTAAATAAATAAATAAATCCAGTCATGAGAGGATCCCTTTTAGATCTTTTTTTTTTTTCAGCTACCCCTAATGACAACACACACTCCTCTCCATGCAGTCCAAAAACCATTTATGTGGTACTTGGCCACATCATAAAACCATATCAGAAGCTGGAGAATCCCACCAGGAAAGTGCTGATCATGGCCCTTTAGAGAGCAAGACCTGCATTTCAGGGGTACCCGTGCTTCCTAGAGTTCATTGGAACCCAAGGCACATTCCCATGTCACTTTGGAAAGGTCACAGCCCCTCATGCTCGGTGGCTGAAAACATTTATGGGCTACCACGGCTTTCCAACAGCCTGTCAAAATTTTGCTGATGATGGGCCGTCACCTGCATGTCACATCCCATGTCTCTGAGTAGCAGAGAGCGACTGGCAGTTCCTGAGGACCACTGAGAAGCTAGGAGGTTCATTACTTTATTACCTGGTTTTGGTTTTTTTGTTGCCAAATATTATTGGCGGTCTTTTCAAACTATAAATGCCATTTTGATATTTTAGAATATTTTTTTTGCTATGAAGGAAAAGAAAAATCCTTTTGTTAGAAGCTTATCAATTGAATATTTACACTATATATGGTCACTACATTTAAAAAAATGACAATTCAATGCTGCACAGCCACAGCACTGGTTTGTGTATACACAAGAACACAATTAAGTGCTCTCTGAAGGACTTCTGAAGAAGTCTTAAATCAGTTATTGTGCTTTAAGGAGTTAAGCTATTTTTAGGAAAAAAAAGTCTATTATTCTCAACTCTGAGAAAACAAAATTAATGTCTTCAATACAAAAAAGGATTAAAAATCCTCTTCCATACAAATTGATTATATTTTTAGAAGTAATAAGTCTTACCTACAAGATCTATCTTTCACATTACCTGAACTCCTATTTGGAACAAACACATGAGGAAGAATCCAATCCATCAACATAACAACATTACTTTTGCATTTTTCATCATCAGTTCTGCCAAAGGCTACAGGATAGAACATAACAGCAGCACACAATTCATAATAATTTCACAATCTCCCAAATTTTTACTACAACACAAGTCTGCAAATACTGTTCATATGTAAGGCTTCAGCTTTTAACTCTGCTGTAGACTGTTCATAACTCCCTTTTCACCTCTAAACCAGTAGTCACATTTCCACTGCACTTAAGCTAACTGCAGCATGGACTTGACATATTTCAATGTTCAAGTAACTTTTCTATTACCAACAATATGAAAATCTTATTAAAAATACATACAAGTATTACGCACACTCCTTGCCCATCAGGCCTAAGAAGAAAGCAACCATCTTTGGTTAACCTACACTTCATAAGCTTTGCTAGCTTCTCAATGCTCAAATACAACTTTCTTGACCTCTTAAGCATTGCTTGGAACATGTAGTAATACCACCAAACCTTAGATTCACTTTTTTTTTTTGTTTCAATCCTTCCTGAAATGTCTTTGGCATAAGTTTGTTTATCCTATGCAATGAAATACTCCCTTGTAAAACACCCATTTTAAACACAAACTGAATTCATAACTACAAAGCAACAACTTAAAAAGAGGTCCGGAAAAGCATTGAAGCCTCTTACTCAAGCAGATGGCATACTTTCTCAAACAAATAAAAATCATAACAAATTAAATAACGCTTACTAACCTGGAAATTCTCCCCATAGCTTGATATCCAAAATAAAAAGTCTTTGCTCTAAATCTGCACATACAATTTTTCCAATCTTACCACTGTGAATACTCCTTAAAATAGGACATCAGAATTTAGATTCCTTAATTAACGTGACACTTACTATAGCCTAGTAATTATAAAATAACTAAAGTTGTAAAATTTTTTAGGACACTTTTCAGACTACATCCATACTAGCAAATTAAACACCAGCCAGGTGCTCATGGGAAGCAGAAGTAAATCCCTCCATTCTAGCAGGTTTTTGATGGAGATACCTCTAGCTTGCTTTCAGCCCATGTCAGCTGTCCACCTCCCAGACAATTTTCAGGCACAGTTCAGGGTGAGCATGGGTCATCCACCATTCCCAACAGAGCTTGGCCGTACCCCAGTGTGGAGAAAAAGAATTTCAGAGCATGAATGAAGGCTCCTCCATGGCAGTGGGCATCAGTGTCACAGAATTGTCCTGATCATGCTAATTTACTAGCATTGATGCAACCGTAAAACAAGTTTTGCCTCAACTGTTTAATCCAGGTTTCAAAGTATTGCAATGACTGTCCTGAACTCCTTACCTTTAATCCTTGCAAACATCAGTCATGCTGACTGCTGCATTCTGGAAAAGGAAATGCCTTCCCAAGACAAGTGGGGTACTGTGAGGCCAGGCAACAAAGGGACACAGAGCATATCAGATATATCACAGTTACTCCGAGGCAAATGTCAGATGTGCCTAGAAGCACAGTACTTGCTGAAAGAAGAGTTAGTTACATCCCATTTCACCACTGAGCATGAGCAGGCACATGAGGCAGCTAATACAGATTGGCTCATGCACTGTAATCTTTCGTTTTATCTTAGTCTAGAGCAATTTGTCCTTTTGCAACACCACACAGCAATTACAGTCCTTTCAGAGGCAGGCAGGCAGTATTAAACCCGTGATGCTTGTGAGGCTGGGCATTTCTGAATGGCAGAAGTGATCATGTGCCCTGGGTCTTACCGGATTACAGTGTACAAAACTCTCATACCCTATTGCAAGCAAGTCAGTGTAACTCCCTCTGCACATGTCTGGCCAACACCATGCTCTCCACAGCAGACATGGAAGAGCCATTTTAGCTGCCTTGGACAAGCAGCAGCTGAAACACTGTTTTTCTGAACTGGACATCTGACCCAGCAGTTCAGCCCAAAGCGTACTGCTTGTATTGCTTGGCTGTTTGGAGTTTACACTACCTTGCTGCTGCACTTACTCCCCTTCACAGCTATCCTTGCAGTGGGTGGAAGATGCAGCAACTGGTCTTCTGCAGTGAGCCCTGATGTTCAGCTGGAGCAAAAGGTTACCAGACAGCTGGCATCTTGGCAAGATTAACTAGGTTATGCACTTTAAGATTATCTGTGAAGACACAGCTGTGCCTTCTTAGCTTCCACATACCACAACAAACAGAAGAGGCAATAGTCAGTAAAAGAAATCAGAATCTTGTGAACATTAGACATGTATTTATTTATTCTGTACTAAAAGTGGTTCTAAAAAGGGAGGTTTTAAAAAAAATTCATCATTCAGAAATGAACCACAGGAATTTCATGGTCCTGGTGAAATGCCATTGCTTGGAGACTCAGGTAGAAATTTGCCACTGAAGAACTACCAAAAATAGCTCAAGTGATATTTCATTTGGCATGAGGTCATGAAGGCAACATTTATGCATGGGGAGATTCATAAATTTCAAAATCACTGGATCCCAAGTTGACCTTGCAGCAATGGGCTTTTTGACAGCTAGGAGAAGCTTTAGTGTCATGACATAAGAACAAGATGCAGAAAAACTTACAGTGGGTGGCAAGCCAAAGTGTAATTAAAAAAAAAAAAAAAAAAAGTTGCTTGTAATGAAACAAATAGTCAAGGACTGTCAGTAATGAAGTCTACATGAGACTGTACAAGACCCTGCAAGAATCTCTTCCATACTTTAACACATACTTCAATCTCATCTATCAGATGATCCCCTCCTCTAAACTAAAACATCCTTGGCTATACACAGCAGCTCCTATCCAGACCATGCCAAAGAAGTATACTGGTATGCAGAATAAATACATCTTCTGTCCAATTGAACAACTCAAACTTTCCTTCCCAAGCAACAGGATACTGCAAAGAAATCTCTGCAAAGACATCTTGTTTAAGGAACATGTAACAATATTAGAAATAACCACTCAACAGAGTAGACCTTGTAAAGTAAAACCTTGTATTGGGCAGGGAGGGAAGGAGTGATGTAGCATGTGCAAAGACATTCAGCAGCAAGGTGTTTATTAGCCCCACTGGAGTGACAGCCACTGCTGCAGACTCATCAGCCCTTAGAATTCTCTTAAGGCTCCTGGGCACATCTCAGAACACCTGGGGGATCCAAATCAGCTACTGCCCCCAGGCTGGCCCCGCTCACATGTCATGGGTCTGGGCCCTGGGGGCAGCGCATCCACCAGCCTTGTTATCACACTGGGCCCCCTGTCCCTTGGAGAGCAGCCCATGCTCACTGCTCCCCAAGTTCCTCAGAGTTTCAATTTTCTTAGCCAGACGACAGCACAGAAGGTGTTATGGACAAGGGAAATCTCAGTTATCTTCCAAATCTTCACTGCTGTTTTCATAAAACCTGCTCAGGCTGCCTGCCAACATCTGATCCTACTGGAATTTTTATAGAGTTCCTATCACAGATCACTGTGTAGATCCTGTCTTCTCAACAGAGTGGAGGACACTATCAGTGCTTTCAATGAAGTTAGTTACATCCTCAAATGGCAGTATCATAACCTCTCTTGGTATTCTTGTTGACAGCTCCACATTTTATATGGGTTGTCACGGTGGAATAAGTTCGTGGAATTTCTCTGGCTCTGGTTCTTCGTGGAAGTGTCACCATACTGTAGAGTACAGCTCAGTGTTTCATTCTATCCTTTGAATTTTTTATGGATATAAACATAGATGAACAAAAAGCAATGACAACCTTAGAGGCAAAGACCAGAACCTACACTTTTCTCTCCTGCACGCCAATCTACAACTTGCTTTCCTTTCAGCCTTTTTACTCCTACATGTTCACCCAGTAACTCAGTTTTAAAAGAAAAACATTATATTCCTAACCAAATAGCAGAAAAACTCCTGTCATTCTGGTTGCAGATAATCAAAACTCTTTCTGCTCAGAGAGGCCTAAAATTACCCCTAACTCTCAAACACTCAAATCACTGTTATTCTTATGCAAATTCATACAGAAGCAGCATTCAGTTTTGGATTAGGTTTCCCTGGTTAGTAAGCCACAGAAAACATTCAGGCAGTTTGCTATCTGACCTTTGGCATACAGTGAACCCTAGGCAGAGGAAAAGAGCATCACCCCTGGGAATGAAGTATTTCTGAGAAGACACAGATACACTAATACTCATAAATTCAGTTACCTAAAGAAGATGGCAGTGGTAGAAAGCAGCTAACCTGGACCACTGCATGAAATATCCCAACTTAGGCAGGATTTAGGACTGGATTTTGTCCTTTGTCTTCTATATGATTTTGTTACATATGCCCATACTGCTAAACATCACTGAGTTTGCATTAAGGCTTTGGTACCTCTCAGACTTAATTTCCTGGTTGGACCAGACAAATGAGCTTTCTTTGCTTGCACTGGGTGGCCTGAGGGGTAGGCATTAAATCAGCATAACAACACACTGCAGAGCATTTCTTACAAGAATCACAGTATTTTCCAAACATTAATTATGTTTCCAACTAGCAATACTTATGCATAAAGTGTGAGCCTCTCCTAGCTCCTAAGGGAGCTCTTCCCACCTTCTCAGTGTCTTGTTAAAGTCACTTTTCAGAACCTTTTAAGTTGTGCAATGAACTTGTTCTATGGTTAGTACTTCTCCATCACTGGGTTGTTAGGTTAAAGCAATTAAGCACTGTGAATGATAATAATAAAAGCCATTATGTTTAAGCACACATTTGATCTTTCTGTCAAGTCATCACACAAAGGCAGCACATTAAACAAGATGTGATATAACATGGCCTGCCAGGAAGGTACAGAAAGCCAGGCAGGTGTAAACCACACTATAATAGGAAAAGTTGCCGTGCACATACCATGAGGCCAGGAGAGAGGACAAAATTACAAGTGAAGAAATTATACAGTATTGACAAACAAATAGGTGAAGCAAAAGATGGGTCTGCACAGAACTGTCATGGTGCTGGGGGTGGTGGGTTCTTCTCATGGAGGGGCAGCAGGGCAAGGTCTGGCAGCCAGGGCCCATCCCACTGCCCAGCCAGGGATACCAGGGCAGCTCTGGGCACTGGGAGCCTCCTTGGGCATGGGCTGAGGCTGAGCCAGACCATGGGCCCACAGGTAGAACCCAGCAGTGCCTGGCTGTGGGGAGCTGGAGACCAGCCCTGCTGCGGAATCACTGGAGGGTCATTCCCAGGGAGCTGACATGGGGTCCCAGACTGTGGGATGCTGGGGGAGCCCAGCGGGGTGGGCTGGGACATTCAAGCCCATTACCAAAACCAACACTAACAGCAACTGTGATACCAATTTAAACATAAAAATAGCTTTACCCTGATGCCAAAAGCCCAACATGTGAGATAAAATGCTCCGCTTGCAGATAAAATTGTTGTCATACTAAAAATATCAGCAGCAACTGACACATGAAAATTCCTGTTTACAAACTCACAGGAAGAACCAGATCATGAAGGATGCCACCCTTCACAAAGCAGACGACAGTGTCCATCAGGAAACATTCAGCATGGGCAAGACAATTGGGAGAAGAGGCAAATATAAAGTTCATAAACATGCCATTAGTGCCTTCCAAATCAGAAAAAAAGTAATACTGCTAATTTTAAAAGGTTAAATCTTGAAATCATGATTCAGTCTTTGTTTTGATCAGTTGTCTCAAGATATAATTTAACAAGACATTATCTGCATGATTACAGAATGTACTGTCAGTATTTTGGACAAGACTGGGGATGACTAACATTTAACAGTGAGGATTTCACTCCATATGTCCTCTTGTTCAAGTTTTAGAGAAATTTTAGAAGATCAATATGTGGCTACCAAACAGTGAGAGATCTTAATGCAGTTAAGATTTCAAATGTCAAAAATTATGTTGGATTTCAAAAAGGCCAATAATAGTATCTTTAAATTACTTATATTAAAAATAACCAAGATTTATATTTATAAAACAGAGTAAAGCATAACAGGTAAGTCACAGAGAAACAGGAGAACTGAAACCAAAGCTCCATTGACTAAATACATATCCTTAGCAGGATAAAATGAGAAAACATTAGATACTAAGGGAAATTTTTGCTTTACAATACACACATGCCCCTATTTTTCTAAAATTTTCCCATCTGTTAGATGTACCACAGACATTTCTAGATAATGGAGGGAAGTTATAAAGTAACTTTTAAAAAAGGAAAGAGATCGCAATGTTGGTCCCTTTTAACATGAACATTGGGTGTGTAATTTACTCTGGTACCAGAAGGCTAGTAGGCTAAATGTCCAATGCCAGCAAGTAAATGCTACAGGAAAAGTTTCTGGCATAGCAAAATTCTTAGTCAGATAGAAGCCCTAACCAAACAATGGTGGGAAAAATCAGGATAACAAACAAAGCAGGAGACTTAGTAACTATCAAAAGTAAAGAAGCATGTTGATACAAAAATCAGACAATAATGCACATGTTCATGGATGACCAGAATCAGGGAGACAATGAGACTAGAAAAGCCACTGTAAAGGCTAAGTATCTGAATGAATTCTTTACCAGGAAAGGACCTAGGCTTTAAGACAACATTTTGTTTTCCCTTTCCCTACAGCCTCCTTTACAGAAAAATTACCAAGTTCCATCACAGGAAGAAGTCTCAAAGAATAAATTATGTAGACAGGAAAGCTAAACACATCCACTACAAGCAGCTTACATAGTCATCTACTATCAACTAACTAGAAATTCAGAACAGACTTAAGGTATCAGAGGAAAAAAAAAAACCTGTTTACAAAAACCTACACTAAAATACAGCACTGTTATCCAAATAATACATAAGAAATAAATTAAAATCTTGAGAAATTACTGGTGCAGCTCTGATCAGTTCCACCAAGAGTAACTGGAAAACACAAGTTAAACAAACAAAGAAACCAAACCTAAAATACTGGGAGCAACACTCATAATGTAATGGAAAACTGTGATGTAATGTAATGTAATGTTCTGTAATAGAATGGAAAAGACCTCCAAAATCACTGAGGTCAACCTTAAAACTAACACTGCCAGGCCCACCACTAAACCATGATCCCAATGCCACATCTACACGTCTTTTAAATCCCTTGAGGAATGGTGACTTCGCCGCTTCCCTGTTCCGGTAATTTCTGTCATGATAAACCAAATTCCTCCATAATTGTTTGATTTCCTCTGAGTTAGAAACAAAAACAGCTATGTGTATGGCTGTGTAGATACATATACACACACGTGTGTGTGTACATGTAAATAAAAGGAAATTTGACACATTTACAAAAGCTAACTAAAACCAACTAGGATAGAGTGCACAATCCTTTTGTAGCCTGAAAAACTACTTACAGAATAATAGTCCTGAATTTTGGCTGTTTTCCAATGTAAGAAGAATGGTATGGTTTTCCAGAAGTCAACAATGCATTCTACATTTACTAAAGAGCTGGAGAAGACAGCAAACAACAACAACAACAACAAAAAAAAAAAAAAAATCAGTCTTGTCTGATGATACCAATGTGTTCATATTGGGAGAACTCCAAAATGTTAAGACTCAAACTCACTTATGGAAACTAGAAGGATTATTATAAATGACAAGATAGGAAATGGAATTTAAAACAAAAAGTAAAAAAAAAAAAACCCTGCAAATTAAAAACAGAATATAAGGATCTCTGAACTACCAAGACCATCAGTGGAAAACTGTTAACTGCATAAAGATCAATAAAACTTATACTTGGTATTCAAGAACTACCTAAAAGGTATCAAAGTATATCAAAGATATACTACATAAAACAGTAATGCAACAAAAGTACTACATTCAATCACCCTCACATCACAAAGTACATCAATAGTAGGAGCACTGAAGAATATGTACAGCCATTAAATGCTTTAGCACCCTGGCACGGAAAGAACTTGGAGAAGCTGAGATTTTAATCTTGAAATATAGAAGTAAAAACATTATAACCAAAAAAAACCTTATGAAAATACACAAAATGTTAATTAGACTCCCTTTTGCATATTGCTAGACTGACAAAATCAAATTGCAAGCAGACTCCATTATTTCATATAGCATCTGAGCCATTTGTTAACACTAATTGCTAGTCATCAAGACAAATACTGTGATAACCTATTTACTCAGAAGAAAAAAGAAAATAAATCAACTTAAAATTATTTATCAGCCAAGTCATTAAGCCAATACATAGAAAACAAATCTTTGTTAAGATACAGTTAACATCTTACAGTTAAGATGCAGAAAACATCTCAGTGCATTTCATAATTAACTTGGTTGCACACAGCAGGGTGGGAGCATTTGCTTTCACTGGCAGTGCAAAACCAGACTGACTCTCTCACCCTGAACAGCAATGCTCACACATCCAGGTGCAAGCCAGAGTAGTGAAACCAGGAGCAAAAGAAACAGTCATTTCAGAAGTGATCATGCTATTGTCTGTCCCCTTGGTGGTGTTCCCTCTCTCTGCACTTTCCCTGACAGGGATTAAACTAGCGTGGAATTTCGCTCACAGTAGGACACAAGCACATCAGCGCACGACCTGATACTCAAGTCCCAGTCAGGCTTGATCCCGACTCTAGGAACTCAAGTGCACAGCAGGAACCAGCACATGGCCACATAGCCTGAGAAATCTCATTCAACACACACAGTTTTTACATTACATTATGATAAGAAAGATCTCAAAGATATCTCTACAGCTTCAACTACAGCTCAGGGAGTGAAGCCCACACTGCTTCCTAGGACTAGAGCCAGAGCTCCAGAGTGCTCTCTGTGCCAGTGGCAGGCAGAAGGTGAATGGAATAGAGGCCTTCCCTTTTTCCACCATGAGAGGGAAGGGGCCAGCCTGGCAAGGAAGTACAATTCACTCCACAGGAAGAACCTCAAAGGAAACCCATTTTCTGCCTGCACTTTGTAGGTGCAGGTCCACAAGGAATCCAACCTACAGCTAAAATTTAACTTAAAAGTGACGAAGGAAGGAAGAAAGGGGAACCAAGGGTAGAGTAACAGAATCGCACTGGGTCTTCTGGATGCTAGGAACAAAGTCTTCTTAAAAAAACAAGTTTCCCCCGACCTCCAATGAAGAAGTATTCCCCTAAAAAGCCAAATGATCAGAAGTGAGTAGACTCAAGGAGTATTAGATGGGGAAACACAAAGAGATAAATCCAACATCCAGCACAAATTATACAAAGATCCATCAACAATTTAGTCATACACCCAGACCTCCAACAGATGATTCACGGTGTTGCCACTGAAATGGTTACAAAAATCTGGGCACCAAATTCAAAGTACGTTTCAAGCTTAGAATAAAGATGATCCCTCACTTATTATTTAATCCAATCCTTATATTTGGTATTAAAATGCAAATTATTGCAGAGACACACAAGCTCTCAAAGTGTAAACTTAATTCTTTAAGTTCTCCTGAGTATCATGGGGTTCCCAAAGCAATGCTTCAGTATGACAGTCAAAGTATCAAGGCATAAACATGTATTGTTTCTAGGACACTAATATAATCTTTATAAATTAGATTATAATTGGTTTATGCGGCTCAGTCCTACCATACACCCACTTTAAACAGCATGTTGGATGGCTGGACTCAGCGTAATCCAAGATCTGAAGGAAATGTATATCCATGAGAAAGCAAAAATAAATGTACAATTTAAGTAGAAACATACAAGGTCTATGAGAATGAATGTGATTTCATTTAATACAATTTGCAACAGCATAAAATGAGAATTTGGGTGGATATTCTCAGAGGTAGGATAGATCTGGCCTCACAAGAAGTATATGGACTTCATTAACGAGGGCTCTATTTTAAAATATTGAAACAAAAATACAATGTAAAAGTATCCTGTTGAGCACGGTAAAATTATAAGGTAATTTCATCAAGGGACTTAATCAACTTTGGCTTTCTTCCTGTGGCTCATCTGTGTCTGTTCTTCTCTACTTTAAAGAGATATTGAGCCAAATGCTGCTTTAACTCCAGTGTAAACTGGAGCTAGACAAAAATTTCCAGCAAAGAAAAATGAAAAAAAAAAGCTACCCAAAACCACAACGAATGTTTCTCAGCAACTGTTTTCTTAAAAACTGAATGAAGAGGGTAGAAGGCATAAAGCCTAAGTAACACATCTGCTCTACAAAGAAAATTTCAGTATGTTTGAAATGTATGTTCTTAATTCAGAAATCAACTTTCTAAAAATTATGATTAATTTTCCACCAGAGAAGATTTCATCTTTAAAACCTTTCAAAAACTGAGTTTTAAATGCAGAACTAATCTGTAATAAGTGCTATTATGAAATAGTTTTCAACATCAGGTGGATCTCAATAATGAACATACAGTAACTGGAGGAAAATTTCCAAGGCACAAACAGCAGGGAAGAACCTAATTGCTATTAAAGGTCATTGGGACTGGCAATCACATTGCTATATGTTCTTTTGAAAATATCCTACTCTGAAACCATAACTACCTTAGCAACAATACCTTATTCCCAGAAGTTACATACAACTACACAGCAGTGGCTTCTCCAGACAAGTACTCTAGTCATTTCCTAATTCCTAGGACGTAATGTAAACCCTTTATCTCGAAATTAAAAATTTATCTAAAGGCAACGTAATTTAAAGCATTAAATATTTATTAACATCAATAGCTAAATTCCTGACTCCCACAAAAATTAACGGAAGTTTTGTTTGAATAAAAACCACAGCACTGCAAGTGCCATTTCTCTTTCAAAAAAAGCTGTTTTGCTTGAACAGTTCAGGATGCTTTATCATTATTATTACTGCAAAATGTCTGTCCAAATGATTACACTCATTTTCTAATGCTGCTTCTACTGTGCCTAGGAGACTCGTCACATGAGGAACACACAGAGGGTAATCTGATCAGGCAGAAGCAGAGTCTGTGAGCAGACTGACAGGATATCCATTTCAGTACCCAGCAAGAGACTTTCTAGAACTTCTCTGTTCACCTATAGTCTCATCTGCAAACTGCCCAAAACATGCCTCTGAAAGCTGTGTACAGAGTCAGACTTTTACCCATTTTGTGAACTAAAACATACACACATTTCTCTAATCCCAGTATAGAAGAGCTCTACTAATTTTAGATTCACATGGTGCCAAGTGTCATAGCTGTCAGATAGCTGGATACCTGAACCTCAGGCCAAACTAATTTAGTTTTCCAACACAATTAGGTTATGAACCCCACTTAACTGCTGATCTGTATTTATATGCATTGCAGAACACATCATTAAATACTGTAATTTCACATGTTAACTATGAAGCTGAACAATGAAGATATGTATAAAAGCAAACCAAGTTCAAAAGGGCCATGTGGCTATAATCAAGAGCAGATTTTGGCCTATGCCACTGGAAAGCCCATCAGAGGACTAATCCTCCTCGTCTTACAGAAATAGTTACACTAATTGTGTGATTGCGAGGAGCAGAATTTAACCCTCAATACATTTGCCTAGAATCTTCACCCTTTGACAGATTCATTGGCAGCTATTGTCATCTTGTACAAAATCCAAGGAATTAATAGATTAAAAGTTCACAGCAAAATTATGTACCAGATAAAATAAAATTAAATCCAGGAACACAATGACTTGCTTTTAAAGCAGCTACAGCCAAATTGCAATACCCTACAGGAGGCCTGATTTTAGCAGGAATATGCCTTATCAAAGGATGAACTATTACTTGGGCCCCAGTCTTGGGAAGAGCCTTGCGTGGGTGGGTTTCCAAAGCCAGTCTTTCCCCACAAAAGCACCGAGGCTGCCTACACAGATCAACTTGTAAAATTTGGCTATTAACATGCCCTTCAGGATTTAACCAGCAGACTGAAGTGTCTTTGTAAGCATTGTTTCACCTGTTTGAAAGCTGGGTTGACTGGAAGCATTCAGTACATGAATATTTTCACCCACTACAGAAAAACAAGGCTTTGTTAAATTAAACGGCTTTAATGATGTTTTACAGGAAACATTTCAGGCATGCAGCAATAAGCTGCATTCATATTTGACATTTACAAAACGTTATTATTTTAAGCCTGAACTTATAAAATACTTGCACTTAAATTCAAGCATGTGAATAAGCCCATTTTTATTTTATAAAGCATTTAATTTCAAGTACATGCTGAAATGGTGGAATAAATTCCTCAAATCAGGCGTGTTTTAAATAGCGTAGGGGAAAAAAATACAGCATAATCTGGTTTCCAAGCAAAATACCACTAGAAATAAGCCAAGTAGATCATAGAAAACAATTACTAACACCTCAACCAAAAATATAAACTGAGACAAAACAAGCCTTTTAACACAATAGTGACTGAAATTTATTTTCCTTTTTTCTCTCCTCATACTTCACCATCTCTTGGTTTTCATCCTAAAAAAAGAATTATGGAATATTCCTATGAGCTCTATTTAAAAGATGTTGCTGACTCAATGGGAATTGGGAAGTACCAGGAAAGCAACGAAGCAGACCTTTGATCTCCGCTCCAATTCACATACCAAAGATATTTGAATCAATAGCCAAATTCTGTCTGCCCTAGTCAACCAAACAGGTACCTATTAAAATCATGGAGAAGCAGCTGCAGCTTATGTATCCCATCAAACTAAGCTTCAGAAAGTGCTACCCGAATCTCAAGGCCTTTACACAGACAAACCTCACAGAATTGCCCAATATTCAAGTTCTTCTTATTTTACTCCAAGACCTCTTCAACTTAGCTCAAGTGAAGACCTCATACAAGTCAAATCAGCAAGATCTGGTTCATATTTAGGATGAAGGTACTCAGGAAAACATCCCATCTCCAAGCCCTTCAAAAGTCAGAACTTCCACTCTTAATAAAGAGGAATGTTGAAAGAGAGTAAACTGCAGGTTTTACATTTTTAGGTGGCCCAAGCTGTCCATTAATTTTGTCCAACTTCAGGCAGCACAAAAGCTATTATGTTTCCATCCCTAATTGAAGACAGTTTCTGTTGGCTACAATTCTTCCTTCCCAGGAAGGTAACCGGTTGTAGGAAGTATGCTAGGAACATGGGAAACAACAGTGTTGTCTTGCTGAAGATTTGCACAGTGGCAAAGAAAGGATTAGGTGACGCACAGCTGGATAATCCACACATGCCCACTAGTCAGCCAAAATAACTTTCCCATTTGAAAAACAAAATTTAAAAGTGATCAAGCCGAAGGCCAGATACTACCAGTATCTGGAAAGAGGTCAAAGAAAACCATCCATAGTGGAAACTACCTAATCAATTACTCACTTCAGGATTTCCTTCTGCATTCAAAATCAGAACCCTGAAGCAGAAGATCCAATTAGTTCATAGCCAAGAGCCCAGAAGAGCAAGATTTCTGCTAACTAAAAATTCAGGTCCCCAACTTCAAAGCATAAATAAGGAAACTCAGAAATTCGCATATTCCAGAGCCAAGAGCATCTGTCATGGTGTCTCCTGTCTTTGCTCTATAAAGAAGATATTCTCTGAAGAATATCCCTGGACTAATCTGATACCCAACACATTTAGGAGTCTCCAAATTCCTAAAATGCAGCAGCAATTCATTTTCAGATGTATAAAAACCATTCTGCATAAATGCTCCCTTCCTGAAGTCAGCTCAAAGGAGCTGGACAACAGGCATCTATTGTTTTTATCTTAATTCAAAACCTGTCCCTACTGTCAGAACAGCTTTACTTGACACTAACCTCAATCAATCATTAGAACAAATTACATTGTCTCTGAACCCTACACAGGCAACAAAATGCATCAGATGACCTGCTAGCTCTCGCCCATCTCCAGTGTCTTTGTTCTCAGAATACAGAACCAGAGCTGTTCGCTGTGCTTCAGCTGAATGCGTAGTATTACAGATCTTTTTAAAGCAGGAGAGCAACACCAACAGTGAAACAGAATGCACGAAAGTTTAACAACCTCACCCGAGTTTCGCTGTCCCCAGTTCCAGACTTACTCCTCCTTCCTACAGACACAAGGAAGGGTTATGCAGCAAGCCCAAAGTAGCCAAAGGAAGCACTAATCAGGCACCCATTCCAAACAAAACATTCATGTGACACCTTTCCTAGCATTCGCAACAATTTAGTGAAAACCCTGAACTGCAAGACTGTATTTTTCACGGGCAGCCACGTCAAGCTGAATTTTCTGTAGATGTAGATGCATAAATCTAGAACATTAAAAGCTCTGCAGAGCCCAGATAACCCTATATATTTAAAATTTTAAGGGCTTGCATAGTTAAAAGAACATTGTTGAATAACTACGATTTAGTCAACACTTAACTCCATGAATTAGCTCTTTTCCAGATACCGCAATCACGCTGTCATTAACAGATGTGCCCATATCAAAAATGATGTCAAAATGGAGACAACCTAGTTACATAATTGTTCAAAATCTTTCAGAAAACGGTTGTTGCAACTGCTATTCAAATGAAAGTTTGCTACCTGAACTGAAAAATACATGAAAGAGTGACCATTTCAGAGGGATGATATATCCATATCTTGATTCTCAGTTTATTACTTCAGATTTATAGCAGACGAAATCTAATGAACATACTGCATTTACAGCTTAAAATCATAATATTCAGACTTCTAATACTCAAATAATAATGGCATGGAACAATGCATTCCTCTGCCATCTGACAGAGATGGCATTTAATGTTTTAAAAATGAAATATATATGAAATACTATTGGACATTTTCTTATTTAACGAGAAGGCTACAACTAACAATTTCATTACATTTTGTTCCCAGGCAATGGTGAGGTAACTTACAGAGCACCAAGAATAATTTTTTAAGTTCTTTACAACCTCCTAGAGAACTCAAATACAGTTTTCAGAAAAAGTTTAATTTTTAGTTATATTAACAAATATTTGTAGGATTTCTCATCTTCCTATTCAGTCACAAACAAGATGTGAAATGCGTAAAATGCTACAGATAAACAATACTAGATGTTTTATTGCCACTTTCATAATAAAGGTTTGCCTTCAAATTTTTAGAGGTGCTACCAACAAAGAAACAGGTTTTTCCCCTGAAGAAGTAGCTTGATTTAACCTGATTTCTAAAACATCTGAGATAATGTGACTTCTTTTCCTCCATCAAAATGCTTTAGAAATACTGCCAAATAATTACTAATCAAGGAAGAAAAAAAAAAAAAGGTTGACAGCCAGCAACTGAGCTGACCATGGATCAGAAAACAACACTCTCTTCTCCCATAGAAAACAGCACTTCTGCGGTATGTCAGATTTAGCAAACAGTTGCCTAATTATTTACTGTCACAGCAAGAGACATGATCAGCAGACAGAATTTGGAGACACACAAATATCCTGCTTTCAACCGTTAAAGCAACAAGGTACTTGGTATTGCATGATCTTCAAGATCCGCAGCCTACTTTGGCTACAGAAACAGAGGAAGAGTAAAAATTCATTTTTCTGTTTGAAAAGGGCAGCTTTTATCTTCCTAAATCAAACTGCCTGAACATCTTAATGATGTGGCATCATACGATCCCAAGCCTTCCAAGACAGGCAACGAGTTTTGTACAGCTGACTCTGCTAGTTACAGTACTCAACAGCTGGTACATAGATAATTTGGCACCCTGATAATGGCTTAGATGAGTATGAAGCATTCTGCAGACTGTAAAAAGAAAAAAAAAAAATAAGAACCATCAGCTTTAAAATTATAGCTTGAAGCTCATCTTACAAAGTCAACAAAGTTCACATTTGAGTAAGAATTTACTAAAGGAGGTGTTTACAAAACTGAGAAATTCAGAGAAATGGCACTCCCTCTTCAAAGCCTATATTGTAGCAATTCTTTTCTGATTAGATCAGCTCCCATAGCAAGTCATCAGAACAACAACCACTGTAGTGAAGTCATACTACTGGGACTCAAATGGGAAATCATGACTGGCTTGAAAACACATTTTAAAAAGTAATGCGTTTTCCAGGTTTCCAATATATCTTAATTAAAACAAGTCCAAATCTTTACCTTTGCTCCAGATGGCTAAATAAAGTCTACCTCGAGCAGCAAAACACAGCATACCAATATACCAAATAAGACATTAAAAACTAAGACAGCACATATTGGATCCTTCTGTATAATTTCAGGTTTTGGCTGTCACTGAAAATAGCATGTGAATGGACTCTGTGTTACTCCCACAATATGATATACTCAAATACTTTCAGAATGTGCTTTATTTCTTACAGAGAAGTAAATTAGTTTTCAGAGTTTATTTAATTAAAATCCTACTGTTCCCCAACATAAAAAAAAAAAATCAAACCTTTCAGTTCTTTTCCTGATGAAACTCCCATTGAAACAGGCGAAATTAGGCCTAATCTCTTTCCCAGGTTTATAAGCAAGTAATTGGTAGTAGAAGGAACCTTATTAAACCTAATTCTAGCAGGAAATAAAAGGTAATCCAAAGGAGAAAAACAAGTTTATTCAGCAGTTATTTACAAAGTAAACAGTCCACTATCTCCAAAATTTTGCAAAAATCAGATCAGCTGCATATAAATTGATGATTTAAAAAAAGGAGAGAATGGAATAAAGATGTGCTTTTGAAGATGATGGCAACCATCAAATGGCAATTATTTCTCAACTGAAATGTACTAATGCATTTCAGTACAGAAACGGTGCACATGCTCGATAGCTGCATTGACACAATGGGCAACAGACACAAAGGAGTCATTAGTCAATACTGTTAATGACACATGAAATTGCAAGTGACACCAGTATAAAGTACACTCACACCCAACAAGTTCTCATAGTCAAAATAACCATCTGTTGAAGCTTTATTTTTCAAATACTACCACTAACAACACAGAATAAATAAAATTACTTATCAGTATCTTCAAATCAAGCTGTCTTAAACTATGCCACTCCCATTCCCATCAGTGGAAACCATTTAACAAAAATCTTCAGGACTGACTGAAGACATACAGCTGAAAAACTTCAGATATGAAATCTAGCATCTTATTCCCTAACATTACAAAAGGACTCAGCACTGCAAATGTCAGCATATACTGTGACATGCTGTAAAAACTATTTCAGGGATGAAGGTTCAGTATGAACAGTTAACTCCCTTTCTCACTTGAATTAAAATCAGAGCTGTAACACTTTTGATAAGCTTCTTCAAATTTAGTACTAGCAAATGTACTGAAAAACAGCAATGAATCATCCAAAACCGTCCCTTCCATCCCGATGCTTAAGAAATCAATGTAATTTACATCTCTAGCAAGATGAATTTAGCTGCGTGCATCTTCGTCATGATAAACGCCTTTTTCCTTATTTTTCTGCATTCGATGAAAAAACTCAGGTTCTACACGAACTAAGCTAATTCTTTGCCCTAGCCCAAATAAACAAACAAATAAAAAGGTAAAGAAAAGCAGAAGCTTTAAATACGAAAACACATCGAGATGTAAATCACTGTGTCCGCACTGCACTCGAAAAGCGACTTTTAAACACACGAGAGCGCCTGTCACACACTGGTGAGGTGACACCGTATTTATATTTATAGCACAAGCCGCCCACGTCCGTTCCCCCCAGACCGACCCACGCAGGAACGCGAGGCCACCAGTCCTACCCACCTGGCCGCCAGCGCCTCCCGGGTCCGCAGTCGCCACACCCGGTGGGGCGAGCGGCCCGAGCGGGTGCGGCGGCACGGCGCAGGGAGCACTGCCCTACCTTTGTATCTCTCTAGGACATCTTCGTAGGCTTGCAGGTACTCCTGCTCCTCGGCGTAGAAATACGCGCCAGGGGAGAGGTAGCCAGCCATGGCCGGCAGCTAGCCCAGCCCTGCCCGCCTGTGCGGCTCCGAACGGCCGGCAGCCTCGGGGGCGGCACAAGAAAAGCCCCGGCAGCAGCGGGCGGGGGGCGGCGCTGCCAGCCCTGCCGAGGAAACGCCCCCGCGGCCGCTCGGGTTTCGGTAGCCGCCCCTCGGAGCGCGGAGGGGGCGGCACCAGCCCGGCGGCGGCCGCCGCCTCCCCGCCGCAGACCCCGGCTCCAGCCCCATCGCCAAGGCACCGCCTGCAGGGCCGACGAGCTCCACCGCCGCCTCCCCCCGCGACGAGGAGGGTGGCGGCTGCCGGGGCGGGGACGCGGCGCCCGCAGCACTGACGGAGCCGGTGGGGACGCTGCACTCACGGGCAGGGACCGAGCAAGGAGGGACCCCAAGCCGGCAAACAGCCGGGGCGGGAGCCCCGCTATCCCGGCGGAGGGGCGGGGCGGGGCGGGCGCGGCCCCGCGCAGGTGTCACCGCCGCGCCTGCGTCCCCCCGCTGCCCCCCAGCCCTGACCCCGCCGCCGCGCCCGTTCCGGAGCAGTCCCTGCTGCCCTGCCCCCGGCCCGCCGGTCCCCTGTCCTGCGCACCCTGCCCGCGGGCGGCGGCGGCGGCGAGATCGGCGGGCGGCCGGGCCGGCTCCGCAACCCCCCCACTCGCGGCTGCATCCTGCGGCTGGTGCGAACCCGGCTCCGCAGCGCTGCCCCCGCTAATAGCGCCGCTAGGATGGGTTACCCTGGGAAATAGTGTCCCGGGAGAGCACCTACGGAGGCGCATATATAATCGGGGTGGTTGGGGACCGCCGCATCTTTCTGGGATTCGTTTACAGGCGGTTTCCAGCTTTCGCCAGGGAGATGCGGACCTCCGCCCTATTTTCGACATCAGTTGTCGCCGGGCCGCGGACCAGAGCCCGTCGGCGCCTCCGGCACACCGGGGCGTCTCCGTTCCGGTCCCCGTCCGCCCCGAGCGCAGCCCCAGCCCCGAGCGGACAAAGACCGGCGCCTGGTCCCCCGCCCCTCGGAGCATCATCGGCCGCCGCGGCCTCTCCCCGCGCTGCGGGCGGTCCCGCGCCGCTTCCACCCAGGGCGGCCGGGGGCTGCCTCGGCCTTGTGGGCCGAAAAAAGCGGCGGCCCCGCTGAACCGCCCCCCGCCGCGGCTGCAGCCCCCGGCCGCTGATGCGTTTTCGCATGAAAGTTTAATGGACGCACCTGCGCGTGTTTCGGCTCGCCTTCCACACGCATCAGTTCACCCAGCCGGAAAAGGCGGCCAAAGAGCTTAGTCACCGCCCGGCGGGGCCGCGCTCTGGAAAAGAAGGGATGGGGGTCCCTCTGGCCCCCGGCCGCGCGCTGCCCGGCTGCCCCCGACCGCGCCTTACCGGCGATGCGCAGCACGGCCCGCTCGGCGGGGTCCAGCACTGAGCCGCCGTGGATCTTCCGCTTGGACCGCTCGTGTTTGGGCAGGTTCCAGGGCAGCGTGTCCCCCGGCGCCGGCGACACCGTCCCCGACCTCTGGCTGAAGTCCTCCTCGTCGGAGAAATCGGCGGAGGATGACATGGAGCATCGGTAGGACGCGTTGCCGGAGCTCTGCACGGGGAGACAGACAGACAGACAGGATGCGTGGGGAGCAGCTCGGGACGAGGGGCCTCAGGTGGCGCCGGCGAATACCCGCCCGGCGTGGCGTGGAAAAGCATCTCACGGGAAAAGGAGGATAGGGGAGAAGGCCGCCGCTCACCATTGCTGTGAATTTAGAGGGGAAAGGGGTGCGTGTGCGGAGTGCCGAGGGTGATCCTCCAAAAAATAGCCGGTCTTAAGCGAGAGTGCATTTGGAGGGATGTCGGGGTAGAGCCGTGGCCTCCGGCTAGGCAACCAGCTCGCAAATGAGCCTCCCACTTCCCAACAATAAACCCAGCAGCAACAACAGCCGAAAAAAAAAAAAAAAAAAAAAAAAAAAAGCCAACCTTCCCGGCTACAGATCGATGGCGTTTGGCTCCCCCGCCAGGACAAGGGGAAAAATTGCCATCACCGAGCTACTGGTAAATCCGCCCCTGGGACAGACCCAGGCCCGCCAGGAGCCAAGGCCGGGCTCTTTTATTACCGCCCCGGGCCCTCTCCTGCCCCGCGTTCCCGGGGACAGCCCGGCACGGCTGGCTAACGCGGACGGAGGGGAGCAGGGAAGGAAGGAACACAATTTCTCAGAGCAGCCCCTTTGGGCAGCAGGGCACGATGGGCAGCCTTCGGTCGCACTTTGCCAGGCGGCTTCGGCAAACAAACGACTGATCTCGGCGTTTATAGACTGTATCGACTTTTAGGGTTCCCAGCTACTCAAAAAAGAACTCTTCCAGAAACGTAAATAAACACTGATGCAGTGCAGGGAGAGGACTGCTGCCATTTCTGACTTCCCCGTTTATGGTAAAGTGGAAAACAGAGATGTGTGAACAGTAGCAGTTCGGCACCATGTTGAAATTTAAGGTACATCATTAAACACAGGTTATCAGCATACAATGGACAGCAAGGTGCTATTCTTTCTACTCTGTATTTTCTGATTTCTGTAAGGATTTGTGGTTTCTCCAAGGCACCAGACAAGAAAATGATGGGTTTGTCATTTTACGTGGGAGCTACTGTTACAGCCTTTCAAAAGTGCAACCTGATGCTCATCAAATTATGTTAATTTTAGGTGTGTGCTGTTGTCAACTTTTACAGGTGTAGTAGAATCACGGAATTACAGAATCGTTTGAGTTGGAAGGGACCTTTAAAGACTATCTAGTTCCAACCCCCTTGCTGGGGGCAGGGACACCTTCCACTAGACCGGGTTGCACAAAGCCCTTGCATCTAACCTGGCCTTGAACACTTCCACAGCTTCTCTGGGCAACCTGTTCCAGTGCCTCACCAGCTTCACAGTGAAGGATTACTTCCTTATTATCTAACCTAAATCCACCCTCTTTCAGTTTAAAGCTGGCATATTTTGTTACACAGCAACAGCTCCTTTCAGCCATTCTAGATTCCAGATTTGATACAAAACCAGATAGTATTTTAGACTTGTATTTTAGCCCTTTTCTTAATTTTATTTTTTTCTATTAAGGGGCTTAAGGGGTACCTTTCCTTAAAGAAGAAGTTTGTACAGTGATTGAGATCTGATAAAATTTATTGTTGCTGTCTGAATTTTTTTACTGTCAGTTGTCATGGGGGGGTATTTTACCCACTAAAACTCAGAATCTGCATAATCCAGAGAAACAACATGATGCAGTCTTTGCTCTGCATAGAATTAACAATAATATACAGTTAAATAATCTGCTATAATAAGAGGAGATACTTTATTAGTGTTTTTTCCTTCTGACCCCCTTCACTTCTATCCCAATTCTCTTTTCTCCTTCTACAGTAGTCCATGGTGATGTTCCAAATGTGAGAGTTGAGAGGGAGGGAATGAATACATAAATCAATTAACCAAATGCTTGTTCACTGTATTGTGACGTGGAGAGAGCAAAAGGTAAGTGCAGAAAAACAGAAACATGAGATGTCTGATACCAGCTCTGATTGCCTTCATAATTAGTTTTAGCACAGAGAATATTTTGCTGTCAGTTTGTATAATAAACTAAAACTGGATCTCATAAAGCAGGATGGTCATATATAGGTGTCTTCCTGATACAAGCTGGAAGTGCTCAGCTTGCTGCAGGGCACTTTGCTGTACCAGCTGGGGCTACCAGGGCCCTTCATGTGCTTAGTCAGGGATTGGGTTCTTTGAGCCTGTCCTTAGCTCCAGATTTTGCCACAGAAGAGAAAGTGTTGCCTTTAATCCCAGCTCTGAACATTCTGCTTCAGGCCTGTACTTTCTTTTGGCTGATCAGCAACCCTCAATATCTTTGGATCACACAGACCCACAGAGACAGATCCTGGCTTTCAGCTTGTTCACCTTTTGCATTTCTAGCTTATAATATGAAAGTTGGAAAAAGCCAAAACACAGTGTTGTGAGGTGCTATAGCAAGAGTTTGTTAGTATTTATGTAGCAGCTTGAAACACGCAAGAATAAAGTACAGTAGCAATTACTATTGAAGTTTTGGGGGAAAATCTCTCAACTCTCAGATTTATACTTGAAAGCAAGCTATAAATTTTATCCAGTAGAATTTCCTTTTCTCAAAAGAGGCTTTCATAGCCCATTATTATTTTTGATAACATCTCCTCCTACCCATAGAAGCCAAAAGCACTGTGAAGTGGTCGTTCATTATGCACCATCAGTCTATTGAGATGTCAAGTTCAGGGAAAAGGAATCTGCCTTTTAATCAGCTCTGCTACAATACTGGAAGATATGCTATGTGAGAAGAACCCACTCACATATTTTATGAGAAATCAAGCTGAACAGGCAATGGTAGAGCAGTCTTTGGCATCTAAGTGTATTACAACTAGCTATCTGCTTTTAAGTTATCCTACCTTAATTAATACATGCAGTAACCAAATGAATAACCAAAACCCACTTTAGCTTTTAATTCTTCAAGAACCATGTTGTTTCATTTTTAGAACAATGTTCTAAAGCTCAGAAAGGAGTTTTTAATAACAGCAAAATCTAGAAAACATTAAGAAACGTCAACTTTAACTTAATTACAGTCTACTTTCTTATTCAGCATGGAGATACTTCTGAGTAACGTGTACACAGGTATTGAGCACATAAGTATTTTTGACTTTGCTATTCCGAAGATGTTTATAATGAACTGAACAACTTTGCTTGACTAAATTAACAGCTTTGATAAGAATTCTGTAATTGTTCCCTCTTTGCACAGGCATTGTTCAAAACGTGTACCATTCATCCCACTGGACTCTATGTTTCTAGCATACACCTTTTCCATGATAGAGCTGTAAGTCCCAAATAAGCATTCCATTATCAGAGCAATTTTAAAAACACAAAATAATGCAGAACATCTGTACTCTTCTGAAAAAGGTTCCTGGCCAATTAGGACAACACATGAGAAAAAAAGGCTATCATATTCTGTTAAAATCAAAATATGTAAGGCCCTTCTGTTATTTCTCTGTAAAGCACATTGCTGTGCGCAAGTGAAAAACATAACAGTAATAATACACAACGCTTTTGGGGGGGCTACGTGAGTGAAGTGTCTTTTATATCCGCTAAAATATTGATCATCCTTACTTAGCCTACGCTTAGGGACTCAGCAAGGGTCAGAGCTTGACTGCTCTTAGCTTGACAGCCTCTAAGGTCACAGCCCAGTTGCTAGAGCTGCTTATTCTCTGTCTCCGATTACACACTGCTGCTGCTCAGCAGCCCGAAGGGCTCTCTGCAGCCTCTGTGGCTGCTCCGCAGGAGCGGCTCCACCTGCAGCGCAGTCGTGCGCGGGGCAGCCTGGGCGCCGAAGCCCCTCGGTGTCCCGGGAGCTCAGCCAAGCGGAGCTGGCGGCATGCAAAGCCCGGGATTGCCGTGGCACGGTTCGCTGCCGGGGCCGCACGGGGGTGCGCAGCGCACACGAGTCCCCGGGAGCGGAGGGCTCCGCGGCAGCGGCGCAGCGACAGCCGAGCTCCCTTTGCTGCTGCGAAATCAGGTGATTGCAGCAGCCGCCGGAGAGTCAGGCTTGCAAGTGCGCTGTAAAAGCGAGCTGGTTTCCAGTAACGGGGATGATTTCAAAGAAGCATTTAGCATACTTCTTGTAAGAGGGATTCGGCCAAGTTCCAGGGCATGATTTCCCTTGAGGGAAAGCAGTGTTGTTTGTCATAGGTGAGGCACTGCAGAAGATCAGGTGGAAACTGAGTGGAAGATGGTGTAGCTGGCAAATGCTGTAGAGTAATGCACACCATCAGAGACCAGGTAAGCCACCTGTAAATAGGAGCTGAAAGGGTCAAGGTGGGCTGTACACTGTCATGCCTGGGTGAGGAAGCATTAGCCGAGGTCAGGTTTTAAATTCGGTCAGGCAAACCAGCTGGGAAAAGCTGCTGCAAGGCTGACACCAAATTATCTTCATTTTGCAAAAATTCCCCAACCCTATGACACATCAGAGATTGTGCTGGCCCGCTGAATTCTAATCAAATAGCTTGTACTTTCACATTTTATCTTTAAGAAGATTGTCCACTGCAGTGAGCCCTTTCATGCTGGTTTTTGGAAGCTGTGGGAAGTACAGGTCAACACCGACTGACATTTAATTTTGAGTTTAGTTATGAGTTATTTATATTTCACTTACACTAAACTATCTCAAAATTCCTGGAATATATTTTTTTTCTTTTATTATATTCATTGAGGGAAATGGATAAAATATCAACAGAAATAAAGCACTGGAATAATGATTTTAGTCAGTGTGTTTCAGCAAAATTCCTTCTAATTTAAAATAATTTTGAATATCAATTTAAAGTAACAGGCTATTTTTGTCCTTTAACATCCCAGACTGAATGATATTAAAGTAGATCAACTTTTAAAGTAAAATAACTTAACAAATTTAAGGCGAAATCTAGGGCAACTGAATGTTCCCATTAGTAAATCTTTACCACTTTAACCTGATTAGATGATAATGCAATGCAGAATACAAAACATCCAATGTATGTAATCAGGCTATGCGAGTCCCTTGGGACTGCATGTTGTCAGAAATGATCAAAATTCAAAACAGACACACAAATGAAAGTACAAACAAGGATACGTAAAACCAATGATGATGAACTTAAAAGAATCACCATTGTAAATGTAGATATAGGAAATTAGTATTTTTCTCTGGTTCTGTGCCACTCACTTATGAGGACACCCATACTTCCAAGTGCCTATGTTATCAGGAATACAAAAATTACTGCAGAGTTTCTGGGTTTGTATTTAATGTTATAAAACGATAAGCAGAAAGCTGGAAGGCAAATATACATCTGAAAATTCTGAAACTCCTGATCACCCAGGGTCTGGCTCTATGTTAAACTGTCTTTGCAAACAGGTAGGCTTTTCAAACACCAAGACAATATCTACTTGCTTTGCAGAGAAAACTTACATTCTTGCTTTCTAAAGGCAGGAGAAGATGGAAATAAGCATTCAGTGTTTATTCTATCACATGCATTTTTGAGTCTTTGATTTTATTTACACAAGGAAATTCTCATGGTTTCTTAGGCTTTCAAAAGAAGGTGGGGCATTTTCTGGATGCTAGCAGATCAATCTCTATCATTCCCCCACTTTGAAAATAAAATTATGGATGAAATTTTCCTGGAAGAAATAGGTTATTTGAGGACATGAAATTCAAAATGGATAAAGAGCTAGATCCACTTATGCATTTGGGTGTTGCAATTCAGTTTTGTAATATCCAACTATGTCTATTGGATAGCCACCTACTTACATGTCTAAAAGAGACGTGATGCAAAACTGAGCTTTTGGTAGAACCAAGCAGTCAGAAAAACTGGTCACTCGGGATGATGAAGCATCTCATTCTTCAGGGGCATAAGGCATACCCAAACCTTCTTCTGAAATTGGTCCTCAGTCATGTTTCATAACAGCAGACAGCACTACTGTCTTTTGATCTCTAAGGGAAGTGAAGTGGCTGTTTGTCTTTTCCTTATTATCAAAAGAAGCTTGAGGCCTAGGCTCAGACCCTCACCTCCCAGCAGCCAATCTGAAGACTATTCCTCAACAACCTCCTGGTTGAGGAAAAATGTTTAAAAAAATAAAGTTTAAGATTTCTGGACGTAGAACGGGAAAAGAGGAAGGAGCATAGCCATTCCACATGGGAGCACGCAGTGCTCTCTGGGGAGATGGAAGTGCTGGGCTCTGATCCCTGCTCTGATGACTGCTTCTACATTCTATTTTAAGTAGTGATTGGGTAAAATATTGAAGTAGTCCTTGAATGGGACATATGCAGTGGGAGCAACAGGAACCACTGTGCAGCTCATGTATGAATTCTGCAGAAATACACCAAATTACAAGCACTTATCGGTCTGAAATGATACCATCTTCTAGTAGCTAAAAAAAGAAATTAGTGAATATTACACTACAACAAGTAGAGCTTCTGCTGTCAGGAGCAGAAAGCTGGTAAATGCTCCACATTTATAACTCCCTGTTAACTGTGAGATTGAGCTGAGGGATCAGATACTGTCAAAGCAATCTTCACAGATCTCAGCAACATCCACCAAGGAAGATAGTCATCAGAGAGAAAAGCAAGTATGTTGCTGAGCAAGGAAAACCTGCTTGTTATTTTTTCTTTTTCAAATGAATATGTTGAAAAGCAAGGCATACTTCCTGCAGTGTAACCAAGACCTGCATGCAAGTGGGGCCAAACAATATTCAGTTTAATAACTGTGCCAAAGCCATTAGTTCTTTTGAAAAGCTTCTTAGTAAAACTGCTAATAAAAATGTGGATTCTTTCTGAATGTCACTTTAATAATATCATCAACACGACAGCCATGATATGTTATGTATTAAATCCATTCCTTTATTCCTCATCTATTTCCTCTACTTCATTTTTCAATATGAATTGCAGGATTTAATCTTGGAAGAGCTTACCTACATTATAGAAGCCAACAGAAAGGCACTGAAGATTTTGCAGATGTGGAAATAATATTTTGAGCTCTGAGTATCTGAGAAGTTACAGCATGGAGAATAGGTATTTTATTAGTTGTTATGCTAAAACCATCAGGAAAATATCAGTGCTCTTCTGTTATAATTATCTTTATCTTGTTTCAAAACTAATGCTTCCTATATTAATACCTAAAATATCAGTATTTCATGTTCTCACAATGATGAATTATTTCTGTATAAGAAATGTATATACCTTACATGACTTTTGAATGTAACTGTTGTAAAAAAACTTCCCATTATGTAAAAATAAATTTTGCGTTAATTTTTAATTGCAGCTATTTTGTTTTTATTCAGATATGGCAGACCCTGATCCCCCTGGGCTGCCAGATACAAAAGAACATAACATGACAAAATAACTAAGATTTGAGGAAGGCACACAGAGTTTTATTCTGCCTACTACACCTACAAGGCCAATCAAGTAACAGAGGAAGAGTCTGGAATAAATCATCTAGCTTCAAATCCTTTTCTCAACCTCCTAAACCTTTCATTGTGGACTGTATTATATTATGTATTTATGTTTTAATAGCAAAGTAAATTACTCTTGCTATAGAAGGTATAGCAGAGTACGGAAACACTCTGGAAAGCAAAGAGCAAATTAAATTTCTAAGTAGCTTTTGAACCTCTGATGGGCATAGATTGTTTTCAAGAAAAAATAAAAAGAGGACGTAGAAGAATTTTTTTTTTAATGGCATGAAGAAAATCTAAAACAGTAGTACTGATGTTCTGCTTTTAGTAATAACAGTTAACACTCCTGACTTATAAGTTTCTCTCCTTATAGAAATAAACAAGTTTTCAGACTGTTTCAGTTCCATGTTTTAGAACTAAATTTGAAGAAGCAATCCAGCAATCAATCAACATTTAACTATATGAAAATACATATTCTTATAATTACACACATACTATTAATAATTAAATTATGAGATTTTCTCTTATAAAATCCATTTTTAGTTTCCTTATCTTAAGTTTGCTTGAAAATATTCCCTTCCCAAGGCTTAATTTTCGTTACAATTTTTAGTCAAAGGCTGACTGAGAAGTCTGAGAGCAAGATTATGAAAACATCCAGTAGTTACTTGTAAACAGCAAAAAATATCCCAGTGATCTTTTTTGAGAAGACTGGAGGCTTTGGGATGGATACTTCAAATATGAATATGCTTTAAGCTAGACATAAGTCTTTTGCCATCTTTGTTAAAAATCTGCCTACATTTGTCAGAGTGATAAGTCTTTGAGGTATAAATATCATCTGCTATGCCTGACATCAGGGAGTATAAAGTAAAGCTTTTAAAGTTTGGGTTTGATCTCTCTACTCTGACAGGAAAACTGCTGCAGAACCTCCTGCTGTCTTGATTACAAGTGATCTTCTAGTTGCCACCTCAACCTTATTCCTGGTCTTTTGGGGTTTTTTTGCAACAACAACGTTCATTTCCTTAAATAACCTTTTTGCTTCCCCAGCGTATTCATAGCCTGCATTCTATCTCCTCTCACCTTTTTTTTGGTTTTGCTGAGCAAGTTAACTTCTTTTAATCTCTCCTCACCTGCTAGTTCTTCTTTGCAAAGGTAAATAGTTTGATTTAACTATTCCTAGTGTTCAGGTAACTACCAATGTTATTTTACCAAATTTATTTTTTTAAACAAGGCCATGTTCAAATTCCCCAATTAAAATGTCTTCAATGTATAATCTAAAATCCCTTTAGATTGGCACCCCCTAAACAAAGACTCTCTCAGATCTCTTTAGATCTTCCAGACCAATACCCCACCATCACAGAATGAGCAAGCAAATTTCACCCTCACAGCTCTTACCTCCACCCTCGGGACACCTACCATCCCCACCAAGGAGCTGACCAGGATCCTTCCAGCTTGGAGATCCAGAGGAAAAACTAATCTTTGCATTTAATCGTTGCTTGCCATGGTTTCAGGTTGATGGCAGTGTGGACAAGAGGCATGGAGAGCAGGGGGGGCAGGCACTAGACCTGAGAGGCAGGAGGCTGCTTCTTTTCTGCTCTCCGTGACTCGCTCAGCCGTGCTCAGCCAGCAAGAGGAAGCCGTATGATGTGAATGTAGAGAGGACAAACACCGGAACCGGCATGCTGGAGGAAAGGGCTGGAGAAACACACTGGGACTGACAGCCTGAGGGACAAACACAGAGCCTGTCAGAGTCTGGGAGCCGCAGCTGAAAAGCATTCAAGGGAGCAGCAGACTCTGTGGATAAAGACTACAGGAGAAACAGATCTGCAAGGTAACTGCTGGGATTAGTAACCATCAGCGCTGGAGGAAGTGCACTGGGGGAGAGCTAAGGATCTGACATGCTGGCATGAAACTGGTACTGCCTTAGCAAGAGGCTTTGAACAAGGTAT
Organism: Corvus kubaryi; assembly: GCF_017639235.1. Taxonomy (NCBI): domain Eukaryota; kingdom Metazoa; phylum Chordata; class Aves; order Passeriformes; family Corvidae; genus Corvus; species Corvus kubaryi. The sequence continues at coordinate 5,646,957 of NW_024582091.1, forward strand.
TTTAATGAACAAGGAGGGTATGAACTGTGTGTGAGAACGTTTCAGAGAAGACAGACAAGAGCCAAGGAATGGAGTATGCAACCAGAGGCTGCAGGGAGGCACAGAAATCAAAGAGACTGCTTGAACAAGTGCCTCAGAGCAGTGAGAGGACTGACCGGTAGACCTGGGAGGAGCTGTGACATGAAGGAGTGAAACAAGAACTGACAGAGCAAGAGCAGAGGGGCCAAGGTCAGCAGAGGAGTGAGGACTCGCCAGCAAGGAAGGAGTTAGCAGTGGGCAGAGGCAGGTCAGGAGCAGGCTGGAGGAGACATGGCAGAAAGAGCCACACTTGGGAAGAATGAGCACAGGAAAGCACATTCCCCGAAGGACTCTGGAAGGAAAGGGAAATTTCACCCCAACTCCGGCCATGAGCAAATATCTGAGAGTTCCTCTAGAAAAAAAAAATACCTCTTCCCCTGTGTTACTGATTCATATGAGGAATACAAATGCCATCAGTCTCTCCCTGAAATCCAACAGAATTTTCCATACTGTAGTTGAAGTGTCAAAACCTGCCAGTGAGCTGCACAGCAGAGCTTTTCCAGTTTGTTTTTAACAAAAGTAGGAAATTAAACACAAAGTTCCTGTTAAAATACTTTTCTTAAGGCCGAAAAGTTAAGTACTAAAATGTTTCCAAATCCCAGACTTAAGGTTCACCATGCAGCCTTGGTTCAGCCTGTTTATTTGTATATTATGCTGTAGTCATAATGATGTGATCATATACTATTACACTCTCAGTAATGGTCTCAATAAAAGTCTTGCTCTTATTTAGGGCAAATGATTGGTGATATTTACTCCAGAAACAGTTATTCAGTATTTTGTTTGTTATCCTCAGTTCAATGAGCAGCCCTAGAACTTAACTTACTTCATGTTCTTCAAATACTGCTGTGAAGGAGGAACTGTTATTTAATAGACTGTTTTGTGGTGCTCATCACTACAGTAGTATGCTTCAATCCCAATTACACAGGATGCAAACTGAACCAGGAGGTCAATTTTTTTACCTAGGTCAAATCGAGATGCCAGCGATCTGACTTTCAAGAGCTATTAAAATTACGTATCAATAATACTCAGGCTACAGCACACACAGAGTTCAGTGGTGAATGGCAGCTTGAGAACTTCTATAAACCAAACCACATGCTTTGATTCAGGCACTTAGAAAATGGAAGATAAAAAAATGTTTTAAACCAGCTGTTGAGTTCATTTACAATGACCCTGTGCCCACCCTTCAACCTCCAAGGCAGCACTCACTCTTTTAAAAGAAATAAGAGATCCTCTGTCTTCCTGCAATCTCCTGTTTTATTCATTTATACGCTTTACAACTTCTGCAGCAGAACTCCTACACATAAGAGTCATCCTAAGAGCACTTCCACCCTATGATGAATGCAGAGTACATCCTGTGAAAAACCAGTACCACCATCATACAATTAAAGCCTGTATGACAACGCAGATGCATAATCCACTGAAATAAAACTGCACGTGTAACCTTAATTCCAGCGCTTCATAATATCTGAATACTTGCCTCTGCCAAACTATTCTTTTAACATCACACCCATGTGTAGTGTTATATATAAATACAAATGGATAAGGGAGTCCCTGCTATATAAAGATGTACTTTTATGTGCCACAGTAGGATGTTACACAATACAACTCTGAAGAGTGACTCCTGTGGCAGTGAAGGAAAAGGAAACATCTGCACTTAAGCTATAATTACTATGCATCTGTGAGACAATTACTGGTCATTTTAAGTTGTGCAAACAACATTATCAACAAGATCAGACTGATTAATTTTTTTTAACCTGCTTTCAGCTACTGTACAGAATTTACCATTTATAATCACATACATAAAACATTTCTTCTTACAGTTAAGACTGCTAGCACATTTTAGCAGCTTAGGTTTCTATTACTAGCTCTCACAGAAGGACACTGGGATTTAAAAAAGAAAAATTATGAACAGCTAAAAATTTAATTTCTCAGTGAGGCTATGCTGCATGCATGTAGTAAAATTTTATCAATGAACACAAAATCCTAGTTAATAGAAATCATGGCAAAATGACAGTGGCAAAAAAAAATTATTAGACATTTTTCAAGTCAGAGTTTTACAACTCTATTTCTTTGAAAAAACAGTTGAAGAATATTTTCTCTCATTCACTTCTAATTTAGTAGCAAGTTAGCTTCAGCTCTAAGGACCAAGGGTGCACTTTGACCCTCTTTGAACAATTTAGATTGAAGAGAGTTAGACTGGTTTAAGCTCTCATCCCATTTTCACTAAATAAGCGTTTGCCCTGGGAATGAAAATTGACTTAGACAAAATAAAAATGGTATGGAATCAGCTCACCTATCAAGACAAATCCTGCTATATTAGAGGGCTTTGCCCACAGGTACAGGATGATTTGCAATGGTATACAGAAAAATAACACAGATTTGATGCAATTTTCAACCACATAACTTTAAATCTAAGTAAATACACTCAGAACAAGCATGATCTGCCACCACAGGGGACAATCAATTCAAATGACCTTAACACTCCAAATAAGAGCTAGCATTTAACTGAAGTCAGTTAAAGTGCTCTAAATACAGATTTGTACTGCTACTGCTATGCTTATTTCTATGTCTTTTTCCATACATGTGTCATCAATTATTAGCACTATTGCAATTAACTTGTTTCTTCTGTACTGTGCTTGATAGCTGTAGTAACTCACCTATACAAAAAAATCAGTAGAAAGACAACAATAATTTTAAATCCCAGATCTAATTCTTAACATATCACTGTTGTGTTTTAGGAAAAAGTAGTTTTAACATAGTAATGCAATCGCCTCCCTGGCCTAGTGAAACCCATGGCAATACACCTTTAAGAAATCCCTTCAAAAACCTAAACTGCCTAGGAGCTGGGCAAAAGGAGTGGAAGAAACAGGCAATTGCTATAACGCAGTGGATGAGCTGCAGGGTGGAGAGGGAAAAGCAGCCAAGAGGAAATTGGGAGCAGGCAGCAAGGGAGGAGGTCATAGAAGATGGAAGAACAGCAGGAAAATGAACTCTTTGGGCAAAACTGTTTATGAAGAATTTATCAGTGAGGAATTACTTGCTATCAGAAATAATAAAGTAATAAAGTAATAATAAAGTAATAAAGTAATAATAAAGTAATAAAACACAGTAGTCCAAAAAAGAGATGTAAACAGTCTCTTGGTAGACATGTGTATGCCTGGAAAAAGAACTAACTTCAAAGTCAACCCAGTGGCCACAGAAAGCTTTCTCTTCATTTCAAACATGACTGGATTTAGCATTAATAGTCATATTTGCAAAGATCCTAGCACCTAAAATAGGTGCCTTGAGGTATTTTTAAAAAGTTTAAGATCACCAGATGCTTAAATCTTGTTTAAAACTTTATGAAACCATCACCTAATAAACTGTCAGGAGCTTCTCATCAATATATTTTAAGTGTTTGTCCTGGTTTCAGCTGTGGTAGAGTTATTTTGATTCCTAGAAGCTGGTACAGTGCCATGTTTTGGATTAAGGGTAAGAATAATATTGATAACACATTGATGATTTAATTGTTGCTGAGCAGGGTTGACACTACATCAATGACTCTTTTTCATGCTGCCCTCCCTGCACAAGAAGCTGGGAGGTGACACAGCTGGGACAGCTGACCCCGACTGATCAAGGGGACGTTCCATACTATATGGCATGATGCTGAGCAACAAAACTGGGGGGAGGTGCCTGGGGGTGGCAGCCTCCTGTTCAGGGACTGGCTGGGGATCAGTCAGCAGGTGATGTGCAACTGCATTGGGCATCACTTGTTTTGTACATTGTTTTACAATTATTATTATTTTCCCTTCCTTTTCTGTCTGATTAAACTTTCTCTTGACCCACATGTTTTACCTTTTTCTCATTCTCTCCCCCATGCTACTGGAGAGAGTGGGCAGACTCCCAGCTCTGTGGTGCTGTTTGTGTTTAGCTGCCTGACAGGTTAAACCAAAGCAGTCTTAAAAATGAAATAAAAAATGCAGGTTTTGTTTCCCTTTTTATAAGAATTCACATGTTCCCTTTGTTTCTTCATTATGGCTGTGCTCAGGTTGTCCTGAGAGAGGACCCATGCATGTGTGTGTGCACACGTGCATGCAGAATCTGACAGCTCACAGCTTTGTCATACGTTTGAGAACGTTAATTTAATGTTAATAAAAATGCTGAAAGATGGTATGATAATGTTTTGCCAAGTTTGCTTCTAAATGCAATTCACAGGAGACACAATCCAGCATGAGCAGATGTCTCCAAAAGAGAGAAGATATGAATGCAATCTATAGATTAAATAGCTAATAGTTGGAATTAACCAAGTCTTGTGCAGGGTGCTGGGCAATTTTTGCATCTCATATGTTTTAGGTCATTCAAATAGCATGTAAAGGACATCATGGTATTGGAAAATTAATATATAACATCAGAGTAAGAATAAATGGAAATTAATGAAATGGATATTATTTAATGAGATATATTAAAAACTGCTAAAAAGCCCTCTAGAACAACTTTATCCATATAAAAAAATTATTCTCAAGTAAGGTGTCAACAAATCCTGAGACTTCTACAACTTATTTGGGATCAGATGTTTAAAAAAACTCCTAAGTGTTTTTCATACAGAATTCTAATACTGGTTTTCCCACGAGTTTTAAGGCTTAAACACATATAAGTAAAGACCAGGATAGCTGAAAAGACCATGAGTGGGACAGTTTATGGCTTTACATGCATTAAAAATTGATCAAACTTTGATTTCATGGTTTCTTCATCAGGGTCTTTACAGTGCAAGTTTCACTTCAGCCATGGGATTAGTCTCAGTGGAGCCAAATGAAGCTGCTCACATCAGGTTTTTTCACATGTGACCTCCCAGACATCTGACCTCTTTCTGGTTTCCTTGTACTGACTTGTAGCAATGCTGCACCCACCCCTAAGGAGATAAATTGCTTCAGCAAAGGCTGGTCTTCAAAATAATTAGAAACAGGTAAATTAGGAGACTCTGAGGGATACCTACAATCAGCAGTGCTTCTGAGATTATTTGTCATCAGTTTATTCTTTGTAGGTTACTTCAGAGATACTTTTTTTTGTAACACTATTCAGTAGATAATCACCTCATTATATGCTGTTGCTACTGTTCTGGGGCAAAATAGACCATCTTTGGATGTGTAAAGTACAAGACTTTTGAGTAGAAAGAGGGCTTTCACATCTGAAAGTGAAGAAAATAAGTTTATTTATGACCCAATCTCTGTAGTCTCATCTACCACATGTCTTAGAGTGATCATGACAAACAGAAGTGCAAATTTTGGTACCACATCTCATGATCATAAATAATCCTTGGTGGCTGCATGAGTGGGTCAGTTTAGGAGCCCTTCAAATTGTTTAACAACAGAGATGTTAAAAGACTCTGCTTTGGCAGCATCTCTTTTCAATTATGTTCATAGATATATAAACATTTTTTGGCAGAACTGTACATCTAACTGACCCCACAGCTCAGAAGCCACATGTGTTTGCAAAAACTCAAGGCCACCTATTAGTAATTTTCAGCATTTTATACTTTGCTTCAGAGCAGACCGCTATTTAAAATATAGATAATATTTCCAAAATGCTTGTAATAGAACCCTCAGTTTAAAATCTGCCCTGGAGAAGTATTACTAGACAGCAGCAAGCTCACAAGAAGAGACTTTGGGACATCCTTCCACACCTTCAGAAAATGTAATTACCTATACAGAATCAGGTACCCAGTTTGTGAAAGGAGCAATATGTAACACTCCCTTGACTTGCATGTAATCACCCTAAAAACCACAGTTGTTTGTTCTCAAGAGTGCTTCATTGTGTTCAAAAATTCAAAGTACACCTCAGCAATAGGTATCTGTACTCTCCTCCATATGAAGCTGATGTAAAACTGTCACCTATAGAGAATGTCAGCCCAAATAATACAGCCACCAATGAGAGGGTGACCTACAAGGCATGAGATATAACAATGTGCCCTAAAAGGGTAAGCCACCGCACTATGTTCATGTTGCACTAGAGTAAGATGAATAAAAGTGAAAATGCCTTATAAATTTTGCTTGGCAAGGATCAATATTAGCACAAAATATATTTAATGTCCCCATTAATGACCTGGAAGGTGTAGAAAAAACAATTAAAATTTCAGAGAAAACAAATGTTCTATTTCTGCAAACGTCTCCTCATGTACATATTCAAGTGGAGCAATTATTGTCTTCAGCAGGAGTACTCCTATCCAAACAATTACAACTAATTTAGTTCTGACAAGATCAGGAACAATACTGGAAAGATCTCAGATTGCTATGCAGGAAGTAAGAAATAATACAAGCAAATTCAGATAATTATAGCAGCAGCTAGGAAACTGCAAAACAAGATTTAGACACAACAAACCCAACCAAATACAAAATAGTCTAAATTAGCAAGAATAAGAAAGCCTAGCATCGAAATATCCACCAAAGCTTTAAATTAAATATCTGAAAAGTCTTTATGCCTATATCTTAATATGACAACAACACAGGCTAACATATTTCAGGACTTAAAATTTCCTCGAACAAAGAAAATGCTTTCCATAAGGTTCTTTTATAGTTACTTTGGAGATACCTTTCTTGTCAGAAAATAGGGACAAAAAGGCATGAGTAAGGAAAAAACAAAAAGGAGAACAGCTTTATGAGGAGAAATCATGTCTTCTGGTTAGCAGATACCATACATTACTTTTTTCAAGTGATGACTAAGCAGAATATGGCCATAATGTAAACATCAAGATGACAGATTATTTATTTAGAGTGGTTCAAGTGGGCAGAGCTAGGAATAACGGGGGAAAAGGGGAAAGAAATTATGCAGATTAACAAGAGCATTTCTGGCACTGAATCATGTAAAACTGTACAAAGATGAAGGTCAAAAGTCTCTCAACTTCAAGATATTGAGACTAAGTGGGACGAAGATGTGATAAACTACAGGATGGACATCCTGACAACTGCCTGGAACTTCACAACACTGCAGTGATTTGTCATAGCAATGGCATAAACCTTACTCACCCTGTCACCATGGCATTAATAATACACTCAGAATAACTTACAGTGTCCATGAGAAATTAAATTGGTGACTTATGTTTTCTGGATTGTACTCTAATAAAGATAATTTATTCTTTTTTTTTTTTTTTTGTAGAAATGTGAGTTCATCAAGGTAGTAGAAGGAAAGGCTATCAGAAGAACTATATAACTGTATAAAAGATATACTGCAAAAGCAATTTCTGGGAAGTGACATAATGGTGGCAGCACTGAGAGAAGTTTTCTCTAAATCTGGGATTTATTATTGTTTCAGTGGCTGATTTTAGCAGACAGTAGACACATGAAATGATACGAAAGTGAAGTTATACAGTAACACCGCACATCTTCTATTCTTACACATTTCTTTTCTTTTGCTGGTCCTGAAGTTCCTGACACGTTACTGACTTTGGGAAAAAGCAGAGCTTTCTTAGCTTAACTAATCCATTCTTCAATGCTTGTTTTGCTGCTTACACCATTTCTACAGTTTTAGCTCTTTAATTCAGCAGCACTGATGCTCTTTTTCCAACGTTGGTAATCAGTGGCAATTGGTTACAGCCTCAGCAGTGACAGGCAGTCTTACCCTTGGCATAGGCTTACCATGGAAAAAAGTATGATCAATCAAACAAAAAAGGGAATAAAAAAAGGAAACCAGGAGTGGTATGGAAAAAAAGGGTTGATGATGGAAGAGGTGAAGGAAGGACAATGAAGCAGGGAAAGGACCAGAAGGAAATAATGAACAGAGGGAGCCTGGTGGAAGGCTGGAGACCTAGTAACAGAGCTAGACAAGTAGTCTAGAAAGTAAGATAGGATGGGAGTGAAAGGGAGATGGTTGAGAAGAAAGTGACAGCAGATCCTTTAAGAAGAGTAGAAGACAGATCCATCAGATAAAATTAAACCACAGAAGCATGAGCAGTGTAAAATAAATCATGAGTAGAAGCATGAGAGAACAGAGGAAAATGGGGAGTAGTGAAGTGAAAGCAGACAAACAAATTCAGATCATAGGCAAAAATTCTGGCAGTTATTGGCAGCTATGGCTTTCTTTGCACCAGTTTTTTGCTCTCAGGCAATGTAATTCCACTAAGGAATGCTTCCTCAAGCCATCTTCAGAGCTCACTGATAATTCTTGGTGCTCAGTTAACAGCAGTCCAGGAAGGTTGTTAGGTTCTAGCAACTTCAAGATAATCTTTTTTAGGGTATGCTCAATAGTTACCTTTTTAATAATACTAACTTTATAGAAGTTGTTCAAGCCCCTTAATATAAGCACAGAAAAGTTAGTCAGAAAATGTATCAAAGCAATGAGCTCTCATTAAAAAGAGAAATGCATTATACCTGCAGGACAGAATAGGTCTTCACACAAATTTACCTTATGAACTGTGTGTTTCAACAAACTGTTGTATTTCCACACTAAAAGTAGGTTATGAGTATTAAAAGAACTGTGTGTAAATCAAACTGAGGAGCAAAGAATTCTGAGATTTGATCTAAGTTTTGCTGAGCAGAAAGATTGTAAATAGTGTATAAAGTAGAAGAGACTTCAAGATTGGATCCAGTAATGATACTTGGTACATAGCATCACTGATAAACCTGAGTACGGAATTTCAGTAAAATGCACATGTGCTATAAAAACCTGTTAAGAAAAATCACTATAAAACTATCAAATGAAATATCTAATTTGATTATAGTCTATAGTCTAAATATTAAATTAAAAAATCAAAATTCAGAAACCCCTTTTGCAGGACTGGATTATTTTTTAGAGTTATTCATCAACATTAAATACAGTCTTACAAACTTTCATCTGGATTTGCTGCTGAATATGAGAACTGAAAAGGTTTTTAAATCAAGGAATAGAATATGAATAGCCCAAAAATTAGAATTATATTACATGACTGTAATATACTCTGAGTGCTCTATAATATACTTTGAGTGCTGTTTATCCCTAAAGGTAGAATACTTACAGGTTTTCGAGTCGGGGTAACTTGAACAGAATGGTAAAAGTCTGGTTGGACCCGGCTGCTTTTCTTGATTTTTCTTTTTCTTACAGAAGTTTCCTGCTCACTTAGATGGTGAGCTTCCACTATAGGCTGTGTTTCCTCCAGGCGAGGTGTTACACGTCTTCTGGCATGGCGAGGACTTGATCTAAAGCCCTGTAAGAGAAAAAGCCACCATCGTGTTTGGCATCTCCCAGAATGGAGCTGTGTAACAACAGCAAATCACACAGGATCTGAACAACTCAAGGTACAGGCATGCTCACCTTAAATTAACATAATGTCCATATATACTGCATGTAACAATAAAGAGATGTTGCCAAGTGCTGTTAATATCACATTTGATTTATATTGCTCAATTATATGTATTATAGACACAGCCAGTAGCACTAACTCCTGTTGCTTTTCTTTATAGGCTCACACTTTTAGTTATTTATAACTAAAAAGTTCTAATTTAAAATTTATAATTAAAATTTTCCAGGTTAATTCTTGGCCTCATGAGAAATGGTTTTAGGGAGCATGGGCTGAAAATGTGGACTTTTTTTCTGAGAATGAAAGTGAAGAAAAATTGGTAGGTGGCAACAATTTATATCACCTCAGAAATATGAGTGTATTTGGCCAAATTAATAAACTCAGGAAAAAATGCCCGTCAGAAATGCTTTTTAGAGGCTTTCTGGGAAAACCTCTGAGCATCATCCAGAATGGCTCATGGCCTTACAGAATTTCATTCCTTTAATGGCAACATGTATAATGCTATCCCTTTATTGCTACCTGCAGAGCATTTACAATGAGCATTCTCTCATTTCACTGAGTCCCCTCAGGAGCATGCACAAGTCTGACAAGGGCCATTTGTACCGAATACAATGTTGGTTGATATTAAACTTGGCCAAGTTGTAAATATTCATTCACTTAGTCGCATCAGCTTTCAGAACAAGTGAGCCAAATCTACATCCTTAGTAACAGTCTGCAGTTTAAGGACTGTATTTCTTTTCAAAACCAAGAATAGATGCAGGAATTCCTAATTTTCTACTTTCTTTTTTTCTTCTAGTAGAATACCTCACTGAAGTCATTACACAACAAAGCCAGCATTTTAGAATCAAACTTCTGCAAGGTTAGATTTTAGATAAAACTGCAGAAATCTATGCTGTGAATCTAAATATCCTGAATTCCTGCCAGCAGAAAACTAGTGGGAGCAGTACATTTCCGTATAAATCTGCTGCTCTTTTTCTCCCCCCTTCCATTAGCTTTCGGGTTTTATGATTTGTTTTGCCTTTTTTGTTGTTGTTTTAATTAGGAAATCATCTCAGAAGAGTTATGCTAAAATGCTGTTATGTTGGTAAATTGAAACCATCAAAAGTATGGCTCTGTGAAATTTGGATTTCCTCCTCTAATGTTCATGAGACTGCAAGGGAAGACAGCAACAGTCTGTTCTGGACACTCAGACAGACAAACAGCTATCTTCATTGTTTAAAGGTGTTCTCCGTTAAGTAAATATACCCTTAAATGGCCAAAAGACACAAATGCACACTTACATAGACATGCTAGTAATTGCTATAAATACACACTGCATGCAACAGATAATGTAAAAAGGTTGAAGTGAAGGTGAAGTAACTTCCAAGTAACAACCTTCAACACATGAACACTGGAGAGGAGGGACAGAAATAGAGCCCAAATCTACTTAGTCAGTCTGGGAGGTTCATGTATGCGGTGCATCAGGGCTGTGAAACACATCTGATGCAAAGGTACAGCCAAAATTTCTTGAATCTTTTTTTATGATCCCTCCTACTTTACTGAAGCAATAGAATCATTCAGACTATAGGTAAGGACAGACCTTGACACCCCATATCTGAATGGGAGCAGGACCCTCCCTGTCCATATCAACCAAAGCAAGCCGTGGAACAGTGGAAGCCACTGCAGCCAGCAGATTTAGAAGGATTTCCAAACATTCAAAGACATAAATGTGAGACTCTGCCACACTATTGCAGTGGGAAAGCTTACTGCTCCATTTCCTTTCTACACTGTAAAATAGCTAACAGATACAATGTATCATTCAACATGATACTAGGGACTATTCAGAATAACAGGAAAAACACAGCTCATGGAGCCTACTATTGCAGAGCTTACTGCTCGTGGAAATTTTCTTTTAGAAAAAAATGCTAGTGTGCATGAGGGATTATTCCATAGTAAGTGCAAATATTCCTTAAGAGACCAAAACACCCAGCAAATCTGTTCCAAGTTCTGAAATCAGGATAGATTTTCTAAATGTTAAATGCATTATGTTTTATTTACATGTGAGGGTTACTGGCCAAAGCCTTGTGATATACTCTGCACTGCTCCCTCACCACACTAACATCCCATTAGCTGGATAAAACTCTTTGGGAAAGTATGTTTATGTAACAGAAGAATTTGATAGAAGCTAAGCAGCTCTGAAAGTGCTTAGAAACACATGCCAAATAGGGATTTAAGTATGTGAGTCTGTCTCACCGAGTGGCGTCACCTCAAAATATGTCAAGGTTTACTGATTATTATGTTTCTATATGAAAAAGTCACCTGTGATTTCCAGAAAAATCTGTTTATAGACAATGCTTCACCTTGATATTTCTGTATTTTTCACTTTTGCTGTTTATTACTAGCAAGAAAATGGGATCCTTATCTCTTTAAGAGCTCATCTGCTTCTGTTTGCTGAAGCTTATTCTTCTCTTGAAGTCATAATCTGCCTGCAGTATCACAAATGGTTGCTGTGGGGAGGATTATAATGTGATAAAGGCAGAGGATCATGATTTTTGGGTGGAAAATTAATTCCATATCTACAAAGATAAAGTTACAAGGGCAGAGTCCTTAGACCAAAACCCAAACTGCTTACTCATTCCTGAAATGAGACTTTGCCAGAGAAAAGATGCAAATCTGGAAAATTTCAAAATTTGGTAATCAAAAACAAAGACGGGCGTTAAAAGTGATGTAACATATGGTGGCTGCTACTCCTATGCTCAGTGCAAAATTAGGATGGCCAGTGATTCCTTCTAAACAGTGAAATGAACAGAATCTTTTTGTGTCATCTGTGTTATTTATCCCACAGTTTAGCCCAGAATTAAAAACATCATATTAATACAGCAATCAAAATAAAAAACAAGGAAGTCACACAAATATTTGTTTGGCAAAGACAGCACTATTTTAGATGTTAAATCAGTGCCCACAGACCAGCAGAAAAGTGTTACAAAATGCTCAGGGAAGTACAGTACACCACCTGAGACCAAATCACTGAGGAAAAGGTGGAGATTTTAAAATCACATGGATATTACAACGAGGATGCTCTAACACCATTAAGCAATTTGTAGCTTCCAGTACCATGTGAATGCTGTGTCACCGGGCAATGAAAACCTTTTCTTGTTCTTTGCGCTGGGAGGGAGTTGCTCATTCCCAGAACCTACTGCCTGACTCATTTTTGTGCCTGTAACATTCTGAAACAAGGCAAACCAAACAAAACTTCAAACATGTATTTTTAGAAAACCTGTCTTCCAAATACCAAAATAGCTGCACAAAGATTTACCCTAAAGTATCCTTCCTTAAAGAAACAACTCACATAACCACCGGAATCAGTTTTAGACATATCAGAGGAAGACACAAGGCAAACTGAACCTGGAATTATCTACTCCACAAAAATCTTTATGTGCATTCTTCCAGTTAGAGTCTGTTTGAATCCAGGAAGAATGATCTTCCTAATCAAACTCTACAGAAAACAGGAATGGAGAGGTGTCTCTGGAGGCTGGTGCAGAGCCAAAGGCTAGCTCACCTGGTCTCAAATGAGCTTTTCTGTATGAGGAAACAGGCTGGGGAGATCAGCCTATTTTAGCTGAAATTCATCCTTTATAGTCTTCTCTGAATGCTGGGGGGGTTTTGGTTTGATTTTTTTGTTGTTTGATTGATTGGTTGGCTTTTTCTCTGGAATGTATTGAAAGAACCTATTCTATCTTTATACCCAAATGGATGATGAATGTTGCCAGCCTGGTCACTGCATGCCAGAGTATGCTGTGTAAAATTACTTTCACAGTAAGGTGCTCAGTAAAAAAATACCTTATCCAGCCAAGTTTTAACTTCACAACTCTGATTCAGTGACTCATTTTTTGTCTATAGAAACACATATGGATTTCCCCTAACCAAAGTTCAGCAGACATGACCTCCCCAGGTTGCCCTTCGAGCCATCGAAGCCAGCAGGCCAGAAGAACCGCTCCCTCACAGCACCCATTTCTCTCCATTGGCCATAACCACAGCCCAAGCTGACCACTCAAAGACATCCATACTGTGAGTATACAAATTGAATAGGATGGATCAGACCCATGGTGACTAGGTTTTGGTCTGCCTTCAATATGGTATTCACCATTCCATACACATTTTATCATCAGACTTCTTTTATTTTTCTCCTTCTACATGAAATGGTTCTGGTCTCTTCCACCACTTTTTTTTCCTGTGAGAGTTTTATATTTCCATATTCATGGAAACCACTCTTGATGGATCCCCATAATTCAATACAGTACTTTTATAAATTCATATTACTGGTATGAATATATATATTACTATATAACAGTAGAACATGTTTTTCTGTTCTGTTTAAACACTTCCCATCCCATCTTCTTTCCAATGAGGCTACACATCTGAAAGTAGTCCTCACTGAACTGTTAAAAGTCATTCAAAAGGCCCTTTCTGAAGATCTTAAGCCTAAAAATTAAGAAAGTGGCTAAGGACTTTTCTCTGTAATATACTCAACCGTGCATTTCTTAACAACATAACGTGTATTTATTTGCCCCATTTCTTCAGTATGGTCTGGTATTTGATAACCAAATATGTTATACTCTGCTATCCTTGTTATGTTTTTGCTTATTCTCATTCTTAATTTATTCATCATAAAAACAGGAATTTGACATTTCCAAAAAAACTTTTCTAACTTTTGCTTTTATTTAAATTTACAGGTAAGGACATTTTTAATAATAATTAAATAACCTTTTTCTTTCACTGTCTTTGTTTTTCTCTATTTATTTTCAATTCTTTGTCTGATTCTTTAAGAACACCATATGAATACATCAACGCTACCTCATGTGTGCATTATTGCTTTAGTGATATAAATCTCTGTCTCCTCCATTCTTTTAATGTGCAATTGTATTAATTCACCAGATCCTTCTCCTCTCCATTCTAGTTTCTACTAGCCCTACTGCCTTCACCACACGTTATCTCTATTTTTATGCTTGATAAGAAACCATATTCAGTTTTCACTTTTTCCAGTGTATAAGTATTTTATGTAGAATATATTGGCTGTCAGAATTCTGATCTTGGAACTCAACCTTTCCAGCCAGTATGGGTTCTCAGAGACAGTAAGCATTAACATCAATAGAAGTAAAAGTGCATTATCTGATATCCAGCTGAAGTCAACAGAAATCCTTCCATTAGCTTCAGTGGGCACTGGACTGCAGCCCAGTTTACCTTCAGTAAATCACAGAGAAAGTGCTAGCTAGCATTAAGCCACAATTCAGTGACAGCAGAACTCAAGTGTTTGCAAAGGCCTTTGCAGATATTTGAGTAATTCCTGTAGATTAAGGTGTGCTAATGAATATCAAAGCCAAAAGAAGCTCAGATAGAATATCCAGCTTTGCATTCTTGCTTTTAAGGTTTTGGACAGTGGTTGTATGTGCATGAGAATTATCATCTGTTACCATTGTCAACTAATAGCCTTCAAGAAATAGTCTTTAGTTGGTGACCAACTGTTTAAAGCTTGGAAACCTTCAGGTCTATGCAACCCACATCCTCTTAGGGCCTGCAGACATTGCACAGCGTCAAACCCTTCTCAAGATGCTGGCATTCTCAGCTGTTTTACAGACAGGCTGAAACAGAATTAAACCCTATGGTTGGATACCTACTCCAACTAAAAAGACAGGTTTAATTAGATAACTTTATTATATCAAATTCCCCTGCACACTGAAAGCAAGAAATTTTAGATTCTTTCTGCTACCCAGAAAAAAAAGAAATATAGATAGATAGATGTAGATATATGCATATATCTATGCATCTGAGTCGTAAGAATGGTTTTAAATTAAAAAGTGGCCAAGATTGCATTATTTCCCTCCTTCCTCTTCCATAAAGATTTCCATCCTGAATTTACAAAGAACCAAAGAAAACCCCACAACATTTATTTAACTGCCAGTTCTGCAAGTTCAACCCAAAATCCAAGATTCAATTTAAGTTCCCCAAGATATCTATAGCAAAGATTGCTAAGTAATGCAACGTGTAAATTTTCTATCACAGGATCACAGGAAGATTACCTACACTCACTGAGCGTATTACTTCGCTAACACCCAAGGAGGATGCAACTGCGTTCGTTCTATTTTGATTCTATCAGAACTAAAAAAATAGACAGCAACCTTTTTTTTGGTATGGTTCTCTTGACTAATTTTTTTTAATCTTACAAAGGGTTATTCCTATAAAGATCTGAATCAGGATTTAAAGCATAAAATATAAGATTTTGGATTCAATTTCTCATTCCGCTCCCTCATTAGCAAGCTTTCACTGATGCTGCTTTGCATGCCTTATATTTATTTTAGGAGATATTATTCTTATCTTCTAAAATCTAAACTCTAAGAAGTGCTGGAACCATTTCTCAGATATTGAAGACTGTGATTTGGCACGTGTAATATTCCAAGATAAGTCCACACATTCAAAGGCATTTAAAGCAATTGCTTTTTACATAACCTGAACAAGATTACTTTCACAACCGAGTTCATGAAATAGAACATCAATAATCTGCTTTCCAGTTCCTAAGCAGGCCCCCCAAGTAAATACATAGGAACCCTTGTGTGAAGCTAGGTTTCGGTGTGAATTTAGAATACAGTGTCTAATAACCCATGCTATATTACACTGCTGTTTAGCATGACATTTGGTTTTTCCTGACATAACGTCAGGATTCCTATCAAAGCACAGGTAAGTTGTAACTTTAGGAAAATCTGATGATCTGCAAGCAAATAGCCAAATGGCACACCCAGTCATGCCTCAAGATACCCTTTAAATACTCTTTCCTGTCTAAAGCTATAAGCCCCAGAAGCCGGCTTGTTCTCCACACAGCCCTATCATTCTCTGACAAGAAGCCTTGCAGCTCTCCACGGCTGCTTTGTGATGGCTTGTCCCAGTTCTTTCCCTGTTACCTCAGGGCACTGCAAGCCTACAGTAGGAAGGGAACAATTATTTAAGAACAAAAAAAAAAAATCAGTGTACTGCTTGATCAGTGGTCTGCAAGGGAAGGTTTAATTTAAAATATACTAGTGCATTCCCCTAGCATGTCACCTTTCCAGCTCTGCTTCCTCCATTTCCCATCTCATCATGTCTCCTCATCTTGGGCAGTGTCCAGTATACATTGAGGATCTGCCAGAAGGAATTAGCTTTAAATATTAAAAATATGGTAAGAAACTGAATAAGAAAAAACAGAGATTGCTAAACCATACCAGTACTGTCAACCATCTAATACAAAGAAAGTACTCTCTTCTGTCCAGTGTGCTTGTTTGAAACACAAACTGGTAGGATTTATCCCACCACAGCATATGAAGATGTGTCTGTACTTTTTCAATTATAACATAGATGCATAACTGATAAGAGACTTAGCAGGAATATATTTTAAAAAAAGATACCTAGGCTGGAATTCATTTATCTATTAAGATAACTAGATTCAGATACCAACAACATACCTGAACAAGCCTTTGCTTCCTGTTACCACCAATAAAAAATTTAACCGACACATTCAGTGAGGCTTGAAGAACCATCCAGCACATCCTGAAGCAGACATCAACACTAGGTCAGCTGAGAAGCCCTATAGACTATAAGCTGTAAATGCCTACAGTGAGTTTATTGGGCTGCATAAGGGGATGCTGTTTTAACAAATTCACTTTCCAACTCCTACCTTCACATGAAGGAAGGCAGTGGAAGCAGATCAGAAGAGAATGATGCCTCGACTTGGTTCTATCATTTTGTTCTTTCTAGAACAAGGAAGAAGGATAAATACAATACCTCAGTCTGACACGATTATGTATTTCAGTATAATTTTTGCTATCAATTTATATAATTGTCAATTAAGCCTGTAGGATCTGTGTTTCACTTTCAGTCTGCTCTACTACCTACCCTACAGTCCTGAAGTCGAGTGTTGTATTTAAACAGCTGTGTGGACAGGGGAGATAAGGACATTGGCACAACTTGCAAGAAATGTGTCTTTGCCCAAACATCAAGTGCAGTTAGTTTCTGTAGCTGATACGGTGTTTCCACACTTCAGCTGCAACTCATGTTTCATTCCTGCTGATGAGTCAGGAACAGCAAAGCTCTGACTCTCCTTGGTGCAAGGCAGTAGGGCACAAGGGAGCACAGCAGGGGCTGACACTTTGGGTACAAGTATCCAGGTAACAGGTACCCAGGCTCCCTGGTGAACCAGAAGCACAAGGAATAAGCTAAAAACCAAGGCAGCTTTGCTAACACTAGATCAAGATCAGCTGTGTCCACTGTGAGCCTGACATGCTAAAGCATCTCTGCCACACAGAGCTGAGTCCTTGCCCCGGGAGGCTGGGGGAGCCCACATGCCCACTCTCCAGAGCCTGAGACCCCTCCAGGCTGCAGAGCACATGGAGCAGGGTGAGAGGCTGCAGCTCTGGATGGTATCCTCACATGTCTGACATGGCCAGGCCCCAAAAAGCCAGCTCGGCTGAATCAGATCCTACATGAAAACATCAAGGTGACTTCACTCTGCGCTCTGTACATTCTTCCATAGCATATCAAAGGTGCCTCTACTCAAAACAGTCTGGGAATGGAAGAGAGTGTGGGTGAGGTTTCCATGCCCAAGGAAAACACACATAACAGCCCTGGAGCAGACACAACCCCGAGGTACTGTGCATGTGGTGCTTTCTTACATTTAATACCCTCAGCCTAAAGAGCTGAGCTGTTTCTGAGAGAGCATCTACAACCTGATCTGTCGCCCTTATAATCTAACTACAGTAACTGAGAAGTCAGTGGAGATGATTAAGCTTTTCTGAGCAGTGTGTGATCTATGGAGCCCTGCATGATCCTTTCTGTCTGTGTAAGAACAGTTTCTACAGGAGATGTGGTAATATATGTGCTCACTGCAAGTATGACCTCATCTATTTTAATTCATGGTTTCAGTCTGAGGTTAGTTTAGGGCAGAAGGTAGCAGCTAGAAGTTCCCATTCTGTTCATGTGTACCATGTGTCTGTTAACAGGCAGACAGCCACAAGCCATGCTCCCCCTGCATCCCCTTGGAACCAGGGCTGTGCTTGTGTGCACTTAAATGGCACACAGCACAAGTGAACTGCAGCTCATCTAAAACACACATTTCCACACATAACAGTAGATACTGAGAAACCTGGATATCCAAATACTTACATGATAGCCATGTTAGCATAACTGTATTAAAGGCAAGTGTAAGTTACGGGCGGGTTCGGTCGGGACGGAGACGGATGGAGATCTCTATAGGCAGGTCTTGGGACACAGTCGGTTTATTGTAAAGGGCGTGGGTATTGGGGCACTGCTCAGAGCTGCTAGACTCAGCTCTGAGCAGGCCCAAGAGAGTAAGCAGGTGAGAGAGAGAGAGAGGGTGTAAGAGCAAGAGTGGAAGTAAGAGTAGAAGTGGAAGAGAGGAATAGAGAAGTGAGAATCAGAATCAGAAGTGAGAATGTCTGAAGTCCTGGTTACAATACAATAAATCATCTTCTGTACTGAATATTCTAATTGTCACTAACCAATCTAATACAAGATACAAATCCTATAGCATTTACATACAGCCTATAAGAGTCCTTATATTACCATAGAGTGTTACATCTTAACTTCTAAAAACTACTCTTTGGACCCCTTCTGCTGAGCTAGTAGGGTCTGCTCTGACCCTTGGACCTGTTTGCAAGCAGAGGGTATTGTTTCATCAAGAGGGGATTACTTCAGTGGCCATACCATTGTTTTCTAGTTGTTCAGTAACTAAGACCTGGTATTTCAAAAGTGGCTTTCATTTCGATGTTGCCTGTAGTTTTCATATTCCCAAAATCTTTTGTCAGGCAATCATATTTCCAAGGTTTTCCTGTTCCATCTTCCCCAACAGCAAGCTAAAGAGTAAGTACTTTTATGAGGTAGTGTATCTTTATGCAGTGGTTTTCCCTGTCCTGCTAGAGAACCGTGAGGACATGACACAATGTCAGTACTTTATCAGGTGATTGATGGAGCTCAGAGGAGATCCCCTCAGCATTTCAAAGCTCTGCAGACCATCAGAAGCCAGAGCAGAGATGCAGACAACCAGAAGGCTATATAAATGTATCAGGCATTTGTACACTACATTGTGGTACAGAGACAAATACCCAAGTTAACTCCTCTGGAGGTAGTTTAGCTCAGACACTCAAGCTAAAGAGGCTGCAGCAACCAGACAATTGCCATATATTTTGTGATACAATTGCCAAACAGGCTGTTCCTCAGCACAGACTGATGCTTATTGGCTATCTAAAGGCAGAACTGCTGTGACTAAAGCTGACAAAGAGTGATGGACAGACAACGTATCGAAAACCAAATCTCAGTGATACCTAGTTTGCCATTTGACAGCTCAGTGTGCCATACTCTGTCTGGGCCACATTAATGGATATATTATGAAAAATGGACAGAAGGATTTGTCCTTATACAGTGTAACCTGTGTTTATAGTTCTCCATTCATTCCCATACCTAAGTGCTCTCATACATCTAAGAAAACAATTTATTTTTGTCTCTGATTTACTTTCCTTTGAACCTGTTCCTTATCTCTTAGACAGCTAATGGAAAAATAGTTTCAACATCCTGGGGGAAAATCATGTCAAACACAAAAATAAAATATTTTCAGTCTGATTCAGCTCCATAAAGACAATGAAACATCCTTTCAATAGGGGAATAAATGCATTTTTCTGGCTAGTCCTGCACATTTCTGGTGCTCCTTGAATGCACTCCCTCCGATCAAACAGAAGACTCAAATTCAGCTTGGAGGGTCTGCTGATTTCTTCTTTCAGTGGAGCTGTACATATCTGGAGCAGTTTATAAATAACTGCAAAGCACAGGATGAATTATGGTGCAACTCTTCAAAGACTATTCATTATTGTTTTGTAAGATAACTAAAACTGTATTTTTAGGCAACTGTTTCACAATCAGCCTCAGAAGGGGCATGATTATGGCAAAGGTACACTTAGGGATAAGTTAATGAACAATTTTCTGGGCATCTGTGTCAAAAAAGTAATATATACATTTCCTGGAGACTGTTGTACTACAGTTTTGCATCCTTTGTACCATAATGGATGATTTAGAAAATCCATTTGCTCTTAAAAATTGTCATCAGTCTTGGATGACCTATTTCACTACCAGTCTTGTCACAACAATAGACTCAATGTATACAACCTTGTAGCGACTGTTCGGTGTACTAAAATGGAAATGTGGGGTCTGCAAAACTCAAACCACCCAAATGCTCTTCCTTTGCTACAGACATGGTTAACACACACCACCAGCCCTCCCAGGCAGTCTTTTCATAAAGTGTCAACTCCTATTTGTCTTACTGGTGTGTTTAGGTCCACCTGGGTTATGTGAAGTCAGAATTTACAGTGGACTGTAAAACTTCCACTGATTTGTTTCCTAGTAGATTTATACCTGTAGGTCTCAGTGGAAGCATTCATAGGAAACTTGCTGAAAATATGTGAGTCAAAATTAAATAAATACAAAGTGATACAACTGCCCACTGACACCGATACCCTCAGTTCCTGAAGTCATAGTATTTGTAATATAAAAGGTAAGATAAAGAAAACTGTACAGCTCAGAGAAAATTTCAGGCAAAAGATTTATAAAACTGGTCATTTTTCCCCAATAATATGAAAACTGCTACTTTAGCAATTAGCATAATTATCCCTTCACAATCTCATAAAACCCAACCATTTAGAGATCCTGAATGAGAACCTTCCTTTTCAACAGTTCTTACCACCAAATCAAAAGACATTAAGAATTATACCATTCAGATTAATTCCTTCCAGCCTAAGGGCTTGAAGCTTACTTCCCTTTTAATTGAAAGGTAAAAATCTCACATAATCCAATGACTCCAGAGGCTTCAACTATAAGGAAAACTAATTCAGAAAGAAATTTAAATCACAAGAAGTGGAAACACCAACACATTAAGCAATGCTTTTAAACTGAAAGGTACACAAGAATTTCAGACCTCTTTCTAAAGTATAAAATGATAAACATTGAATTGTATCAAGCCCAACCAAGCCCACAAAGTACTCAGAGAAAATTCCTCTACTTCATGAAAAAAAAAACTTCTACAGAGAGCACAAGAATGGCATTAGTGAATTATTGATAGCCTTAATATTTTTAATAATAATAAAAATAAAAAGCCCCAACAATGAATCATGGTCCCTACTTTGGTAAAACTCTCACTGAGTTATACTGTTATTTTGGTCTGGTTTTGGTTCAGCACAGACATTTTATTCTAAAACTAATACTCAAAATAAAGAAAGACTAGTGCAAACAACTACATCAAAGTCTGATGTGTCATGTAGCAATGAATATTTCTGTTGGAAATTTACTTGTTTTCTTTTTAAAGCAGTGGCATATCTAGGTCTCCTGAGATTAGAAACATTAACCATTCTGGGTGTGATTCCTTTGTGACTTCATGAAATTTCTATAGTACCTGGAGAATGGAAGACTCTTAAGAGCAGCTATAGTCATAATGAACCTAAGGACAGTAATAAAAAATATATTAAAAATTAGGCCTGACAAACTTCAGATGGTAGTAAGTGAGTGTTAGTGGGGAGGTGGAGACATCACTGTATTATCTCAATAAACTCTCGCATCTTCCCATTTAATTTTTTCTGGTATGAGGCACCTCTAACAAAGACAGACTTTAACCTACTTTATATTCATGATGATTCCTGCAAGTTTACCTCCTTTTGAGGCAGGGGGTCAAGTGTTAAAGTTCATTCCATAATAAGTAATATCTGCATAGACTTTTGATGTATAATAATGAGGCATGTTTTGCAGAGACATTAAAAATCAAGGCCCACAAAAATGAACTATTTGTGGATTCAATTCACCAGTGGCATATAAAATTTAAAACAGGAGGGCTGAAAATGATCATGAATACATTTTCAAATTTTGTATCTACCCTCCCATAGTATGCAGTCTTATTTTTTTTGTGTGTGGTTCAGTATTAAAGGAAAAGGATTCAATAGTTCTCGCTGTGTGAAGACAATGAAGGCATGCACCATGAGAGCTGTGGCTGTGGCAAAGGATCTCAACATAAATTTGCACACATCTATTTTTCCAAATATAAGGCTTTCCTGGCAGGCAGTCAATCATGCAGGAATTGCCAACCGCTCTGTAGATAGGGCAATTATAATTCTCTGTGCACTGCTGCTACACCACCTGCACATTCACATGTGATGGAAGTCAGATCTGAACCCAGCTCTCAGGAGATGAATGCCAACCCACTGCTATTTACTATCAGCCTATTTTTCATTATCTCTTATTATAATTAAGAAACACTATTTATAACTACACCTGACAAACAACTAAGCATGGTGGAAGCTAGCAGATGCACCTTGTGCTATGAAACTTGGAGCTGAGATGTTACATTCATTTGGTGGGGGGAGAGGGGGGATTATGCAAAACCTGTATTTTCATGTATCATGCTTTGCTTTCACCAACAGCGCATTGCAGTTGGAAGTACATTATGTTTTGTGATGATATAGATAGAGAATGTCAAATTCTGCTTCAGATAATGTTTCCAATATTTTTATTAGAAGTATGCCTGCAGTTTTTTCATTAATGAATTTCATTAGATTAATTAAAATAACATTTTACTTGAAAAAATATCGGAAAATGAAAATTTAATGATGTCAGATGAGTCATCGTTTCTCTATCAAAAGTCTCATCAGATAATGAAGGGGAAAACAGTTCCACCACTTATTTAAAAGGGCAGTTTAGACCACTAGCTGCAGTATTACTCCATCTAAACAAAATACAGAAAATTATGAAAGAATATAACAGTTACTCTAGCATGTTTCACTAAATGGTCTAGGAAATATTTTTTCTTCTAGGAAATATTTTAAATTCATCTACTTCTGACTGGATGATAAACAAATAACCACATGCTGAAGCAATAAAAATAAATTACTCTGCCAACTTCCCTTTGAAGTGTGACCATGCAGGATGGCACGTATTTCAAAACATTAAACTTCATCTCCATCTAGGCTCAGGACTGAGTGAATTTTGCATGGAAACCAAGCATTTCATATTGGATAAACTAAATAGTGAAAAAATATTTTGATTTCCAGAGGGACACATTTGTTTGTTCACTTTACTGAAGCACTGTTGAACAACAAACTCAAGCTTTTCATGATTTAAAGATAGGACACTCCCTATGGCATCTTCTTTTCGTCAGTGTGTACAAATTTCAAAATAGTTAAGAATCTAAAACTAATTGCCAATATGAACCATGCTGCAAAAATGTATCGTATGCACACTTTTGAAAGCATTAGTCATAATTGGAGAATTTTCACACCCACAGCAGGGTAAGGAAAAATGCAAATAATTTAAAACAAAAATATCGTTTGAGTGCAAAACTCTCTCTCAAGGCTTTCAGAATAATAGGCAATGGCATGAAGATATGCCTTAAATCAATAGCAGGAAACCAGGCAAGAGAAATATCTAGACAGGAGTTCTACAGGGCAGCATGGAAACAAAGTGGGTACTAAAACAAATATTATTTTTCATATTTTCCCAGCAATTATGCTCCTCATTCAGAACCCCTAGGAAGTGACTGGGGTTTGTGTTATACTTTCAGCACTGGCATATAAGAGTTTTGATCCCCCTGACCTCTGAACACAAAGTCACACACTGAGGTGTCTGCCAAGCAGGCTTGTAGTCTGGATCCTTCTGGGATCTCCCGCGGCAACATCCAAGTCAAGCGGGCAACTTCCCTGACAAGGAGCAGGTGAGGGCTGTGGGCAAAGAAAGCGAGCAGAGGCTCTGCAGTCACAAACCCGACCAGCTCTGCACCTATTACCGCGAAGTCAATAACTGGGCTCAGGGCTGCCTTTGGACAGAGGGATGTCTGGCAGGTCCGGTAAGCACAGCTTTTCTCCAAGTAACAAATTCCTTTGGGAATGACACAAATCGGCAGGCCGGTTAGGGTAACACAGATGAAGGGCTCATTTTGTTTTGGGAAGGAAAAAAAACCAAACCAAGAAATGAAAGAGGACATTATGTCTTTCATGCAAAATGAAAAGTTCACTATGGGATTTCATTAACAAAAGACCACGACAATATGTACTCGGGTAAAGAGAACAACTTCTGACCTTGAAATTGCGTGCTAAATAAATTACCTCAGAGCGAAAGTGATGAGTTCTCATGACAGCATCTGGAAGGCAAGCAGAAAGACACACAGGCTCCACCAGCTGCACCTCGCATTTCGCCCCGGCTAACGGGTTTACCCCGCCACTCGCCCTTTGGCGCACACTCCGGGACGGGTCTGGCCCTCCCGGCACAGCCGGCAGCTCCGCCCGGCATTTATATTTAATTCATCGGGAAGAAGTTCAGCATAAAGTTCTGCTGCGCTTTGACAGACCGGGGAGGGCTGGGGGGTTTCCCAGCCTTTCACCTCTCTCCCGCTAGCCGAGGTTTCGCTAAGGGATGGGTGGAGACAAGGCTGCCGCAGTCCTGGGCTCGGCTTGAATTTTCTTTAAAGCCTTTGCCCGGCTAAACCGTGCCAGAGCGGCCCTCCGCCGGCAGAAACCTGGGGATGGGCCGGGGACAGCCGCCACCGCCCTCGGGGACCGGCAGCGTCTCTTACCTCGGCTCCTTGAGCGACCCGAAAAGACGGATTTGATGGGATGCCTCCCTTTCTGGAGCCTGCGGTGCCAGCAGCAGAAGAATAAAATCGTGGCAATGGTCCCCAGCAGCAGCAGGAGCAAGAAGAGGGCGCACTGGATGCTGTAGGGTCTCAGCAGGACCAGGAAAGCCGCGGCAATCATGGCTCAAGCGCCCAGCTGCCCCTGTGCGTGCGCGGGTCTGCGGCGAGCGGCGGGGGGCCGGGCAGCGCCGGGCAGCCTCTCCCCCCGGCAGCGGGGCGGGCATCGCCGCCGGCACCGCGCTGCTGGAGCCGGCAGCCGGGCGGGAGGCGGCGGCGCGGGGGAGGAGGAGGAGGAGAAGGAGGAGGAGCAGGATGAGATTCAGGCCGTGACTCAGCAGCCGCCGCCGCCGCGGCGATGGTTGCAGTGGGGCTGCCCCTCCGTGCCCGCACGGCTGCCGGGAGCGGGGAGCGCGGCGGGCAGAGCCGGAGCGCCCGCGGGCATCGGCGGGCGGGGCGGGGCCGGGCGCCGCATGGCAGCCGGCGCGGGCACGGCACGGCGGGGCGGGGCGGCGGCGGCAGGAGGAGAAGGAGGAGAAGGAAGAGAAGGAAGGAGAAGGAGAAGGTAGCGCCGGTGCCGGAGGGAGGAAGGAACGAGGAGCGGCGCATCCCGCCGCCGAGGGGACTCGGCCGGTGACATCACTGCTGGAGCTGCTGTAGAGGGAGGCGGAAAATGGCTGCTGCGAGGTACCGGGGGACCCCCCGTGGGAAAAGAGGGGCTGCGACCCAGAGGCGTGGGGTGTCGGCAGCGGCGAGCGCCCGCGCAGGTCCGTGGGTCTGTGGCGTACCCTGGACCCGAGGCGTCGGTCGAGGCCGGTTTCGTGGCGGGGGAAGGGATTGGGAAATGACAATGAGATCCATCCTGACAAGGTGAGCAGGGCGCTCGTGCGGTGCTGCCGCGTGTCCCCGATGCCGGCATTTAGCCGGCAGCCGGGTGCGGGCGGGACGGGGCAGTCTGCGCGCCGGGGCTGTGCAGAGCAGCGCCTGCAGGGACCCTCGCACTGCAGGAAACTGCAACGCGCTGTAGCCAATGTCAGCGCCGTGCCCTTCGCTCAGCGCCGGGCCGCAGCTGCTGCAGCGCAGGCAGCATCAAAATCCTGCCGTGTGCAGGTAGCTAATGCAGATGATGACAAGAGTTCACCTATGTCGCTGTTGCTACCTCTGTGGTTGTTACTGTGATACTCCAGACTTTAAAAGACTGTCTCTGAGGTGTTTGAAAATGCAGTTCTAAACTCCCTCACGCTGCTAAACACGCACACACACACACAAAAATCATTTGCTGAAAATATAGCCAGGTATCATTTTGCAATATTGCATTTACTCGTGTTACTGGGGGAAAAGGTTCATTCAAGGCAAAACTCATGTGATTTTCGTGCACCTTTTATGTGAGCACATAAATCTGAAGGACATTTCCAAAACTTCATAGAAATAATCAAAATCTCTGTGTAAATATCGGAGAAACATTGAAATGTTACTGCTTTATATGACTGACATGAACGTACAGAAAAACATATGTGTAAATTTAAGTTAAACTAAAAAAATATGCAAGCTGGAAAGACAGAGAGGGAAATCTATCTGTGTACCTTAAATAAAAACAGGAAAATAATCTCTAGATTATTAAAATTAATTTATTACTGGGCTAATAACATTGTAACAATTTACTGTACCCTTAAGGTTAAGGAAGTCTGTTATCCTTGAAAGATGGTCATGATACCAGGTGCGGGGGTGGGGGGTGGGGGGGGAATGTAAGTAAAAAAAGAAAAAAAAAGGAGGGGGTTAGGTCTATAATAATTTATTCCAGGATTTTTGTATCATTTCAAGCTATACACCAACAGAGTAAGCCAAAACAGTCTCTCATGTTACTTTGTAAAATGGAAAGTTGCTACATTGCAGCCATGGATTCAAAGCTTTCCCTCACTGCCTAGAAACTGCCAAATGCTGTAAGGTTGTGTTGCATCACGTGGTGCAATATTGAAATCTTTCCTAATACCGCAGTACACTGCAGTAAAATGGTTTTAATGCAGATTACCTGGAGATTATTCAAATCGTCCACATTACCTCACTGAAATATGAAGCAAATTGGTGTGATCTCCTGGCATCGTTCTGCAGTGCCACGCTGCAGGATACTGTGAGAGCAGGAAACTTTTTGACAGCTTTAGCTCTCCACTGATTTATTGTTTCAGAATGGGATGATAGAGTAAAAGTAGCACAGCAGTGACTGCACGGTAAATCACAGAGAACTGAGGCGGAATGGTTCTTTTCACATTGTTCTCAGGTAACAGTGCATAGAAATCGTCTGACAGACAAATTTCTAGTGAAAGCTTTTTAGTTTAAGGTTTATAGCTTTTCCCTTCTAAGAGTTAGAGCTCACTGGTGTCTTGAGGATAATGTTTTTCCAAATGGATATAATAAGTTTCGTGACAGCTGCTTAATTTTTTTTCAAATGCTAAAGAGAGTAGAGTTTAGTACAAGAAATGCTGACATGCATGATTTTTCTGAGAGCTGCTGCTCCAGGCTTTTGAGCCAACAGTCTCACATGTGCACCAAACTGCTGTTCTGGCTTTCCCTATATTCATTACTGCTCTGTGCTTGTTAAATACTGCAGGGTATGGTAGTGTGGTTAAAATATTATTTCCACAGTGAATAAAGTTTAAATTGCTGAATTTCATCCACATTAAAAATAAGCAAATTACATGTGGGTAGATTTTTTTCCCCCAAATAGTAATAAAGAGAATTTAAGGGAAGTTTTATGTGTATCACACTTTTAATCTAAGATTCTATACAGAATGTTTTTCAGGGAACTTTTCCTAAATCTTAAGGATGATAAACAGAGAAGACAAAATAAATGAAGAGAGAAGGTTAAAACAAAACCTCTCATCTGAGATTTGACCTCAGAAGGGAAATCCCGGAGGTGAAGCCACTGCAGAGGAGAAGTAAAAGAAGGTAACAAAGCTTGAGACTGTGTGATAACAGGGGGTGGAATGGGAGGGGAGGTCAGAAGTTGTTGAGAAGTGGAATTAAGTGTTTTATAATCTAAGAAGGCAGTTATTGATCCTGCAATAAGCAAGGGGTCCTGCTGCCATTTCAGAGTACACGTAATGTGGCTGCACTTTTGCAGAGATGTGAGCAGGTGGGATGTAGTGTACTGCAGATGCTTGTTTTGATGGGGATCACAGGCAAACAGAGCAGTGACAAAGTCACTGGCAGAGCTGAAGCTTTTGCCCAGAGTGCGGGAAGCAGCCTTTCACTTGAGCAATGCTGAGAGAGGAGGTGGTGATAACTACCTGGGCAGAGGGGTCAAAAAGGAAAGTTCTGCTTCAGAGAACCCACAGAGAAGAGGTGACCAGCAAATGTTTGGACATGGAAAGGGACAGGAGGATGTTTCTGTGGTTGCAGTTACTCTTGAATACAGTTTACCTATTCTCCCAAGTTGTGTGAGGTAGGGAAACAACATGGAAATTGTGTCAAAGTCCTGCAGTTTAGTGTAACAGTTGAACAGGGAATGTGCTGTAGCAGCAGCAGCCCTCCTGCAGGGAGACAAGGCAATGTTGACCTCAAATATTCTTTGAGCTGGTCTCTCATGATAGCCTGTTCTGACTTAGCAGTCTTGCCCGGAAAGGCTGAAAGAGGAGATAATTTCTTCCCTTACCCCTGTCCTGCTTGCAGAATTGCAGTACAGTCTCTGGGCCAGTGCATATTCCTTGATAATTTAGGTGATGTTCAGCCACACTTTTTAAAAGAAACTAAAAATTCTAGTTGAATGCCATAGGTTAGGCTGAAAGGCAAAAAAAAAATTGCAAAAAGAAAGTATGATGGCATTTTGAGTGGAGAAACCACATCTGCAGAGGTCTGCTGACCTCCCCCAGTGTGAGCCATGGGATTCAAGGGCACTCCACAGCTCTGTGAAGGCACCTCTCTGCTCCTGCAGACTGAGGTGTTCTGGACCTCATTTTGAAGGTGTAAGACTCCCTTTATCAGTGAGCTGAGGGAAAAAGGTCACATGCTGGATCTGGTGATGTGGACATAAGAATACGAGATGATACATGAAATGATTTCAGAAGAGTAGCTGAGTGAGTGAAAGGGTAAGATCATCTCTTTTCACTGGTATGCTTTAAGGACTGCGTTTGTACTAATTAATTATAATTGAGTAAAGTATCCTGCCTAAAATGACTACTTAACTGGTTAGAAGGGTTCTCCAATCATCTAATACTTTCTAACAAAATATTTGGATTTTTCGTCATCAAACAAGAACCAAAGTAAATATAGTCAAAACCAAAGAGGCAAGCAAACTAAATACAGAAGACATCATAGTATCTGAGTGTTATCAACATCTTTCGATGAAATAATTGACTTTCCCCCTCAGTATTCTACTCACAGGTTATGTGATGCCATCAGTGCTACCCTAGCAGCTTAAACATACCGTAGAAAATGTTGTGAGAGTTTCTGGTAAATGATTAAACCGTATAAAAAACTTTCTTCAGTTGAAATAACAACATTTTTCTGGCTTGATACAGGCAACCCATTTAAAAGAAATCTGTTATGTGAAAGGACATGTTATAAATTCAGCAAGGTTATTGCAAATCTTCATTCTGCAAAACTTGCTAAATTGTTTACTCTATACAGTGCTTTGTATGGCTAGCATTAGTTAATTCTCACAATATCTTTGAAATTAGGTAAATTTGTATTATTATTTCTGGTTCATTGAAAAGAAAAGGTGAACTATAAATTTAAAGGTTGTATGATTTACCCAAGACCAAACTCTATGATTCCAGTGCTACAGACTAAACCCCTCCATGACTGGAACATTTTGCCTTCTGCAGGTATCATAGGTGACCATGTAAAACCAAATTCTTGTCAGCTTTATATATTTAGAGGTAATTGTCCTTATTTTGTGGGTTCATCAGCTCAAACAACTTGCTTATTTAAATTCTCTCTGCTTATTAGACTGAATGAAAATCAAATGGAGAGTGAGCCATACAGTTGTACACTCACAGCTCATAATGTTGCTGGAAAAATGCTGGCAGGAATTCTGTGGGCATAAATTGACTTTGTAGACAGAGAGGCTGATCTTGAACCTAGATGGGAATATACTGCTGAAGCTCCTATGGCTTTTTTTTTTTTTTGTTACAGCAGCAGTGTGCCCCTTTGTCCTTGGTTGAAATTTGCTCTGTATTCATTTTTGGCAGTGTTTAAAGTAGCAGTTGTCAATCTGTATGTGGCCTTACATCCCAGAGGGAATTGCACTTCATTAGTATTTTAACTGTATAATTGAAAGTTGTTTAAGGATTGTTTCAAACTGATACACAACACTGGTCATTCCACTGTTATATTACTTTATGAAGTTAGGTTGAACTGCATCCAGTAAAAAGACATTTAATTTTACAGGAAGGGAAAAAATAGTGGTAGTAAGTTTTGTGGGTTTTATCCTTGCAGGGAAGATGCCTTGCTGTCAATTCTCTTAAGTGCATGCAGAATTACTCTTAGTTGAAGTAATATTCCCTGAAGTAAGAGGACAATATATATATCTCTTTTTCTAGTTCATGACCTTTAATAGTACTGCAGATTTTTTTTTTCTCCTACCTACCAAAATGCTGCAAAACCAGAGCAGTTGGGGAAGAGCTTTGGAATAAAAGAGCAAACACTTTGAGTATTAATCAGGCATGACTTCTCATCTATGATCACTCACCTATGAGCCAGTAACGACATATAAGAAGAGATAGTAAAGATGCTGCTAAGTTATTAAATACTCACCAAAAATCAAGCCTGGAATTTTCTAGCTAATATTTCACTTCTTTGCTTTTAAGAGTTGAAGGGAGAATGCCACCAAGAGAAATGCTTTGGGGTAGAATGAAAGATACAACTTCTACTACCTCATAAAAAGAGTAAGATCCTCTTTTAACCTCTCATATCTGGTTTTCAGAGGGTTTGTTTGAATAAGTCCAATTTGAAAGTGCATTAGTTGCATATGGAAAGTTATGTCTAGTATTTTTTCAGCCTTTTAGGAAAAGGTTATTTGACTGCTTGGGCTGTTGCATGGAGCAAGTGCACAGTTATGGCACCTCAGCACAGATTTTCATGCGGTCAAACTTCCTCTAATGATCCCATAAACATCTCTAGACAAAATAAGTGATGCATCACTGTTCTTTAATGTTTATAGTTTGGGAGCTGTTAAGATGGGTTGCATTGGATTACCCAAGCCAGGGCATAATGAGCACAGCCAAGTGTATGACTTGACAGAGCCATGCTGTTTCTCCTTCCAGGCTACGTATTGCTTCTAAGTGTTTGGGTATATTAACCTGCAAAGAAAGAGCTTTCTTGTGATTATACAAACTCCTGTAGCATAGGTATTTCATCCAGTTCAACAAATAAAGAGGTTTATATCTTGGTCTGTATATTAATACATTTTGTTGTGCATGGCATTTACAAACAAGCAAATTGAAGTGAGTATTAGTTCTCCATCTGTCAGCTGTGAAACAGCTATTTAATAAAGATACTAATCTGTCATGTAGAATTAAGATAACTTCCTGCATTTTATTTGGTGTCTTGTAACCTTAATGTGAATCTGAGTGTGGATTAAAATACAGATAAATAAATGCACATGGTTTATAGGCATATGAGATATCTAGGCTCCTATTTAAACTCGGGTAAATCATCAAGGCCCAGAGAACAATGCATTTCCCTGAATTTGGGTGTAGTGCCATTTGAGATGCCTGGATTTAGTAACCACCATCATAAGCCTGAAAGAGGGTCCAAGCCCTGTGTGAAGTCTGTGCCCATCAGAAGAGGCAGTTGGAGGCCAGGCATAATAATTTTTGGTATCTAAGATTGCGCCATGCATTTCTTTTTAGGCCACTGAACTGAACCCTACAGAACTTGAAAAAAGCTGAATTTCCAGGAAGCTGTAACTGTGTTCAGTAGGGGCTTGACTCATATGACTGTTGGAGTTGCTCAAGGCTGAGACATCTCCAAAAGGATGACAGTTGTGATAAAAGACCTGTGGGAGAGTTGTACTTCTAGAGTAGCAGCTGAAGGCCAAGCAAATAGCACTGGTGCTAGGCACCTGTTTAGAAAGCCAAATTGATCCCTGTATCTCCAGTGATTACAGCAATAACTTAAGGCACCTGGTGCACCGGTGACACCTAAATGTAAGCATCTTAATCTAGAACTGAATCCTATACTGAAAACCCAGTAATAATGCTACCTTGCTATCTTAAAATCCATTAAAATGAATGCCATGTTTCACTGATTGAATAAATTATTGGTTAGAACAAAAGTTTTGTACTTCCAGACATAGTAAATATACTTGCTTAGAAAGTCATTATTCAGCCTTTCCTATCACTCAATTTAACAAATAAAATTAATAGTTTGATGCAAAAATCTGAGCTTTTCTAATAGATTTCTTTAAGCTTTTGATTTAAGCCACAGTCCTACAAAGGACTTTGGCATATTTAGCTATTAATATTGTTTTATAGAATTCCTAGGTTGCTAAAACCTAGGAAGAGGGCACTATTGTGACAAATAGGAATGGCTTCATGAATTCCTTGGATCACTCAATAGATTTTAGAGTGTGGTATGAGGTTTGCACCAAGTTCTCTGTGTAATCCTGGCAGTTGTAAATGCTGCAGAGGCTTTAAGGTCAAGGCCATCTGGGTAAATAAGGTAAAGATGTTGCTTTACCATGAATAGCATCACTTCTTAGAAAAGTATCTCAGGTTGTTTCACAGCGAGTCACACCAGGATAGTGATCTGCAGTGAGGAAGTGACCTCTTGAATATCAGGATTAAAATCTTATCATTCTATCCTTCCTGTGGAACACAAGTGGGATCATTCCTCTGTGTTTATAGTCTTAAGAGTTGCAGTAGTGTTCTGATAGATGCTCCCCCAGATTCCCAGCTGAATTTGGAACATAGCGATACTGATGATTCTGGAAAATCTGTACTCTGTATTTCTCAGCTGAGGGCAGCATATTTGTGCTTTTGAATCATCTTTTCCAGAAATGACTAAGATATTGCACTGCAAATCTTTTGAGCAGTAGCACACTTCTGTATTCTGACAGCACCTAATTCCACTGAATTCATTAGTAAATCTTACACTGGTTGCAGGTAAAAAAGATTAGAACCCACAATAGGGCATATAACTTATTTAAATATGGTCACGTTTTCCATCATACCTGCTATTGGAAATTTTGAGACTTCAGTGCAGTCCCAAGTTTTTCATCAACATTGTATTTAATATTCTGACAAGTTCAATGAAAAATGCCAGTCTAAATAACACAAACCAAATCTGTCACGACCACTTATCATGCTGAATTGGAAATAAATAAGTTTTTATGAGGTAGATTAATTGGAAGACCAGTTAAGATTGGGTTTTGGTTTGGTTTTTTTCCAAGGAAAAATTGAAAGCTGAACTCAGAGGGCAGATAATATAAAATGTTAGTACATAATAAAATACTAGCTTTATTATGTGTTGCATTAAGGCTATAGACCTTTGGCCTAAAATAAACCCCCTTGCATTCCACCTGGTCCTCAGAAATCAGAAGAGTTGGGTGCAGCTGGGCTTAGCTTCTGATTAGAACTGATTCAGCATTACCAGCCTGGTTGAGTTCAATAAGAACATGCATGATCACAGATTTGCAAATAGTGCAGTTTACCAGTTCAGTACTATAGATCTGAGTTCAATAAAAACTTTCACAATCCAGATTCACAAAAAGTACCCTTTCCTGAAGTAACAGGAAAGCAGGTTCAGGATTGCTGGTGATAGGACTGCACTAACTACAATGTGTCACTACAGCAGGTAATAGTAACAGAGATCTATTAGTGATAGGTAGATAGAGATATAAAAATATTCACAGGTCTTTACAATGCACTGGAGGCACAAAGCTCACCTAGAGGCATCCCTTCAGGGGAGCAGGAGAGAGAGTCCATCAACCGATCCCAAGTAAGCAGAGATGCTTTCCCCTCTCTCTTTTTTTCTTTCACTGCCCCAAACCCCACCTTCCTCTGTGTAGTAGGTGGGGTTTTGATGGTTATGATTGTACATGTAAGGCATGTTCTCATTTCTCTTCATTTGCATTCTTAGGATGTGAAAGCTAATATGCAAGTAGGGCTTAATGAGGGTCTTGGTTATTTTCAGTCAGAATTTATAGTTGACACAAAAGGTAGAATAAACACTTTGGTCCTCCTCCACCTGCTGAGGTGGCAGTAAAGGCTGTCTGACCTAGACAGCCTTTACTAGAAAGTCTTTGAGTACATGGAGAAGTCTTTGAGTGGAGAGGAGGCTCGTGGCTTGTACAGAGATGCAGGTTCCCTCTGGGGCTTCTCTGAGATGCCACTGGGAGCAAGGCCTCCACCCCTGGCATCGTTCAGTCCTTATGCCTCCCCCGAGCCAGGCACAAGATAAGCAAGGGCATGTCTCTCATGTTTTTCTCAATCAGTCTCATCAGTTCTTCACCGACTTAAGGCAACTCTGTAGCAAGCCTGACCATTTACCATAATGATGGATCTGTGCTACAGTTCCTTGATTTGCTGCAATCAGTGTCAAAACCCTGTTTTAAGCCAACAGAATCAGACCCATCAAGTGGGTATACAATCTCATGTTGTAAACTTGTAACACTTTGCGCTGTGTTTACTGAAAGAAAAAGAGAAATAATGATCTCAGCATGCCATCTGCCAGTTCTCTGACTGAATGGAACAGACTGTGTCAGACAAAGGGTGACCTATATCTTTAAGTGACCTTTGTGGATTTTGGTGGCCTGGGGTTTTTTTGGGTGCTTTTGTTTTGGTTTGGTTTTGTTCTGGCTTTTTGTGTTGCTTAGTAACAATATCATGTGTACAAATTTATAGCATTTGTGCAATATGTGAGGTGTTTGTAAAAATTAAGAGTCCAATTAATACTTACTCTGCAGAACTTTAAAATTGTATGGCTCCT
The DNA here is from genome assembly GCF_017639235.1 of Corvus kubaryi. Lineage (NCBI taxonomy): Eukaryota > Metazoa > Chordata > Aves > Passeriformes > Corvidae > Corvus > Corvus kubaryi. The sequence continues at coordinate 5,681,882 of NW_024582091.1, forward strand.
TCCTTTTTCTTTTTTCCCTTCTACAAATGACCTAGAATGGTGAAAAATCATAAATTTGCACGTCAGTATTTGTCAAATCAGTAATTAGTGTTTTCAAAGGGAGTATATACCAGAATTAAATAACTTGCAAAGCATAGGTGGCTTTCAGAGGTCATACAATTGTCTCTGTGGTTAGTAGCTGCACACAGGGTAATGCCTGTGAATGATAATGTATCCTGCAAATAAACCACTGAACAAAGCATTCAGTGTCAGAAATCTTACTTGATGACTTGCAGAACTATGTTAGAAAGATTTAAAACAGACAACCAGATACATGTTAACAGATTTCATATGCCATCCTTTCAGTTCCCTATAGCTTCTGCTGGTCTGCTGGAATCTATCCTACTATTCAAAATCTATTCAAAAACAGAAAAAGCTATTACAAGATGGGTTGGACCAGGCAAGCTTCTGCAAGGAGACACACCATCTCTGTAGTCACTGAGTAGTTGGTGGAGAGAAATAGGCTCTCCCAGACAGTAAGTCATCTGCTGGCTTTTAGACATGTGTCATAGGGTGAGATGAATCACCTCCCTTTCTGCAGTGACTGAGCCAAATGTGGCTAGACAACCTCTCACTTTTAAGGCAGTAAAAGTTTGGTAAGGTTAATCCCAGTCCCCAAGTTACTTTGTTGTCTGACGGTACATTATATTTTGCCTTTGATCTGTTTTGGCAAATTTTAGAGGGAAGCATCTCCAGCAGTCCTGACTTGGACAAGGTTCACGTTGACTCCTGTGGGAGGTCAGGGTGAGAAAACACTGCAGGACTTCCCTTCCAGAAAGTGAAGTGTTTCACTATTCCTCTCCCTTATTAGTGACATTTTGTTCTACCTTTCCATTCGCTTTAATCATTGGCTAGAGATGATGCCAGCAGACAGTTAGGTGTTATCCCCAGGGCCCATGGATTGTCACAATAAATTGTGTGAAAAGACGTAGTTTGGTTAATGTCTACTGCAGGAGCTGAAGCTGCTCCATAACACAAAAATACTAACAATAAGCTGCTACATTTTATACCTTTCATTTGGTGAGGTAATGATTTCATCATCTTACCCATAGCACAAGCAGCTGGGCTGATGTCCAGTAGAGCTGCAGCAGAGAACAGGGGGCCTGGCCAGTTGCTGTTGCTGCTCCTCAACTGCTTTTCTGCCTTGGTCCCTTTATAAAGAGCAGCAACATTCCTTCTCTCAGCATGCTGAGAGAATATGGCAGCTGTTAAGGCCCTCAGTGAAATTGGTTTTGCTGTTTATTAGTACACCCTCTGACCACAGGCAAGAATCTTGTCAGAAGAACTTTAGAGATAATGTAGATAAATTGCTGAGCTCCAAGTCCCGCCATGACCATGGTAAAAATTGTCCTTAGCTTAGAGTGGCAGGATGGATTTTCACGGATCCAGGTGCTTGCCTGGTGTAAAGACTGCGAGATATTTTGTTGTCCGTGTGCTTCACAGTGTCTACCAGTGGCACCGTGGGCTCTGAACACCCAGAAGTCCATATGTCCATTGCCTCCACTAAGTTGTTTGACAATGTAGGCAAGTCTGATAGCTTCCAAAAGCTGTTGGGCTTGGTACTGATGTGCATGGTATTGGCACAGTGTGTACGTGAATAGCCCTAGTGCCGTGGGGAATCATCACTTGCCCTGCATGCTGTGAGCAGCCTGTGTATTCAGTGTACCTCTGGAAATCCTGGGCTGGCTTGCTAACCCTGTACAAGTTCAGACCACAAGAATGTCCCATGGCTCAGAGAATATTTGTCTCAATACAAAGTGAGAGACAAAAGACAAACTATTAGAGGACTGCAGGGAAATATTAAAAAAATATATAAAAGTCAATCAGTCAGTTGCTATTCTTAGCACACTGGCAGCTCTAACTTTGCTGCAATTCTGTTGTTCTTATGTGGGCTTTTAGGAGGGTAAAGAAATAGCTCACAGCTGCCAAGGTCAAGGGGGGAAATATCAAAGTGCTTCATTTGAGAATCAAAGAACCGGGTGGTGGAGATTGCTGTGCTGAGTTGATCAGAGGCAGATTCGAGCCAGATGAGAAATGTTAAGCTGAGTGAAGTATATACTCAAAAGCATTTTGAAAAAGAAGGAAGAATACTGATGCCCAATGTGATTGCATACACCACCTGTTTTAAATCTGGTATTTTGTTGTGCAGACAAACATGCAGTTCCATTTTGGACCTCACCTGTCCGTAGTGAGGTCAGTGCTGAAACTTTGGTTCCTTTGCATTCTGCTTTGTCTATATGTTTATTCATTTGAATGATCCTTGTCTGTGGTATGAGGATCCATCCAGCATGGATCAGTGGCAGAATGAGGCCTCTGGTGAGTCAGGCTAGGCAGAGTTATGCAGGCTGCTTCCTCTTCCAGAATTTGCATGGAATGGATGTTTTCTGATCTTTCAAGAAAAGTAATGTCAATTCTTGCAAACACAGTCTCCTTTCTCCAGTGAGGTAATACTTAACAGTCCTACTGCTATCACACTCAACACATCCAGCATAAAAATGTGATTTAACCCTCCTTTTAATGGTGATTTCTTATGCTGCTTGCTGCATTGTATCAGTAAACATGTTGACAAGACTGCAGTTGTCTCTTACAATAACAAGTTCACCCCTGTATGGAAAGCCAGCTCTCTTGAGGCATAGCACAGACATGTGGAATAGTGGCAAACTGGGCTTCTGCAAACAAATTGACATTACTTCTCAGAGCACTGCAGCCAGATATTCTCACTTTGACATAATAGCCCCATGTAATTCCCCTTTTCTAGCTCTGAGTTACCTTTTTGACAGCCTCTGCATGAGGCACTAAATTTGCTTTTGACTGATTGAGGCTAAGTAAATCGCAAATCACACTGTCACATCTAGGAATTCATGAGTTTTCAGCTCTGTGAAAGTATTCCACCTTCATGAATTGACCATATGTTTGCTGGAAAGAAGATTCAGGTTTGACAAAATCAGATTTTCTATGTATTGATTTAATAATTTTTAAGTAGACAATATCTTCTCTGAGTATAATGACAACACTTAAATGAACTGGTTACATTTCCAGTAGAGTTTACACTTTCATGAAAGGCTATCTGCCTAATTGGGAAAATAAAGCTCAAAGTATGACTTGTTCCCTTCTCCTGTATAGAGAAGATCTATACTGAAGTATAGAACCTCAGTGCTTTAAAAAGCCCAGAATGGCCCATTGCTTTAAAAGTATTGTTTTATGAAGCAAATTATTTAGCTGTATATTTGGGTTTGGGTTCTCCTTGTTGCTGTTATTCCTCATGAAGCAGCCCGGCTCTCTTCCAGTCCTTAGCCTGTCATTTCTTTTGTACATCAAGTTTTCCACTGCCAGGATGTCTCATACCTCACCCACTCAGTTGTCCTGGGTAGTTCTGGGTTGGTTTTCTGCGGCTACAATTGTCTTCCTGCCCATGAGATGATAATCATCCATCCCTCTTAATAGCATGCATAGCTCGTACTTTCCTTCATTCTAGGGAAATATTTTATCACACCTGTATCTTTTAGTCAGAGGCTAGACTAAAATTTTTATTGAGACAAACGAAGTAGTAGTAGAGATCCCAGCCAGAGATAGATTGAACATAAAATTAATATGGGAGCCAGGACTCTGTGAGTGAAAGCTGTTTTCTGTGCATAGTTTTGGAGACAACTCTCTGATGTACAGGTATTAAACAGACCATCTCCCACCCTTCAAGGGGGACACAACTCGCTGCTTGGCTAGTTTTCACTTTCTTAGGATATTTCCATACAAGGTAACTACCAATATCCAGCAAAAGGAGGGTTGTTTGGGGCTTTTTAAAGTGTTGTAACATCCCTGTGGCATGACACAGTAAATGCTATTTTTCCTATGATGTCCTTTAGGAAGCGTCTGTGTGACAAGAAAGCCACTTAACAATGAAAAAATTCACACTGTTTGATTTTGTAAATGATAATTCACTGCAAATTGGAGAGACTTCATGGATACAGGACCTTCCCTGTGATGACAATGAACTAGAAAGACTTCTGAAACCTAATGAGCATGTACTAGTTAACTGGCCTGTGGGAGAAAGAAAGACAGAAAAGCACCTGGTGAAAGTTGTGTACATGAGTGGTGAGTGCAGTTACAGAACACTTGTCTGATATGAAATCTGCTTTTAAGGTATAGTTGCCTGATTGTCTGTGCTTTGGCCTTTTTCCTTTCCATCACTTCAGATGACCCCCAAGAGCTGGTGGAAATGATGCAAAAGATATTACGAGCAGATGAAATTACAAAAATACAAGTCCTTGGAAAAGGCAAGAGGAAGAGGATAGAAATGATATTCTCAGAAAGTGAGGACAGTGACTTGGATAAAGAAAAAGTGAGTTTTTGTGTTTATGTGCCTGATATTGGTAGGTCTGTAAAGGAATGAAACACACTGTAACTATTGATTCTTAATGATACAACACACTATTAAAAGATGTATAGTAAAGGTAGGAATACAGGCAGCCTTCACATGGTACCTCAGCACAATAAGTTGTCAGAGTAATTATTTAGGCCAATGGATTTTGTCCTTTTCTATGTCAAGAGACGAGTGTTATTCAAGGCTTTGGTGCTCTGTAGCTCCATTGCATTTTCCCCCATAAGACAGAAATCTGACTAGTGCACAAAAAAGGGAAGGGACCAGGTGTTCTGAGGTGTGCATCGTGCTGAGATCTGCAGTGACAAAATATAGGCAAGGAAAACATAAAAGTCAACGAAGTTACAAATACATTTTTTAAAAATACTAACCAAGAATATCAAGTGCACAGTGGATAAAAATTTATGGTATATTATGAAATACTGTAATGAAAGGCTCTATAGGAATGCAAAGGTACATTATGCACTTGTTTACAGGGGAAGATGGTAAAACATATAAAAAGAAAGAAGTCATTGCAGGCATCTGCTCCTGCCAACATCCTGAGTCAGCTTGAAACATCGTTAATTAACAAACAGGTAAACATCCATTTTCATCAATTTTAATGTATTAAGCAGAAGCAATCTTAAATGTATTTTTGAGGGGGGCATAGGAGTTTTGCCATAGTGAAGCTAACAGTTCTAAAAGATGCTACTTTGGAAAACTGATGAATAGAGAACAGAGACAAAGGTTACATATCACCTAACAGTTATATATTACACTGATCTTTCATTTTTAATTTTTATAGGAATAGTAATAGCTATGTTTGGTAACAGCTTTTATTAAAATGCACTGAGTCTGTTTATACAAGGCAATTTTTGGATTTAGCCAGATATTTTAATGTTAGTTTTGATGCTCTGATTTTATGTTGTTGTTGCTGTAGATATCACAGTTGCTTGGGGTTTTTTTTTTCAGAGAGAACCATATTCAGGAAGCAACTTTCTATATAGTGAAAGTAGCAGTGATGATGAAGAGCCTTTATTTCAACTCTCCAAGGTAGAACTATGTGCCAAAATTAAAAGTCTCAAGAGGAAGCTGACAGATACCATGAGAGAAAACTGCCGCCTAAGGCAGTCTCTGGTGATGCTTCAAGGTAAAATTGGGAGTATTTTGATGAAGAGGAAAGCCTGAAGGTCAGGAAAAGCTTGATTTATAAAGAGGCCATTTGGATGGGAATTATGGATGCTCAAGCACCTGACATGATCAAGGCCTACCATTAGCATCAAAGTCTGTGATACATGGCAGCATTTAATTCCAGCAGCACTTACTGTCTTACAGAGAAGCCATGCAATCATAGAGTTAGAAATGAAGAAATCTGTCTAATCCTGCCAGTTGTTCCCAAGAGAACCTTTCTGTATGCTGTGTAACCATTGGCTAAGCTCAAATACTTCACTGACCAGTCCAACTAACCATATTTACTAGCAGTCTTTCTTGATCAATTGATATTTTATTTATTCTGAAATTACTTAATTTCTAATTACTTTGGTGATTCCTCATTACTGATAATCTGAGTTAGTTTCAGGTGCACCAAATTTAATTCTTTCCCAGGGATGAAATATTTTGTTCTTTTATAAATGAATCCTTCATCTCTTAGTGATCACCTCTGAAGAGCCTCTCACTTGTCCCTGTCCCTTACTCTGAGGCAGCTGAAACTGAATCCAAAATTTCAAACTGTTAGTGAATTAATAAGGTTTAAAGAGGATTTACTCCTTCCCTTGCCAGCTACAGCATACCATCCCTAGACAGTCTGGTATCTGTTCTTTTTTATTGTTAGATGATTTACCAACTGTTTAGCAGAGTCATTGCCCACTTGACTGCATTTCTTATGTTATTCATCTTGATTTGAATCATTCATCTCCACTTTTTAAAATATTATTTGTAAACCTTTTCTTAGCATCTAACAACTTTTCTCACACATGTAAGTCCATTTTCCTTGCATCTTGAGCAATTGGATTAGTCTTTTACAGTATTTTTTGTAATTTAATATTCTGTATCCTGCTGATATGTCATCTCTTGCATCCTTTTTGCTCTGCATTGATTCTTCTTAATGGATGAAATAAAAGTTTATATTTGAAAATATTACTTTGAGGAAAGATTATTTAAAACATATCCTCTATAGATTAAAAAAAAGGGAAAAGCTTCTGCAGTCTGTGTAACTTCTATGAAGAAAAAAAAAATCAGACATCGCTTAGCCCATATGCAATAGGCTTGTGGACTTGTAGAGATTTTGAGATTGTAAAAAGAAAAATAGTCTGGTTTGTGCCATGATGGGTATAAACAAATAGTTCCTCTTAGCCTTGCACTGAACTGATCTATTCTAGAAACTGAGGCCAGATCTTCATGGGTGGGCACAACAGAATAGCAGGAAAACCTTTGAGAGAAGAGGAAAAAGGTATATTGAAATGTCTTTGCTGACTACTTTGAGTCTTTCTCATTATGAAGGAATCTAATTGCAAAAATATACCTGCTTATGTAAGTGGAGTCTGAAAGCTTCAAATACTATTTTACCCCTCTCTTTTCATCTGATTTCAGTGTTGCCACAGGCAGTCACTCATTTTGAGGAACTGGTAGGGATGGCTGAAGCACTGCTCAAAGGGGGAGTGACGTCATCTACATCCAGTCTGCATCCACATGCTGTTTGGAAGGCATCTCACAATCCATTAGCAGATTCCTATGCAGCTATGCATAGTAACTCCAGCTCACCAGTAACTTTGAATGTGGAAGATGAGGACCAACAGACTGAAAAACAGGTCAGTTAAAAGGCAATTTCAGGCATAAAACTTTATACATTATAAACTTTACTGCTATAGCATAATATAAAAAATCAGCATCAGTAAAATAATTTGTCATAGTTGCATTGATAACATGACTAATGAGCTCCTTTTGTGCAGAATGCTCTTTCCATGAGAAGCATTAGGTTTCATTCAGTGTCCTGTACACTCTCAAATTCACTTTAATTTCAGTGACCTTGCATATCTGTGGCTAAGGGCAGAATGTGGATGCATGAAGAAAATACCAAGATCCAGGGATAACTTCCAGCCAAAGGGGAACGGTAGTATTTCAAAGATAATCTAAGAAGAATACCAGCAGTCTGTTCAAACTGTTGATTTGTAATTGGAGGCTGGTGTGTTTCTGCTTCTGTTCCAGACACTGGCCAGCAGTTAAGTAGAAATACATGTGTACAGAGATACTGAGTAAAGAAGTTCCCCTATTATCTGCAATTATAACAGAACATGATTGAGAAATCCAAGGCACAGAGGCTGTAAATGAAAAAAATGAAGGCACAACCAAAAGAATGATTCTAGCTTCTGCATTCACAATTTACATAAACATTATTATGCACCAGTTCATGCTAATCCATGCAAATCATTCTTGTGTGTTGTCATGGGGTGCTAAAATCTGAAGAAGTCTGTTAAGAATTATCAAGGTATGTTTTGACTGCATATTGCAATACACAAAATTTGACCTAACATCTTCAGAGAAATAAAAAGAGCTCATTTTCTAAGCAACCTGCCTTACTTCATAGAGGTAGCTCAAAATTGCCTATTAGGAGAGTTCAAATTCTTAGGCTGTACCGCTGCTGCATGCAGAAGCCACTCTCAAAGCCCAGGAGCAGATGTCACAGTTCTTAGGGCATGTCTGCTCGGAGGCAGGAATATTAGCTTGGGCGTAGTGCCCTGCTACCAAGGCGGTACAGAAACCATGCCAGAACTGGACCACAGCCAGCCTGCATGGAGTGCAAGCAGAAGGATTTTGCTGTGTCTGAACATGTCCTGTCTCCACTAGTGAGTAATAAGGTTTGCCTGGTGAAGGGTTTGCTAGGATGCATGGGGTCCTTAGTGTGCCCCACACTTCCTTCTGGAAAACAATCAATCTGTGTGTATAGTCCCAAATGCTGAGTGGTATGCAAGTGTGGTGTTATCTCAAGCACACCGTTTGCAGAGATTACTTTTGAAATTGTGGTTTAAAAATAGAAAATAAAAAAGATATTTCAGTGGTAATACTATTTAATATTTCTAGAAAACTGCAATAGTTATGCCTATGACCAATTTTGTTTTCCAGTTCAAGATCGAAAAGTGGCAGATTGCACTTTGTAACAAGAGCAAACCTCAAAAATTTATAAATGACTTGATGCAAGCACTTTATACACATGAATACATGGCTACACACAGCCTGACAGGTGCAAAGTCCTCCTCTTCAAAGGATAAAGCGGCAAAACCAGCTATGAATCAGAATGAAGTTCAGGAAATCATAGGTGATGACTTGTTAACATTACTCAATGTGGCTCTGACTTGACAGGGGGCTTTCTCCAAGGGAGGGGCTGTCATGCTTAACAGCTGGGCTACTCAGGTGATGAGCTGTTTCCTATTTCCTTCTTCAGCTACATGTTTTTTTGAACCATCTGTTAAAATTACTGCCAGTGAAATGCTAAGCAGTAGTATTTCTATTGCATGAATTCTGTGGGTTTATTTAGGTGACTGCTCAGGCACAGTGATAGTGTAAATATTTTAGCCCTTGCAAGGTTGATGCCTTGGTGGAACTACCTAAAAACTGAAGCTAGACAAAATTAAGAGAATAAAAGTGGTTATATTTATTGAAGGGCCTTCAGGTACAACAGGGCAGTCAAAGTCCCCAGGGCCTACACCCAAAATGGATGAGGGGGTCACGGGTTTTCATACATTTATAAGTTTGGTCCATTTGCATATCGGGGGTTAATCCTCCAATTACAGCTTTAGGTAATGAAGTCATTTACCCCAAGTTTGCTCTCCCCCAACTCACTATTGTTTACATTTCTCGCGGCCTGAGACGGTACGGTGTCCTTGAGTTTTAGGCCTAGAGAGGAATTGTTTTGTCTGACCAAAATGGGAGAAGAGTAGCTAACACTGTATATGGAGTTTAGAATTATACACTAAAGAATTACAGGATATGGAGTATATAAAAGCTAAAATCCTGAGGCATCAGGTTAACTTTGAGTGTGATGATAACAGATAAGGGAAGGCAGAAAGAGGACACATTTGGATCAAATTTAAAATTATGTCTACTGTGTCCTGGAGTTTAGTGAATGTTATGAATTCTGACATTTTAAATAGCACTAGAGGCAAAATGAGACTGTATAGGAGACAGAAATAGTGATCAGAGAAGCAAACAAAATTTGGTTTATGCTGAGGTTTAAGGCAGAAAATATTTGGTGCATAGGACAGAAAACAATTTCAGATGGAAGTACCAGCTTTAAAGAAAACAGTATTTTGTGAGCATATGAAGCCAAATTTTCATTGGATTCACACCTGTAACTAAATACTAGAACAATATAGCCTTAATTCCTGTACTATAATCCCTCCCCCATTGCCATTCCCTTGGACTTCTGCAGTTCTCTTGGTTCCCTTCTCAGCTTAGCTCCCGTTCCTTCACCTCAGTACAGTTTTGTTGAAGTTAGCCAGCAGTTTCAAAAGTTATCAGTTGCAAAAATATTTTTTCCTTAAGAACCTTGTTAGAGAAAAAGGCCCAAAATCGAGAGAGATAAAAGGAAACAGTGTGTAGGATGGTAAAAATATATTTAGAGGCAGTAAGATGAGACAGTTTCAGAATGGCATATAAGAAAAATGAAAAAGATTTAATGGGATGAGAAAAATGGTTGATTTCAATCTTAATAATCTTTTTCAACCTAAATGATTTTATGATTCTAAATCCTACTAGTATCTAGGCAAAACTGAAAAGGGAAGCAGAGAAGGTAATGAGGACACAGAATACAGCATGTTGTGGAGAATTCAGTGACAAAGCCTATAGAGAAATCAGAGAACTTTGTTAAGGTAGAAGAGAATACTCTGGAATTTCAACAGAAAAGTGTCAACATTATACAAGAGAAAAAGAAAAATCAGAAGGAAGCTTGGGAGTTCTAGGACTGTAGAAAATGAGTTAGTAGATCAGATTATTTAAAGAAGATGGAAATTGTAGGACTTCAAAATAAAATGAAATGAAAGGGGAGGGAAGATGATGGAAAAGAATGGAGCAGGAATCGCATTCCTCATGTTGAGTCCTGTTACTGTTGCATTCAAAAAATGTAGCCAGGCAAAACAGAAGGGAATTTTTTAGAAAAAGTGGCATCACCTGCAAATGAAAATTACTGAGGAAAAGAAAAGTAAGATTCAGAGGCATAAGGACTGATGAGGATAGGAAAAGGACTCTGATCAAGAACAGAACATAAGGACAGAGGATTAGCAAGCACAAATAACTCACTACAGAAGCCCTTGTGGCCCTGTAGTTCCTTTTGAGTCTGCCAAGAGCAGGCACACCAATATGGAAGGCACAAAGAAAAACAGGAGCTAGCATGTGCAAAATCTATGAAGGAGTTTGTAAAGACAGTGAAGTAACTAGAGTGGAAGCTGAAGTAGCTGGAACTTTAAAAGATGCAAGAAAAATATTTTAGATCGCACATCTCTTGTTTCCCTGATTTGGAGGCTCCATATATATATCATCTCTTTATTTTGCAGGAATCACAAAACAGTTGTTTCCAAACACAGATGATGCTTTAATAAGGCGAATGATGGGACAAAAACTAAACAATTGCACCAAGAAGCCAATTTTAAGCAAAGATCTTAACTCAGGTGCTTTTCAGAAACATAGCTTTTGGTAAGTCAAATAAAAAAATGCCTGCAATGTGCAATTCTGTATATTACTTCATAGTAACAAAATCTAAAAGCAGTCTTAAAATTCAGATGACAATGCATATTTACCTACTTGGTATATGCACTACCAAGTCAGTAAATACTTCCATAACCTTGTACAAAAATTACATAATACAGAAGCAGTCCAGCTTAACATTACTGCACAAAAATAGTTATTAGTTCCAGACAAAGCAGCACAAGACTATTAAATTACAGGAAGAGAATACAGAAGTAAACAAATGGAGTTGCTTTGCTCACTATGTCTATTTTAGATTTGGCATTATTTACCTTTCTTATTATTCTCTGGCTCACCAGAGAGCAGTCAATTCCATTTTCATGTCACCTGTTGTGCCCCAGTTAACCCACAAGTGAATATAAGGAAAATCACACCTCTTTGGTACATATTTGTAAGAGTACTGTAGGAGAGCTAAGCTGGCAATCCTTTACTGCCAAAAGAGTCTAAATTATTGGGTCAGAGGAATTATTAAATAACATCTTACATATTATGGGCTTTTTTGCCTTGCGAATGAAACCAATATAAAATTACCAAACTCATGCCTATGGTCGGTCAAGTCAGCCATTTGCACCATGCTGTTTCCACATACACCAAATGTACATATCACAGAATGGTTGAGCTGGAAGGGACCTCTGTAGGTTGGCTAGTCCAGCCCCTGCTGCTCCAGGCAGGGTCACCTAGACCAGGTTGCTCAGGGCCATGTGCAGTTTAGTTGAGTATCTGCAAAGAGGGAGACTCCACCACCTCTCTGGGCGCCCTGTGCCACTGCTCCGCGCCCCTCATGGTGTTTCCTGGTGTTCAGACAGGACCTCCTGTGTTTCCATTTCTGCCCATTGCCTCTGGTTCTCCCACTGGGCACTACTGAGAAGAGCCTCCATCTCCTTTACTCTCCCATCAGACATTAGTGCACATAGGTAAGATCCGCTTGAGCCTTCTTGAGGCTAAACAGGCCCGGCTGCCTCAGCCTCTCCTCAGGAACACGGTAAGAAATGAGCAATGAACAGGACAAGAGATTAAAATACGGTGACAGGGAAAAGAGATTTGTGCTTACTTAGACTTTTTATAGTGAACTAACATTTTTCTTCTTCCTGGTTCACTTACCTCCTGCATGTTTTTAAAATCTGTATTTGCAACTGTAAGACACTTCATAAGAAAAAACCAACACAACAAAACAAAACAAAAAAACCCAACAACAACAATAAAACCACCCCAAGACATTTGACTATGTTGTGACACAAATGTTTGCAAAGTAGCAGTGCTTTGCTTCTAAAATTCCTTCCTAAGCCACCTGGTAGTACTCCATGGACCACCAGTGGTCTGTGAATTATTACTTGAGAAATACTTACAGAATATCTGTTAGAAAAATCCGCATACACAGGTTTTTCCATCTGGAAACAATAAACAAATGCACCAGCCTGGCAAAAATAAAGTTTACTATGTTAATGCTTTTCTCCTAGAGATGAGAACACTTTGTAAATCAAAGGTCCTGTGTATTTGTAACGTACAGTATGCAATGATTCACTGCAGTATTTTTCTTTGTCCTTAACACAAGCAGGAAAAATAACAGCACAAAATCACAGATTTTGTCTTCTTTGAAAGTATTAAAATCTCAAATATTTTAAATCTTTATCTTCATCAGATGGATCCATAAATTTTGCTAATTCCTGAGTCTTTAGTGTACACGGTATTCCTGAAGCCTTGATAGGAGGACCTTGACTATACTAAAACAATTCTGGGTTGTTATTTAATACTGCATATAGACCTTCCAATTTAAACTCGGTATTTTAAAAATGCCTTTGTGTCTGTTATTGATCAGTGCTTATGTAAAATCCAGTCCAACATCCATTGTAACCAATTCAGATATTGCCTGAATAGTGTCTTTTGAACTGATGCATTTATAATGGAATTTTTTTATATCTGTTAAGCATTCCCTTACTGTCAAAGCAGTTAAGCACCATGTAAGTAATTAAGACAACTTGGTGATTCCTTTAGCTCAGATGACACACATATTCCCTGTAAGAAAAGTAAGACAATTTAAAAGTGCTCAGAATCTCTGTTACTCCTTCAGTCCACCTTCCAGCAATGAAATACAGAGGGGGGTAGAGAAAATTCTGTTGTACAGTACCTTTAGTAACCACTTACACACACAAGTTACTAACTTTAAAAACTGGTGATACTGCAGCTTTTAGATCCTTCCTTGCTGCTATTTCTTCCTCCTCCGCCTTTCCCCAGAGTACAATTATGATTGAAGACAAGAAATCTGGAGTCAAATCCAATGAGACAGACAAGTTTCGATCTCAGATCCATGAAGCTGAGGTGAAACAAGGAAAAAGGGAATGTGAATGAAGAAAACTATTTAACTAGCGAATAAACAACCTCTGCAGCTTGGAAACTAAGAACAGTACTAATTGCACATTTAATGGTAAAATCTCAAACTTAGTTATAAATTATCTCAACAGTGCTTCAACAGCTGCTTCTCAGGGCATCATCTCTTCGGCTGTTCCTCCTAGTACACAAGACCAGCAGGATGATGATTCACCAGCTGCTAATGCACAACTTCAGCAAAGTGACAGCTGCCTGACTCCTCCACCTCCCACCCCGGAAGGTCAGCTGGAGCGTCCCAAACCCACTTCGTCTAAGGTGGAGTCTCAACTCGCCAGCAGCTCACCAGCGCCCTCTCCCAGCCAGGGTTGTGGACAGGATCTCAGGAATTCAGACAAGGAATAACAGGCAGGTGTTTCATTCCAGCTCACGTGCTCAACGGAGATTAAGAACTAGTATAAAATAAAAAAATAAATAATATCTAAATTGTACTAGATATATGGTAGTATCCAACAGTGGACAGAGATAGAAGCCTGAGAACTTTTTTCTCAAAACAAATGAAAATCCCATAGTCTAGAATAAAAATGAAGCCATATTAATATCTTTGGATTTAAGATATTATAAGATATATGCATGTTATGCAGTAATTCAAAAAACAAACTTTTACTGAAGAATTCAAGTAGAGTTCCCCTTAGTTAGAAAAGAACATTATTTAAAGTACTACCAAAAGAATATATATGGGGAACCATAATTCCCTTGCTTTCACCTTGACAGCTGAGGGAAAACTGCTTAACCGATCAAAGAAAGCTATTGTATATTAATGCAAAAAAGATATAGTGATATGGAGAGAAAATAGATATATTTCCTAGTGAAATGAAGACTGTGGCCTGCACAGGAGTAGAAAGCACAGGGCCATGTGAGCAGAAAAGAAGAAATAAAATAGATGTTTAAGGATGCTACTAACTTGGAAAAAAACTTTCTTAGGGCAATGAAACTACAACTTTCAATATATCCACAGGAAAGAAGCAGCTAAGTTTTAACCTCTCAAAGTAGGACAGGCAATGGAAGAAGCCATGTAGCTCAGGGAAGAGTCCTCCAGGAAAGCTTGTTTAGTTGTGGAAGCCATTCCCTTGCAGGGATTCTGCTGCTGGTTCAGTAGCTCTTGCTCTCTGTTCTTCCCTGACCATCAGGTCCATAGGATAAGGATGCCTGGTCCCTCCAGTTGGGAAATAGAGGACACTTCATTAGAAGCAACTAATGTTAAGGGCAGAGTTGCCAGCTTCTACTTCCTGTGGTTTGATTTTGGTATGCTACCCCTTGCTTAGAGAAAGGGTGGACAGGCAGAATATTCCTCGTGGTACCAGAAAAATCCCAGTATCTGGGCAGTTCCCCTTGAGATCTGACAGTGCATCTCCCAGGAAGCAGCTGGCAGTCACACAAACCCTATAATAGCCTAAGGAGGAGGAGGGGAAGATACAGGTTCCCCAGGGAAGTGGTCACAGCACCAAGCCTGTCTGAGTTCAAGAAGTGTTTGGACAATGCTCTCGGGTACATGGTGACTCTTGGGGTGTCCTGCACAGGGCCAGGAGTTTGGCTCAATGATCCTGATGGGTCCCTTCCAACTCAGTATATTCTATGGTTCTGTGATTTTTTTCCTTG
This sequence comes from Corvus kubaryi, assembly GCF_017639235.1. Classification (NCBI taxonomy): domain Eukaryota; kingdom Metazoa; phylum Chordata; class Aves; order Passeriformes; family Corvidae; genus Corvus; species Corvus kubaryi. The sequence continues at coordinate 5,696,991 of NW_024582091.1, forward strand.
CTGACTGATTTCAGGTTTATGGTGTGCTGACACGGGAAGGAGAGAACGCTTGGGACTATAGCTTTCCTGTTTGAGTGTACTCCTCCCAGAACAGAGTACTATTAGCTGAATCTATTTCAAACACAGCAAACAAGCAACTAATGAATCAGATTGGAAAAATGAAATGACATCAAGTTAAAGAAATCTAGCTTGATTTAAGGAGGATTTCAGGACATCTGAGTTATACCCTAATATTATTATAGAAATAATATTAGGGTGAACACTGAAAAAAAATCTGAAAATAAGGTTATCAGCCAAATACCCCTGAAGGGAAGTGCTGCACGTGTAACTGTTCTAGAGCGAGGCACTGTGGAGAAGACTTTTGTGTGGGCTGGGGTACAAATTAAGTGATTTGCTATCCTTTTTCATCTCTCACCTAGTAATTCCTTGTAGATAGGATCAGGATGAAAGCAGGTATGAAATATGTTAGTTCTATCTCATGCTATTAACTACCATCTATAAAATGTAACAGAAGAATGTTTGCTATTATGTATATTTTGTATATGTAATTGTATGTACAGCATATATAATAATGTATATAGCTAATCATATTTTTGAAGCGACTTTCTATCAAATAAATTGAAACATTACTATGTCTTAGTGCTGTTTTATTGTGCTCACTGTCTTCTGGGTCTTTTCTTACATCAGCCTCTGTTGTACACTCTAACATACAAGGTTAGGGTTTTTCTCTCTCGTTTTTGGGTTTTTTTCTTTTTCTTTAATAACTGTTCTGAAGCCAGCTTCTGTAAAGCTCGTCATTTTACCTAGGGAAGGAGTTGGCCCACCTTACAAGGGCACTTTAACCTTAAAGCTGTCACAGCTGATGCTGCACAGCTGCAGCTGTTGTGCAGTTCAGGAGGTGTTGGAGCCCTTGGGCAGGTAGATGGAGCCGAATGTCAGCAGCTGCTCTCGCTGTGGCTGGTGCAGCGCTGCAGATCCCGCTGTAAGTTGTCAGTGGAAAACCAGTGGGGCTGGCAGCTCACCACAAAAAGTATAGGAGGAGTTTCATGGTAGGGCAGAGGGCCTGCTCCCAGGCATGGCCCAGGGAGATAGGTGGGTACTCTGGACAAAAGCAATAACAAAAAGAAGATATTTTAATGTTTTAACAAAGGATAAAAAGTGTGTGAGCTGCAAAAATACTGTTTCTTCCTCTTTATGTTATCCCACTGGATGAAAGGAGATAAGTAGCTGTTACACAACTATACCGTTAACAAAAGGGCCATATCTCTTGCAGTATGACCAGAAAGGAACAAAATACAACCGGTTTTTCAAAATGACCTTGACACACTCTGAGAACACAAAATTGAAGACTAGATAATCACAGATTAGAAACTTCAGAAGTAATAGAAAGGGAGATCAGAACAGCATAATGCTGCTTCTCCCAAAATTTTCATTAAAATAAAAATTAACTGGTGATATGTAAATGTGTGGTGTTCCCAAGTGTAAAATTCTTCTGATACGAGCGACAGAGGACACATTATTTGCAGTCCTCGGAATGGGAGAAGACTGATGGCTGCTGCAGAAGAAACTAACAGCTGTAGTGGCATTAGACTGTATGGCATTTAGTAACTGGAGACTTACTACTGAAAATGTAAGCAGTACTAAAACTAATAATTTGAACTATGTATTTCTATTACTGCATATTAGATTGAAATTGAAGGTTACCATGGAAAAAAAATTGGTAACTGTTTATCATGAAGTGCTCAGAAGGGCACTTGTTTTCTAAGGTGGGAAGAACATTGAGATATGTGAAGAGTAGGATAAAAATCTTACTGAAAAAGTATACTGTTGAATAAATCAGGGAGTTTAATGCATGTTGAGTTCATGTCCCCTGTTATTAGGGTATATAGATAGGAGTAAAAAAACCAAAACAACTAGATATCTAAATTTTCTAGATCAAGAGTAAGTGGCAGTATGCCATTTTGATACAAGAGCGAAATCAATGGTTATAAAGGCAATCAATGCTTCATTTAAGGGAGCAAGGAGAGAAGCAAGAATGTTGGAATATGTTTGAATTAGAATCATAGAATTGTTCAATTTGGAAGGGACCTTAAAGATCATCTTGTTCCAAACTCCCTATCATGGGCAGAGATATCTTCCACTAGACCAGGTTGCTCAAAGCCCCATCCAACCTGGCTTTGAACACTTCCAGGGATAGGACATCCACAATTTTTCTGAGCAACCTGTTCCAGTTACTTACCACCCTCACAGTAAGGAATTCCTTCCTAATATTGTTTAATCTAAACTTACTCTATGATTAAGGGCACATAGTGAATATGTGGAATTAGTTTCTAGAGAGCATTACTGAGTTTATAAAGACAGTCTGCTCTGAAACAGCTTCCATATCCCATATGATATCTAGACTTCATTTGGAGATTTGGACTTGGAGATCTCATGAAGAACTCACAAAAAACCCTGCTTCTCCTTACCTCACCTCCCCTAGCCTCCCCAACAAGTTCTGCATAAGAATATTCCTAAGCTGGCCCAAAGTCTGAACACTGTTCTTTCACGGGAATTAGATGAAATACACAAATTTTGGAATTCAGAGTTTTGTTGGCATGTTGGAAATAACTGCATGGCAATTCCCTTACTATTTTTTTCCTTAACTGTATTGTTTACATACAAAGAGGAATTTTGGACTGGTCATTGCAAGAGTAAACATTTACATGAATGACTACTGAAAAATTCATATTTAAATGAGCATCATTTGCATAGGGTCTCAGAATTTGGAAAAATAATGCCACCTTGCTGCCCTAGTAACTTTTTACTACAGCTTGTCATATTATCTACTCTCAAGAAACAAAAGTCATCAGGTGCAAATGCAAGCTACAAACAGAATGACTGCTGTCAGTGTTCTATTAGCAAATTCAAGTTACAAATGCAAAATACTAAAGTTTAGGCAACAATAACTCTCCAAGTGGCAGTCAGGTTTCCATTATTTTAATAATGAAATAAAAGTAGACAAATCAGTGTTGTTTATATAGTCCAACAAGAGCGATTAAGTTGTACAACTGTTAATGAGTATTTAACTAGTAGATACAACTAGCAGCTCAGTATGTCTATCTTCTGTCATAAAGCTGCTTTTATATTCATATGGAAAGCAGCTTAAAACTAACAGTAGTAACTCTATGTTTTCAAGAAAAACAAGAGCACTAATTAATCCTTACAGTATGTGATATGTTATTGCTGATAGTTGCTTATTCTCTCATATACCACCAAAATTTAACATGCAACCTTGAACTCTTTCTCTCCTGCGTTTACAGGATTTGATAAGCACACACCGGTGCTTTGCGGGTGTGCAAGCAGCTCTTTTATACTGACACGCAACTCACAGGTGACATTTACACTGTTCAGCTCACTCAAAGCCAATGCACTGAGTAAAGATGATCCATACTGACTTTTACTTTGGGTGGCAGGAAGTAATTATATGAAGAAGCAGGAGAGCAGTAGCAGATAAATAACAAGAATCATGGGCATGCGGGTGCGAGTGATGTTTTCTCAATCATGGCAGTGAGGGGGCACTGATAGGACAAGTCAATACTTGTTGGCAGAACCTGTGTTGGTGACAAGGATTTGAGCTGTATGACCATGGGACCCTGCTTGCAAATCACTGTCTGCTTGACAGAGATGAGATCCACCTCACTAAGCAGGGCAAAGCTATTTTTACCAGTAGGATCACTGACCACATAAGCAGGAATTTAAACTAGGAATTAAGGGAGAGAGTAACCAGCAGCCTTGTGGGGGATTGATGGACACAGGAAAAAGCAAAGGGCATGGGGAGATGTAACGCAGTTCTTGGTGCTCGAGGCACGAGCTCTGGCGTGCCCCAGGTCAGAGCGAGTCCAGCTGCGTTCTTCTGTGCATCGCTGAAGCGACTTCGGCACCAGGAAAAGAGCTGCTGGCTGGGCTGGCTAGCTGGCTTCTCGGCAGAGGGAACACGGCAGGAGCCGATGGGATCGGCTCACGTTAGCTCGGAGACAAAGGAAGAGAGAGGCTGTTCGGGTCTGGCTTCTAACAGATTTATTGTTAGAAGTTCCGCAATCCGAACAAGCTGGGAAGGGATGGGATGGGATGGGATGGAATGCGATGCGATGCGATGCGATGCGATGCGATGCGATGCGATGCGATGCGATGCGATGCGATGGGAAGGCCCCCTCAGGCTTGTCCTCAGTTTTATAGGGAATTTGAAAACCCCGGTGAAAGGGGAAAACAACCAATGAGTTACAAGCCAGGGGGAGGATACAATTTAACAAGAACCACTGGGGTAAACCGAGAGGCGGGAGCTATAACAAAGAACCAGTGAACAACCGAGTAACCGAGAATTTTCCCGAACCGGGGGAGGTGGCTTGGACCCGGGCACTGCCCAGGGGGTGCGGCTTAGGCTTCTGAGCCGCCCCTCAACCCGCCCTCTGAGTCTGCCTCGTCGGGAAACTCCATCCAGGGGAGGGGCTGGGGTTGATTGGCATCTCGCTGCTCCAGCCCCGCACTGGGCTGGGTCACATCAACAGTGTTGGGGCAGGAACAGAACACAAAATCAAGAAGATGGGGCTTAGGAGAGGTCACCTTCAGCTCTTGCATGTAAGCAAAGAAATGTTTCCAAGACACCATAATGGAGAAATCTCCCAATCCCTTTCTAGATAGCAGGAGCTTCGTGTTCGCAAGCCCTGGTCCTAATGTGGGAGTTCAACCATTCAGGTACTTGCTGGAGGGACAACACAGCAGGACATAAGCAATCCAGAAGGCTTCTGGAGTGCAGTGGTAACTTCTTTCAAGTCGTAAAGGAGTCAACAAGGAGCAATGCTTTGTTGGACCTATACCCATGAGGAGATTGTTGGGAATGAAGTTCAAGGCAACCTTGGCCACAGTGAGCATGAGATGGTGGAGTTCCGGATCCTGAGGGGAGGGTGAAGTATAAAAAGCAGGCTCACAGCCCTGGAGAGTGAATTTTGGCCTCTTCAAAGATCTGCCTGGAAGAGCCCCATGGGATATAGCCCTGGAGGGAAGAGGGGCTCAAGAAAGCTGGTTAATATTTAAGGATCACTTCCTCCAAGCTCAAGAACAGTTCATCCCAGTGAATAGGAAATTAGGCAAAAATGCCACAAGGCCTGTGTAGATGAACAAGGAGTCCCTGGTCAAACTCAAACACAAACAGGAAGCATATAAAGGGTGGAAGCCAGGATGCCTAACCTGAGAGAAATACAGAAATATTGTTCAAGCATACGGCAATGAAGTTAGGAAAGATAAAAGCATACTGGAATTGGATCTAGCTAGGGTTGTCATAGACAACACATATGGCTTCTCTAAGTGTACAGGTGACAAAAGGAAGCCTAAGAAAAATGTGGACCCATTGCTAAATGAGCAGATGACCTAGTGATGCAATACAGGCCTCAGTCTTCACTAGCAAGACCAGCCTTCAGGAACTCAGGTTCCAAAAATCAGGAGGAAAGGCTGGACCAAGGAAGATGTACCCTTGGTGGGAGAGGATCAAGCCAGGGAATACATTAGCAAACTGGGCATATGTATGCTAAGTCTAGGGGCCGTGACAGGATGCACGGACAGGTACTGAGGGCACTGACAGATGTCATGGTGAGATCACTTTCAATTATCTTTCATGGATCATAGTGTCTGGGGCTAGTGCCTGAGGCTGGAGGAAAGCAAATGCCACCTCCATGTTCAAGAGGGGCAGGAAGAACTACAGGACAGTTAGCCTCATCCTGATCCCTGGCAAGGTAATGAAGCAGCCAATCCCAGTAACCACTTCCAGGCGTCTCAGCGACAAGAAAATCATTGAGATGTCAGTATGGCATTACCACGGGGAAATCAGGCTTGACCAGCGTGACAAACTTCTATGATAAACTGATTGCCCTGGTAGATGAGTGGAGCAACGGCCATTGTGTATCTGGGAGTTCACCAGTGCCCTTGGCAACGCCTCCCGTAAGATCTTCACAAAGGGTCTCTGCAGATGCCTGGGCTGGATAAAGCACCGTGTGAGGTGGCTGAGCAGGGGCCGGCTGAGCACGCACAGCACGGCGGAGGCAGCGGCAGCGGGACGGCGGCACGGCGCGGCCCGGCCCGGCCCAGAGAAGCGACTTTGCCGCCTTATTTCCCCTGGCTGCCAGCCGCAATAGCCGCTCTTCCTCCGCCTCCTCTTCTTCCTCCTCCCCCGGAAGCGGCGTGCGGGTTTTCCCCCTCCGAGCAGGAACTCGATGCAGCCCAACTGAAGGCGGACGAGGGGAGGCCGGAAGAGGGGGAGAGCCCGAAAGAAGGAAAGAGCCCGGAGCGCCGGCCAGGGGGCCGCGCCATGGGGCTGCCGCGGCAGCGCCCGCACCTGCCATAGCGAACGCTGGGCAGAGCGGCGGCACCTCCCGATCTCGGCGAGCCGTGAGCCCCGCCCCCGGGCCGCAGAGGAAGCGAGGACGCGGCGGGTCCGGGCGTTGTTGCCCGCGCGGGCCGGCGGCGGGTGAGCGGGGCCGGAGCGCTGTGCGCGCCGCGGGGCCGGCGGTTGCAGGGCAGCGGGCGGGCCCGGCGAGCCGCAGCACGGCAGGCCCGGCGTGCGGAGCCCGCAGAGCCGTGTGCCGCGGGGCCGGGCGGGGACGGGAACGTGATTCAGCACCGCAGACCCCGCCGTTGTTTTGGAGCAGGACGCTCAGCCTTCTGCCGCGGTCCTAGAGCGGCCCAAAGCAGCCGCAGCTGCTGAAAACGCCCGAGGTCGCCCGCAGCTGTTACGGGCCGGCCTCGGCTCGGCGGTGGCTGAGCGCCGCTGGGCTAGAGCTCGGGTCTCGGCTCTTCCTGGGGTTTCAGGCTCGGGCATGTCCTTGGGCTGCTACACTGCAGCTATGGCTGCTGGAGGAGTGTAGGTATTGGCATGCTTTGTAGATAAAGACACTTTTTACATATTTGGAAAAATACAGTAGCGTGATTCGAGTCAAAATCGTTTGTCGCTTTTTCTGGTGTCACTGATGATTGAGAGTGATAGAGACTTGTTGAATACAGATAGACTGCAAAGCCAAAGAAGGCATAAAATGGAAAATGCTGTATAGTTCAACAAAACTTACAAAGTGAAATTATGTAGTATGTTTTGTTTCCGTTTAGATAATGGAGTCTTGTAGCTCTGACAACCTTCGCAAGAGTCAATCACCAGCTTCTGAAAGTGAAGACGAGATTGAGTTCATTGGAGTAAGTAGATCTTGTAGTGGAAACACACTGCTTGTTGGAAAAAATACACTTTCAGTAGTCCAGCAAACAGGAGAGGGGGTCTTTATTGACTCTGTTGATGATTATATTTCGATGTAAAGCATTACTCTTGAATATAAAGATAATTTCATTTGTGAGTGTTTGTGGCAGATAACAACTTGATCTTAAAGGTTTAAGTGCCCTTTCTTGGAAAGGTATAAGATGATGTCAGTTGGTCCTGTAGTGAAAATATGGTCTTGAGTATCCCAGCAGATGAGGGGGGAATTACAGTGATCAGTGAGATACATGAGGGACTGTAGATAACTTTCCTGGTAATCATATTGCATAGCATTTTGCTTTATGAATAGTCCCAGTAAAGTTAATGGAATAAATCACTGCTCATTCTGCAAATCAGTGTCAAAATCACTGTACTCAGTTTAGAAAAGGAAGGAAATAATGGGTTAGAGGCCTTAAACAATCCTCTCAAATTGTGAGGCACTCTCTATTGTACAACATGCTGACATGGTTTATGTGAATGTAACTTTCAGACACTTTTATCTGTTGGAGATCCAAGAGAAGCAGAATGTTTTTCATGCTGCCTGCATTCTGGCCTCAATCTGTCATCAGTGAAGTGGTGCTGGATGGCAGGGTCACATAGAATCATAGAATTGTTTAGGTTGGAAAAGACCATTAAGATCATTGAGTCCAGCTATTAACCCAGCACTAAACCATGTGCCTAGGATCCACATCTACACATCTAAAGATGTTTTTCTTGAAGGAGCAAGTCATGTTACTAAGGTCAAGTGATTAAATGATGCCAGTATTTTTAGCAGCTGTTTTTTGTAGAATTTTCTCATTTTTGAACAGAATACTGAATAATAACTAGATTTCCCTTCCCCCCCCCATTTTGTGTGGTGTTTGATTAAAGCCAAAGTTCAACATGCAGACTTTCTGTGAGGGTGTTCAGGTGCTCAAGTATGAAGGATAGGTGGGGTTTTTTGCCAAAATTATAAGTAGTTGAGTATCTCTGAGACGTCTTAATGTTTTGGTTGATTTTGGCAAAATTGATTAATGAATTCAAAGTTCATTATATATACAAAAGTATTCATGTGCATCTGCAGAGAAAGGCTTGGGGCTGTTGGTGGATGAGCTGGCAATGTCTGCTTGCAGCCCAGAAATTCCCGTGTGTCCTGGGCTGCATCCAAAGCGGTGTGGCCAGCAGGGCGAGAGAGGGGATCCTGCCCCACTGCCCTGCTCTGGTGAGACGCCACCTGCAGTGCTGCATCAGCTCTGGGATCCCCAGCACAGGAAGGACATGGACTTGTTGGAATGAGTCCAGAGGAGGGACACCAAGATGATCAGAGGGGCAGAGCACCTCTTCTGTGAGGAAGGACTAAGAGAATTGGGATTGTTCAGCCTAGAAAAGAGAAGGCTTCAGAGTGTCCTAATTGCAGCCTTCCAGCACCTGAAGGGAGCCTACAGAAAAGATGGAGAGGAGCTTTTAACAAGAGCATATAGTGAGAGGACAAAGGGGAAGGGCTTCAGATTGAGAGTAGGTTTAGATTAGATATTAGGAAGAAGTTGTTTTCTGTGAGGGTGGTGAGGCACTGGAACAGGTTGTCCAGAGAATCTATGGATGCCCCATTCCTGGCAATGTTCAAGGCCAGGCTGGATGGAGCTCTGAGCAGCCTAGTGGAAGGTATCCCTGCCTGTGGCAGGGGGGTTGGGATGAGATGATCTTTCCAACCCAAACCACTCTGTGATTCTGTGATCATGACTGAATAAGCTTCATTTTCTTCAAACTGGGTAATTAATGAACAAGGAAACTAGTGTAGCTTGGAATGTGTAATGATTGAAGGGCTGCTGGAGCACCAAGAGCAGTAACTAAAGAGAACTGAAACAAAAGAACTAAAATCGGCATTTCTGGCTGCCTTTTCTTTTTCCTTGGCTTTGCCTGTGGATAATATGGATCCTTTGTGGTCCCAGTGACTATTGCTTCCAAGAGAGGCTGCTATATATAGGAAGATGACTCTGCTCAAATTTTGTGCAGGATTGATATCCTGGGGTGAGGAGCTTACTATTGTAGTTGATGAATACTAGGGGAAAGGTGTGTGACCCTGGCCATCACCTCATATCAGCAATATGTCTTCAGATCTCTCATTTGCTCCTCTGAGTGAAGGTGACTTTGGACTTCGCTAAAGGATTTCTAGACTGCTTGGCTAGCTTTAGATCATCCCATTTCCATATAATAAATGTGTATGACTGGAAACTTGTACTCTTCATAAATGTTATGGATGGATGCCTCCTGGTTACCTGCATGTCCTAAAGACCCAGTGCATAAGGTGGGACTATATAAATTGAATTAGAGAAGCCACTGGGGTATCCCAACCTGTGCTCATTTTGATAGAAAACAAGTAGTTGTCGGCTGTATGATCTGTGTTTTTCTTCCTTTTTCTCTTTTTTTTTTTCCTTCTTGACAGTCAGATGTGGCTTTGGTGTGGGTTTTTTGTTTCTTTGATCTGTTTTTTCTTTGTGGTTTTGGGTTGTTTGTTTTTCTATTTCATTCACTTGTACTGTGGTGTTTGAATTCATACTGTAGGACTGTGCTTTTTCTCCATCAGATAAGGACTTTTGTCAATGTCCTGCTGCCTGATATTTTCAGCTTTTTTAATCTGATTCACCCTCATTCAGGAAACTTGAAACTATTCTTCCATAATTTCCCACCTTTTAGTTCTTCATTGCAATGTATTTTGTCCATTTAAAATCATTACATTTTAAGTTTTGCATACCACCAGAGAAATATAATTTAATCTGCAGTGCAAGCTGTTACTCCTACTTTATTAAGATAGGATGGTCTTGCCCCCATTTTGTTTACTTGGGAAGGATAAGGCAAGAGTGAAGAAATTCACAGGTCTAATGCCCTGTGAACAAATAGACAGATAATTCCAGTTGGCACCAAAAGCACTGGACTTAAGTTAATATACCAAATCAAGTGATTTGCTAAAGCATGGTAGTTACTATTTAAAGGTTTTGCTTCCTTTTCCCCTAAGATGTTAATTATTAGATACTCCGAATGAAGTATTTGTCTCTCTGGCTTTTAGTTGCATCACAGCAGGAACTGAATAAAATGGTAGTGATGTTATGAAGCAACTCTTTTATTTTTGCACCCATCCCAAGTCAGCCAGGGATTTGAATTTTTGTATTTGCTACGTTACAAAAATCAAAACTTGTTACGTGCATGTTGGCTCATGATGTTGGTCAGTTCTCAGCAGTCTTAAAAGTTGGAAGTCTGCTGGGACAAAGATTTAGAACACAAATAGTACAATTTATGTCAATTTTTAAAAATTTATTTTAATGTAAACTTGTCCTATAATAATTATGTTTACATGTGTATACACAGTTATGCTCACATAATTATTTGTCAAAGAGAAGTTTATTGTCACATACATGAAAGCTAGATTCATGCTTTCTGTATGCTAGTGTGTGTATAATTATGCAGAAGTTTAATTGTGCTGTTTAAGTAAACTGGGTATTTGATCTGAATGCACGTAAAGCTAGAAACAACAAACAAAGCACCTTGCATGGTGTATCAGTGGACAAGGTGTCTGTTAGCTAGGCCTGATTATCCAAAGATGGAGTGAAATGAGGAAAGGCAGGAAAGAGATATCACAATTTAGGGCTTTTGGAGAAAACTTTGGGAAGCAATAAAAATGAGTTTCACAGAACTGCTTGAGAAGAAACTGTCCTTAGAGATGAATATGAGGCTTCATCTTTACCAGTTACCAGTTAAACAAATTTGATTGTATTTACAGTTAAATTGGGTACTGTGCATAGCATAGTGAAATTGCAGTTTTGTTGACTTAATGCTGATGCTTCCAGGCAAAGCTGTGAATAACGGTAGAGACGCCACAGCTGCCTGGAGAATTCAAAACCTAGAAATTCTTCTACTCATGGAAGTAGCTGTGACTTTTGTTCATTGCTCAGTGGCATGGCTGTTAGTTTGTGAGAAGAATGGCTTTTGAAGATTGTTTAGAGAAGTAATTTAGAAGTCAAGCATTTTGGGGGTTTTTTTGGTTAGTTGTTTCTTTGTTTTGTTGTTGGTTGGTTGTTTCATGGTTGGTTTTTTTTTGGGGGGGGTGGTTTTTTTTAGTTTTTTTGAATGTGAAGGATCTGCTGATAAGATGTGAAGAGTGAGCATATGTTAATGCTAGTACATCTGAATACTTTTGTCTTTCGGGGTGCCAAGTATGCCAGTATAGACAGCTAGAGAGGCCCCAGCTTTCAGCTGTTCATGGAGAGCTTGTCCATGTTGTTTTTGTGTAATCTCAGACTCTTGTGTGCCAAAGTTTACTCCCCCACTCATCCTGTGGGGAGTTACAAGTAGGATGAAGCTCTCTGATCCTCAGCTTCTTAACTCCCCTATAGTGATGGAATCCTCAGGTTTGGCACCATCTTTGCATTACTATTTAGTTGAACCAGCTGGAAAGAAAGTAATTAAAATTCTCATGATTTTCAGTTTAGGGCTTGTCTTGTGTGGAGGTGAGCGGTACACAAAAATTGCATAGAAAAGGCACAGAATGTGGAAGGAAAAAGAACACTTAATGTGTGCAAAAGACATTTAAACAAGTGTAATAATAGTTGTGTTAAATTTATTGTTTTGATCACTTGAACTTCTAGGCTTGAAAGTTACTCTGCATTTCAGCTGTCAATTTGGTAAGTTTTGATTAGTTGCTGAACCCTGGGAGTAAGAAAATAAGAAAAATCTCTGCCCTTGAAGAAGGTACAGCTGTTAGGATCAGAGCTAAACATTTCAGAACACATTTTTGAACTGATTGGACAGTCAGGTGATCTGAGTGTGTCTTTGAACTCTTACTTGCTAACATCTGTTTAATAAAGGTTTGATTTCTTAAAAGTATTGCAGAGGCTGTCAGATTCTACAGAAGCAAATCTGAAGTGGATTTTTTTTATATATATTTCATTTAGAAAACCGTGTTATCTTTATTTATTTAATCATAAAAAGTTAAGTACTCTTTGGGGGAAATTGGAGGCTGGCAGCTTGATTCATAGAAGCTTTTGTCATCTGTCCCAAGATTTCATCCCTCTTCTCCCCAGTGAGACAGGAGGACTGTTTATGCCCGGCCAGCTGAACAGCTTTACTGCCTTGAATGGTGGAAGAATGTAAAGAATGAGATGCATTGAGAGCAGCAGAGAGGATTCCATGCTGCTTTTCTCTCTGCTACTCATCATCAGGCAGTAGGTCTTCCTAGCCTGCCCTACATAGTTGATTGTTAATATCTTGAACAAACTGCCAGTATATGGCAGAGATGGTACATTTTATCTCTGAGGAAGACAATTTAATGCTTTTGTGTGTGCATTTTTAACACTTCCTTTCCAGGAGGGACCTTTAAGGCCTGTCCTTGAATGCATTGATCTTGTCAGCAGTGAGGATGAAGAACCTAACAGCAGTTCTTATTTTCATGTGAGTATGTTGTAATGTATTTTATGACATCTTGATTGAATAAAGTAATTGGTCTTCTGTATTTTTTTCCTATCAGTTACTCTTCACAAAAACCTTGTTAGATGTATTTTTACAAATACTAAATAACCAGTATTGAAGTATTTTGATTTTTCTACCTGCTGTTGAGTGAAAAGCAAGAATACCAGCACTCCATTTTTTCCTTGGTAATTTTATTTCTCTTTCAGTCATCTTAACAAGTGTGTGAAAATAAAATGTCACTTTACATTCAGCCTCAGAAGTCAGGGTGTCCAGTTTCTAGCCTGGAAACATATCTGATCTACTACCAGGCCTTTTCTTTCTAAAATAACTTTTTAAGAACAATTTATGGCTTGAATGACCTTGTTCCAGTGACAGTCTGGTTTTAGTTCAGCCAAATCCTTCATAATCCAGTCTAAGAATGTGCAAGTCAGAAGCAGGCTCATCAGTTTATCTATCCCCCAAACTTATTCTGCCTGCTCTGCAAGGCCTTTGAAAAGAGCATTGATAGACCCTACCAGAGCTGGTTTTGGCAGCAGTGACTATCTTTTGACTTTTGTTTTCCTGTGTTGCAGTAGTGGATGTTTGTAATAAACCTGATTATTAAGGAAAGGTGGATCTTCTGTACATGCATAGGCTGACACTACGGGGATGATTTCTAGAGCTGACTGTGTAAGAGGAGGAAACTACAGTATATGGTCTATCCCTTAGGCTAGAAAAAGCTAATGACCTGCCTTTCTGAAGATAGTAGGCAGTGTTAGAGCAAGAATGATAGCAGTTCTCAGTTTTTTAGATGGGCTGCCTGTTGGCTTTGAAGTCAGGAGGGATTTTGTTTACTTAGAAGGACTTACTTAACTTTTCATTTGTTGGAGACTTCTAGGATTCTCAACATCATGTTCCTCTACTGCTTGGTGAAGCTAATGTTTATGTTGAAATGCCTTGAATATGTTGAGGGGAGGGTTGTTTTTGTTTGTTTTTTAACAGAAGTTACAAATGCTGGTAAAAAGGAAGAGAAAACTAGCAAGGTAGCTCATGGAACTTAGGATAAGAGTATCTTTACTGAACTATGTCGTGATGCTTGGGCATCACTTGTCAATGTATTGGTGTCTGTTACTTAACAATCACCAAATAAGAGTTTAACTTTCCAATTGTAGAGAAATACTAAGCGTAAGGATCACATTGACTATCAGAAGGAACGAGTTGCATCAACCCTGGATCGTCTGGCACGCCATGTTGAAGTAGAGAAACAGCAAAAAGAAGAGAAAAACAAGGCCTTTAAGGTATTGGATATGTTTTATTTTGGAAGAATTGCATAATAAAGGCCTTGTAGTCACAAGTGTCTTTGTTTTCACTACTGAGCTAATAAAAAAATTGGTGAGGCATACCTGAAACTAGCAACTAGACTTCTGCTTCTGGGGCATTGTGTGAAACACAACATCGACTTTGTCTCTTTTGTGGCTTTTAACTGATCAATTTTCTAGTCTTAGTGCAGTTTCTAAAGGGGGAAAAATTGGAATTGAACAGGGACAAATGTAAATCCAGAGCTGGTGAAATGTGCTGACTTCCCAGCCTAATTTTCTCAACGCTGTTAACAGCTTTTAAAAATCACATAATTGTACTATAGTTACAGATTGTTATGGTCTATGGTAGACTATGCAACTGCAGTACAAGAGAGTACAAGGCTAGATTAGATACGGAACAAGGTAGCCGTGGTGTCTGGAGGCCTACATCCCCATTCTGTCTCCTCCACATTGAATTTGGCAATCTGTCTATGTCTCCACCTACACTTTTTCAACTGTAAAGTGGAGTCAGAGATAACCGTGTAACTTTTAAAGCAGTTTGAGAATGAAGGCTGAAAGATCCTTTTGTTAAAGAATATATTTTCCTCCTGCTTGGCTCTTTCCTCATCAGGTAATGCAAACTGCAGACTTAAATTTAGTCTTCAAAGTGAAAATGCCTTTTTCTTTCCCTTTCGTTTTCTTTCCCTTTCGTTTTCTTTCCCTTTC
>NW_024582091.1:5711712-5782738 GCF_017639235.1 Corvus kubaryi
CTTTCCCTTTCGTTTTCTTTCCCTTTCGTTTTCTTTCCCTTTCGTTTCCCATTCTATTTTTATTGTATTGAATACAAGTCAGTTGAGTTGTAAGATTTTTTTCCCCTCACTTATGTTTTTGTAGGCGTGTTTTTTAGGAACCCATGTGTTAGTTTTGGGATACATACTTAGTCTTTTTTCTTTTTTTTCAAATTCAATCCCAACGTTGTCTGGTATGTTTTTTCTCTCAGGAGAAAGTTGATTCCCAATATGCTCATGGGTTGCAAGAATTAGAATTTATTCGGGAACACAGTGATACAGAAGCTGCAAGGTTATGTGTGGACCAGTGGTTAAAAATGCCAGGTGAGAATAGAAAACTAAGTTTGAGTGATGATTTCGAAGTCCTGCATAACAGAGCAGAACATGTGAAAATTTTGTTGAGCTTGCAGGTGCCTTGTGCATAACCAAACCCTACAATATTAATTTTGCTATAGCATTTCATTTGGAAGTTCTTAAGCACTTATTTCCAGGAAAGCTATCCTTGTAACACTTTGCTGCTTAGAAAAGTAAAGATAGGGAGTCTAAAAACCATTAAGGCAATGTTAATTATTTTTGTAAGCAAAGTTGCTAGGATGAAAAAAAATATTACTGTTGAACTGCTGCTTAGGAAAATGTAAGTAAGTGTGACTTCACAGTGTTTAATCAATTTAAAATACTGCCTGGAGGACCTGGAGGAAGGGTGTCGAAGTGTTTGAAAAGTTATACTGCTGGGAATTGAAGAGACAGTGAAAGAGCAGACTTACTGTAGTAGAATTGAAGGACAGTGAGTGCATTGTTAGTTTGCTTTTAAGAATCACTACAGTTTGATTTTGGGATGTTTTAGGGCTTGTGTGTTATTTTGTTTGTTTTCTTAAGCCTCTGTAATTCAGCTTCTGGTTAAGTGCTTTGTTTTTTAACACAGGTCTGAAACCAGGCTCTGTTAACGGTGGAAGAAGGGGTGGTTATAAGAGGGCAGGTCAGACTCGAGTCAACAGCAGTCCCAAATATTGTCCTGTGATGCATTGCAACAGACAGTTTGATAATGTACATCTTCTTCTAGGTCACCTTCAAAGGTAAGGACATACTGTGCAAGAGTTCAGTGCAAGGAATAATACTAAAAGAATATGCTCTAACTTAGGACATCAGTACCAAGTCTGCTTTAAACTGCCTGTGCTGACAAAGCTTCATTTTGAGAGCCGATAAATATGTTACAGTTTATATAGATGAGCTTCATGGGGGTTTTTTTCTTGGTTTGTTCTTTTACTTGGTGTTTGTGGTTTGTTTTTTTCATTCAGAATTGATGTCTTCCTCTTGTCGTGCATTTTTTAGTATATGGGGTTTTTTGAGAAGTAAGATTTCTGTACTCCAGTTTAGTTGTATCTTCATCCAAACTTGAAATAAAGCAAAAGACTATGTTACACAATTTGATGGTAAAATAAAAAGAAAAGCCCCTGATGTAGGGAAACAGGAGCAAAAGCTGTAGGCTATCTGTTCATAGCTGATCTTGCTAGTCAGTACTCAGTGTGCCTGTGTTCAGTTCCAGCAGATACTGCCTTTTAACTACTGAACGTGTCCATGGGCAAGGTGGTGAGAAGTTGAAGGGAATGTCATGGGTTAACCCCCATAGGCAGCTCAGCCCCACACAGCTGCTCACTCACCCTAGTGGGATGTGGAAGAGGGAAGGGTAAAAGTGAGAAGACTGGGCTGAGGTAAAAGCAGTTTAATAAGTAAAGCAAAAGCTGCATGCACATGCAAAGCAAAATAAGGAATCAACAGGCAGAGCTCTATCACACATGATGGTTACTTGGAGTGATGGCATTTGTCTTCCCAACTGTCTCCCCTTCCTCCTCCACCCAGTTTTTATTTCTGAGCATGATGTCTTATGCTATGGGATGTCCCTTTCGCCAGTTGAGGTCAGCTGTCCCAGCTGTATCTCCCAACATCTCCTTGCTGGTGGGACAGGCTGAAAAACAGAGAAGACCTTGACACTGTGCAAGCACTGCTCAGTAATAACTAAAACTTATCTGTGCTATCAACACTGTTGTTCATAAATCCAAAACACAACAACCGTACAAGCTGCTACAAAAATTAACTCCATCCCAACCAGAACTAGTACAGGGAGGTAAAAATAAATAAATTATAAAAGTGTCTATGTAGTTCTCTTAAAAGCAGTATGATTTCTCTCCAGAGTGGCCATTTTAACAGGTAGGCTGCAGAACATACTTCAGCTATACTTCAGGATACTTCAGCTGATACAGTTCACAATAGGGGAAGTAAGGAATTTTTACAGTTTAGGTTGGTTAGATAGGGGTTTTGTCCGATAGCTTCAAAGGACAGAATTTTTCCCATAAAAAAAAGCTATTTGACTATTTAGAGGGGACTAGTTTGCTAATTGTTTCTTCTTCAGGTTTGATCATTCTCCTTGTGACCCAACAGTCACATTACATGGACCCCCACATAATGCTGTTGCCTGTGTGATATGCTGCGAAAGATTTTCAACCTCTCAGCAGTACAGTGATCATCTTTTATCTAAGGCAAGATCATAAGGATAAGTAACTCGCCTGATTGAATGTAGTAGAGGGTTTAAGACTTAAAATTATGTATTGATTTTTGGTGGGGTTTTTTGTTGGGTTTCTTTTTTAACCCTCTTTGTCTTCCCTCTCTTTTACTTCAAGATAGTTTTTTCTTATTCTGCTGTGTTTCAAACACCTGGTGTAGCCTGACAGTATTCCCTTTAGATCTGACCTTTAGGTTCTATGTTTTGGTATGCTTTCAGGAGGACCACAGTTCTGTCTTGAGCCTCTTGTCCATCTATTGGTGTTGTCAATAGGTATTCCCCTTTTTTGCATTTCCAAAACTCTGAAAGGTAAAGGCAAGAATTTAGGATGAAATAAGTGACAGTGAAGAGAAGCAGCAGAAAGGAGATGGGGGTTTTATTTAAGCAGTCTGGTGTTCAATTGGATAATGGATAGCATTTTCAAAGTTGGGTGTTTTGATAACAAATATTCTCTCCTAGTCTCCAAAAGCCACATTAAATTTGGACATTCAGTTTTAGACATTCTGAAAACCAGACTAAATTTCGCTTGTAGTAATAACTCTTGATATGTAGTCATACCTGACAAGCTGAAAGATTGCATCGTAGTTTGTCCCTGCTCTTTTTCCATTGCTTCAGAGTTCTGTGCCTCTGATGTGTCCAGGGACATTAGCAGGAGAAGCAGCCAAGGTAGGGGGAAGGCACTGAGTGTCTCTTGCAGACAGTGAGAAGATGGGATTACTTTGTGTAAGGGAGATAATCCTAGTCAAAACTCTAAGCATATAATGAAGATTCTTGCAGTGATACAGAAAGAAGGAAGCAAAAATATCAGAAGGAGAACTAAAGGATTTTTGCCCTGAAGGCAGAGCTCTGAAGTTGATGTAGAAGGCAAAGCAGGTGGAAGGAGTTGACTTCTACAAAAGTCACAGACCTTTCAGGCTACTCTGAGGAGCAGCATTTTGGGGAGTTAAAGGTTAGCAAGATTAGGGAAGAACTGACATGAGGTAAAAGAGCTGCTTTATTGACGGGAAGAACTGACATGAGGTAAAAGAGCTGCTTTATTGACAGAGGGAGCTTTATCTGAGAGCCTGGGTAGAGGAAATGGCTAAGAGTTGCTGGAGCCCATAGTCCCTGGGAAGATGCTTGCTCCCAGTGGTGCAAGAACGGGATGGAGAAGTTGATGGTGTAGTAAGCATGGATGAGTAGCTGGCTTTGACAGTGGTACTTTGGCCAGTTCCTAGTGTCTTGTGAGCTGAAGTGCAGAGGGGGGTAGGCTGTAGATAAATACTGATGTGGTAGCTGACAACCTAAAAGTGAAAATACTAACACAGAAATTAGAGAGGAATGGGAGGACATGAGAACTGGAACTGGTTTCTTGTCTTAATTTTTTTCCTAAGCAGATAATTTTCTCTTCCAGCTAAATGAAAATGATGGGCATAAAAAAGGTATTCCTCCACAGCATATTCAGTGTTTTGCATGCCCAAACTGCTTCCTCCTTTTCACCAAAAGAGAAGAGTGTTTGCAGCATATGTCACAAGAGAACCACTTCCTCCAGGTTTCTGAACTGAGTGGTATGTTGCTACTAAGTGATACTAAGTGTACTGCCTTTAATTTTTTTTTTTGATAATTCATCCTTAAGATAGGAGGTGACTTACATTTTTGTGCTGCCTAAAATAGGTTAAGGTTTTGAAGTTTGTTATTAATGAATTCTTACTTTTCTTTTAAGATCTTAAATGTGATGCTTTGAAATTCATATTTTTGTGTAGAAATGATTCCTCTATCACACTTCCTATAATGAGATGCTGTTGAGTCTTTCATATAAGCTTCTCATCCTCCAGTGACTCCGTGAAACTACTTTCCTGAATAAGTTTACATTTAGCATGTTGATAGAGACTTAGACAAAACACATAAATTTCTTTTTCAATTCCAGTCAGAGTGGCTGTTGTGTTCCTTCTCCTTACTCTACTGTCTGTAGTGAGCTTGGAGGCTATTTTTCTTGTCAGTGTCCTTTGCATTCCTGATGGCAAAGACCTGTGAAAATTTCTTCTCCATATAATTGCAAATTTTGAGTGCTGAGCTGGAACATTGCTGCCCGTCTGATGGCTTGTACGGACTGCATGGCTGCTGAAGGCTGAAATACTGGTTATGTTGTGAGCTGGCAACATCCTGAACCATGAATAGAGTCTAGAGGAAAGATCTGGTCATTGCAAACAGGGTTAATGCCCAACATAGCTGTACTGGCTTTTTTTTCCTGACATAAGCAATAGGCATTAAAGCATTTACTTCAGTGTTAGCTAAACTGCTAAATAGCCATATTTTAGACATTGTAGCTCTCTGAACAAGCCTACATGGCCGAAAGGATTCATTCAGGTATTTCTCATCTTAGTAAGTTAATCTTCGACTTCTGCCCTCCCCCCGAGTGGCTGCAGGAAATGTACAGAAAAGGCAGGCTTTGAAGGAATCCCCTGAAGGTCGAGTTAGTACTGCTGCTTTCATGTAGTGAAGTGACAATCAGCTGCATGGTTATAGTTTCCCTTGTGCTTTGTCACTCTAATGTACTTTTATTCTCAAATAGGTTATTAATTCTGAATGTGATGACTGCAGATGCTTTTAAATTCAGGTCATAGGTTTTAAAAAAGATAAATGGTGAGCTGTTTCTTTGAAAAGATTAAAAGCACAAGTTAGTGTTTTCTTCTTTAGATGGAGAGTGCCAAACTCAGAACAAAAACTTGAGGACTCCATTTTTTACGTTGCGTTAGTAAGGCTTCATGATTAATAATTATCAGCATGGCCAGTGAAGTTAGCTAAAAGGCATAACCTCAAATTACTGCCTGCTGATCGTCATATCTTACTAAACAGAAAAATCAAAGAGAATTTGCCTGCTAAGGTGCAGAACATGAACAGTATCTAATCCATAAACCATTTCCCATTCTCTTTTCAAGAGAGTTTTCTTATACTACTGGTACCGGAAGTTACATGTGGAGCATATACTCAGAACAACAGAAGGTTCTCCATCTAAAAATTTAAGAATTAACATTAAGCATGGGAAAGAAAGAGATGGTCAGAGTATATGGGAACTTGTTAAATAAATTGTGTGCTTTTTAAAAAAAAATGCTGTATGGCTTAAAATTGTGTGTGTTAAGAGTAGACTTAAGTAAGCTGGTAATAGGTGGAGGAGAAGAAGGGAAGACCCTTCCTAAGAGAGATACTGACCTGGCATTGTAGAAGGAGGAAAAGGGAAGTAAAGTCAGTCACCAACTATGAAAAAGCAAGATGCAAACAGATTCAGGTATAAGATAGTTACAGAAGTTTAAAAAATTCAGGGTTCAGTTACAGCTTCCATTGCACAGTTACTGTAGCTCAGCTGACACTTGTTAACTTGCTTTCTGAACCCTGTGACAAACAAGTAACAATAGTAATTATGTCATCAGAGAGCTGAAATTCTATGGAAAAACTCCAATGTGTGGTTGCACTTTCTACCATTCCATTTTACAGATGCAGTGAAGTCTGGCCATCCAGTACCTTTTCCATCCTTTGCAAAGAACCTCTTGATATCTCTGTGCAAAGAGGTCTCCTTCCAGGTGAAGTGTATGTCCTGCTTCAAGATACTGCGCTCACATATGGAATTAACGGCTCATTTCAGGTTTGTGTAGGGCAGTTGTCTTTATAATGTGAACATCCATAGATCAATGACAGATATCCAGACGTGCTTTTTGTGGTACTAGTGGATTTCAGGGCAGCTAGGACCATCTGAATGTTGACTTCCTGAATAAACAATCAAAAGCCTGCCCCCTTAGCTTTACCCCACACTGCAGAAAGCTGATCAATGTCAGGATCCTTTTTGATTTTCTGTAACAAAACAACAAAAGTTGGTCTCTGTTCCACTATTTCTGAGCTGATTTTGAAAATGTGCAGTCAACAACATAAGCATCAATCGAAGTTCTAGCTTTGGAAATTAGCACCTAATTCTCTTCAAATGTCAGAGACTAGATACATTGCATCTAGTTGCATGGTTTTGTTGGCAAGCTAGTAGGTGGGTTAAAGTACATAGAGGACGCTGTTTCCCTGTATTGCTGTAGCTACTAGGTAATATTTCGAGTACATCTGAAAGTTTAAAAATGTTTCAGGTTGTGATATAACCTCTTCATGTTTTTAATCCATTCTAGAACACGTTGTCATAATTCTGGGCCTATGGCGCTGTCAAAGAAAAGCATCTCCCAGGTTGCAGAGATATTTAAAACAAAAGGTCACTGTGAGAACTGTGATGAGCTGTTTGCTGATAAGAATCAGATGACCCAGCATAAACAAACCACTCAACATAACATTAGAGTTTTTAGTACACTGGAAGAGTCCATCTTGATGTTCTGCCATGTCAGTGGAAAACATAAAAATCAGTCCCATTTGTGCCACATTGTGGATCGGTCAAGACCACTGCTTAAAAGACATTTGAGTCCAAGTGAGTCCACCAGTGAAATGGGGTCTACTCCTTCAAAACGGAAGAGTTATTTAAAAGATAAAAGTGAAGATAAAGTAGCAAACCAAAGTCAAGGTAGTGCTTGCAAAGTAAAAGCCTGGTTTTGTGAATGCCTTCAAAAGTTTTTTACAGAAGAGTCAGTAGAAAAGCACATTTTATCAGCAAATAGGATCTGTCACAAGTGTGCTGTGTGCGGAAAGCTGGCTGAAAACTCAAGCATTATTCGCCTGCATATGAGTCGATTCCATGGAGGAGCACACTTGACTAATTTTCTTCTCTGGTGCAGAGCGTGCTCTGTAGATCTAAGAGAAGAGGATATTATGGGACACATAACTGAATTTCATGGTGGACATAGTTACTATTATGAGCAGGAAGCTGTAGAAGATGAACCTATGCCATCTGCTTCTGACGCAGTGAGCATTTCTGCAGGTGAAGATAAAGACTGCATTTCCAGCCCTGTGGAGCTCTCCCCTGAAAGTGGTCCTGTTGTGGGAAAATGGCAGTGCCGCATTTGTGAGGAGATGTTTGAGTCTGAAGAGAGCGTTAAGCAACATTGCATGTCCTTAGAAAGCCACGCATTTCACAGGTACTCGTGCGGCTTATGCAGAAGTCATTTTCGGAAAGTAGGAACACTACAGCGGCACTTCCAAGAGCATCATAATCAGGAGATACAGACTAAATACTTCTGTGGCCTTTGTGGTAATCTCTTCTTCGACACAGAAGAAGAATTTCTAATCCATTACAAGGAGATTCATAGTGTGGACTATACATTTGTACCTGAGCAGATGGAACTATCAATAAAAAAGGATGAGGACTTCCTCCCAGTTGAACAAGGAGACCTTTTAACCTGTGGTTGCCGGACAACATACATCTCCAAAATAAACAGGAGGAACGATTATGAGAATTGTCAGAAAGCCATGCTGCAAAAAGGAAACTTATGGTTTCGATGCTGCTTGTGTTCTGCAACGGCACAGAATATTGCTGATTTGAACAGTCATCTCAAGAGTCACACGTCAGTGAAACCTAGGGGAGAGATGTATGTTGTTAGATGTGCTGCATGCAACAAAAACTTTGATGATCTTCATAGCGCGCATCAGCACTATCATGGGAAACACTGCTTCTTGCAGAAACCTGATCTATCAAGTCTTGCGTCAGAATCAGAAGACACAGTATTCAAGTTTGCAGCAAGTGGGGCTTGTGTGGTCAGAAAACCTCACAGGCAACGATTTCAAGCATCTCCATCCAAAACTCAGGACAGACCACAGTTGTCTCCTCTTCAGGGCCCAGTAGAGGGAAAGAAAATAAAAAATGAGGACTCAGAACAGTCTGAAGAACTTAGTGAAAGTATGTGGAAAATTTCTTTCAACATTAGAAAAGTATTGCTGTCCTTAACACACTCTGTTTCATTGTCAGTGCATGTCACATACCATTTAGTTACATCCAGTCTATAAATGAGCTCAGAATTTAGTACTTGTTATTTCTCAAATACTGAATTCTCAGTACTTGAATTTCCAAACCTCAGACTCCACAATGTATTGTTATATGCCACATGTATGAAGTCTTGGAAAAAAACAAACAGGCAGATGTAAGAATCCTGAGACTCAAACATTTGATTTTCAAATTATTTGGGGGCATAATTTGGTGTTATAAAAGGAAGAGGACTATCAAGGATGCCCCAGTTAGGGATCTAACGCCTAGAAGTGTAAAAATGATCTATCATACACATTCAAAAGAAACTTGTCTTCTTTATATATATAAATATTTATGAACCTGTTAGTGCTTTCTGTGTGGGTAGTCCTGTTATATCACCATCATCACAGCTTTCTTAGCTTGTCAAAAAGCAGTATCAGCTGAGAATTTATATTCCCAGTATGTATTGTTTTTTTCCTCAAGCATGCAATTTTTTTTTCAAGTTCATTATCACTTCTAAGAATGACATTGAGAAGGCTGAAGGTGTACCTTGTGTTCAGAAATTGGAAGTGTTTCTTAATTACTAGTGGTGTCATAATGCTTTTGATTAAGAGGTTGACATTTATGTTAGAAGTATAGCAAAAAGTGCACATCTAAACATTTTATGTGTTTTTATGCATGCAAGCAATTGAATGGCACAGAGACTTGCCATAGTCGAGGGTGCACAGTTGAATATTAAATGAGTTATTAAAATAACAGGACAACAGCTTTCTGTGCTTTCCAGAAAACTGTCAAGGTCTATGCCATCATATAGCCAGACTCTGCTCTTCTCTCTAATTGGTGTGTTTTTAAATGCTACTTCAGTTGATTTTAAAATCTATGCAGTCACCAAATAACATCGTGTTTTGTAACTTTCCTGGTAACTTTTCACTTACATATATGAAGGCAAGAATTTTCAAAAGCATGTTGGTTGACCAGAAAGTCACATGATTTTAAATTTGTCCTTTTTATCCCATTGAAGATGGTGAACTTCCTGATCTTGACTACCTGAGTACTATGACTCATATTGTGTTGGTGGACCTGGACAACTGGGGAAGCTTTTTCACACAGCTGCCAGCTAACCTGAACCAAGGGACATTTATCTGGGGTTTTCAAGGTAAAAAACGTTTGGAGGAAATTAAAAGATTAACAAGTCTACACATGTACTTGAGCAAAGATTCCTTGAATCTGAGAGAATGAAGAACAGGAGCAAGTAGCCACTAGAGCTTTTAAAGTCGCAGTGTCACAGGCACCGTGTAACAGAAATATTCTTAAACTTTTCAAACTCAGTCTAAACCTCCACTGCTCCTATTATTCCTTTTAGAATATTGTTCCAGAATTGTGGAACTGTTTAGGAGTCTTTCTGGCTTCCATCGTGAACTTACTTAAGCTGTATCATATTTTCATAATTATCAGAACAGCCATAATACTCAGAGATTATTTTAACTCCTAAGTCCTTCTCATAAGGCTGTAATTTTTTGTTTTGATTTGGTTTTTTTAGTTCCAGAAGGTATGATTTTGCATTCTTACATTTTTAATTTTGTTCTGTCTCTGGCTTGTTCTTTAAAGGGTGACCTTTGTCATCCTGTACAACAATAGGTGTACATCCCATCTTGAAGATACCAGTGATTGATGGAACTCACATTGCCATGAGTTTCATAGAATGATAGAATGGTTTCGGTTGAAAGGACCTTAAAGATCATACTGTTTTGCAAAGTCTGCCAGTAGCATCCTTTTAACTTGATACTTTTGCTTATCTGACTGTTATTGAACCAACTTCTTGTCCACCACATGCTTTTTCTACCAGTTTTCTCTGTATCTGCCTTTATAATTTTTTTTGTCTGTGGTACATTGATTTCTTCACTAAAGTGTAGATAAGGCATAGTTTAAGAATATTTATGGCCTGAAACACAGGTGTCATCTCACCAGATTTGTAGGTCGGGTATGTTTTACACTTAGTACGTACTATGGCACTGCACTTCCTTGCTAAGTGTTTTTGATTATCTCTTCCCATAGAAGACAATCAAGAATATTCTGAAAGATGAGAGTTGTCATGCTGCTCAGGTTGGACAGAAAGGCCTATTGATGCCTGGCTCACTTTTTTTTCCCCCCTTAGAAACAGATTTTCCAGTTAGCTGATGAAGGCAAACCAAGTATGGCCATTAATGTAAAGTGTTAGGGATTCAAACAGTCATCTGTGCTCCTGGACCTGTTATCTGGTATCTGCTTGTTAGGAGTTTTAGGGACAAATCCTCTGATCTTCCCTGTTAAAGCAAGTTTTTCTCCTAAGTTTTGTGTTCTACTCCAGTATTACTTCTGTATCGCCTACCTGTATTGTCATTACCTTTGGCCTTTCTGTAACAGCATTCCTGTACACATGCAAGCTGCAGAAAGTACTGAATTGGGGGTTTTAAATCATAGAATGTTAAGGGATTGGAATGGACCTTAGAGATCATCTCATCCCAACCCCCCTGCCGTGGCCAGGGACACCTCCCACTAGACCAGGTTACTCAAGGCCTTATCAACCTGGCTTGTAACACTGCTGGTGTTGAGACATCCAAGACCTCCCTGAGTAACCTGTTCCAGTGTCTAACCATCCTCACAGTACAAACTTTCATTCTAATATCTAACCTAAATTTCTCCTCTTTCAGTTTGTACCAGTTACTCCTTGTCCAGTCCTCTTACAGTTCCTGACAAAGAGTCCCTCTCTGGCTTCCCTGAGGCCCCTTGAAATACTGGAAGGTTGCTGTGAGGTCTCCACACAACCTTTTCTCCAGGCTGAACGGCTCCAACTTTCTCAGCCTGTCTTCATAAGGCTGGTGCTCTTACCAGCTGTCCTCTTATCAACTTCCTGACCCTCCTCTGGACTTGCTCCAACAGTTCTATGTCCTTCTTATACTGGGGATACCAGCACTTGTCACAATAGTCCAGGTTGGGTCTCATAAGATAAACAAGATAAAAGATATCTTACACTTTCCATATTACACCTATTGGTCCTAGATTTCTATTTCATCTATGCTGCTTGGTTGCTTCATTTATACATTCTCTTTTCTATATGCCTGAATAACCTGTTGGTTGTTCTTACTATCTTTTTTAAAGCTTTGCCCAGCTTGAACATCTGGGCAGATTTCACTTCACCTGTGCACTCCTTGAATTCTGTTGTGATTTGGGGTTTGGTTGTAGTTTTTAATTGCTGAAGGCTTGTTTATTTCTGCAGTTATTCACTCAATCTACTTCGCCTTGGAAAAACTTTTCTACTGATTAGAAACTATTAGGAATCTGGCTGGAAGAAATATCTGGCTATATCTGGGTTTTATGAAGAATTATTTAGTAAAGAAGAATTTCCCCACATGAATTCAGATGCTGGCTTTCAGTCATACTTTTTATTCTATCTAATTTACTCAAAACTAACTTGTCATTAGTTGACTTAAGCTTGTTTGCTGTGACAAGGTCTTCTGTGCTGTTACTGTTTTCCAAGGTTAAAACCTGGGTTTGATTCATTAAGAAAAAGTTGGTCGAACCTAGGGATGTCTGAGCTGTATTGTCAGAAACTTCTGTTCTCTGACTTAAGAGAAAGAACTAATCATAGTATAACCATAGTGTTACTGGTGTATCATTAGGAACCCCTACTAGTACAATACTCTTACCCAAAGGTACCTTTGGGCTGGGTAAGACTCTGTGCCCAGAGATGTTCCAAACACAGGTGCCTGATGGCACAGCACAGCCCATATCAGCACCACTCAGTTCCTTACTTCCAAATGGGTTTGCTGCATGCAGGCTGCCTCATGGGAATGGCCCCTGAAGCATGTGAACTAAAAAGATATGCTAAAGAGTTACTTGTGAATAAAATGGGTCATATTCATCTGAGAGAAACATTTACCAGTTTATTGGTGTCAACTATATTGGTTTTGAGCCTGGGAACACTAAGGCTCCCAGGCACATCTGGATCTAGTGTTGTAGGTACCCTCTCGTAATAATAGTTTGCATAGTTAGTTGAGGCATGCTGTTCTCGTTTGCTTAACCTGTGAAAATACAGCATCATTTTTTCCTGCATTTCCCAAACGACATTTCTGAAATTTTAGTTATTATTTTTATATGATATATCTGCATTATTTCTATTATTCCTGTTTGTAGTATAGCCTTAGCTTTGCTTTGAGTTCCTCCATTGTATTGTCTGGACTGTATTGTTTCTGTCTTCAGATACTCAGTTGTCTTTCATCCATTTGTGAGCTAACAGACTGAATGAATGCAGGTCTGTCATTGTTTTCAGCTGCCCTGGTCAAATGCTTATGTTGTACATTTATGCAGCCAAAAAACAGGGCTGGCGATTACAAGTCTTTCCCAAATAGCAGTGACTGAGGGCTATCACAGTGGATGAGAACTTGCAAATAGCATTTTTTTCTCATGGACAGATACCACTAAATCATTTCTGTGTAGACTCTTAATAAATCTTTGAGATCATTCTCGATACCATCTTCTTGCCATTAGGCTGAAAAGCAGAGTCAGGAGGGAACAGGAGAAATCTACTGAGAAATGCTTTTCTTTGTCAGACTGCAGGTGGACATGTTGGCATAAACCATCCTCTGCAGCCTGTTTACTTGAGCATTGGTTTTCCATGTCCTCACATGGAGTGCCATCAATGACTGCTTTCATTTCCCATTCAAAATCTTTTCTCACATCCAGCCACTCTATCATCTAGCAGATAATGCAATATAGACCCATTATTTCTTAGCCATTGGAACGTTACAAAATTCTTGGTCACTCTGATCAAATTGTCCTTCCATTTGCTTGCCTTTTTATGGTGTCATATGTATTTTTATGGTGCAAGCTCCTCTGGTTTTCCCTCTCTTGAGAGACTTCCTGCTTCTTTCCCTTGCAACTTGTTTCAGTATAGTACTGGTTTTGTCTGTAGCAGACACTTTACTCAGCTCATCTTTATTATCCAGCTATTTTCTCAGCCAGTAACTATATGCCTAGCATACTGTTTAGAAAATTCCTGCACTTTTTTCCCAGTTGTAGCCTCATTTTGCTTATCCTTGACTGCATCCAAGGGTTTGTCAGGACTCTGTCATTGTTTCAGCTGTTCCTCCAGTTCTTGGATCCGCTTTTTAATGAGTTCTGACGTGATGTGTCAGGCAGTTACAGTGCATGTTGACTGTTACTCCTGTAGTACAGGTTTCCCTAAGAGAAGCATTTCTGTTACTTGTACTGTTTCCAGAGCTCTTCTGATTCTGCACATTAACCATAACTGGACTTCAAACTGGAGAAAAACACATCATTGTGTCTAAAAGCATATGATATCCAGAAGATAAGTCAGGATTTGCAAGAAAAAAAATCTTACAAAATTGAATGAGTAGTATCAGGCTAGCTACTTTGTTTTGCCTTCTTTCTAAAGAACAAGAGGGTTGGGGAATTTTGGTTATATGTTTTTCTTAGCTTTCACATTGGTCAACATGAATTCTGTCTTTGAAGACAGTTTTATTTGCTTTTGCCTTCTTGCATTCTTAATTCATAGAGGCATTTCTGCCCAAATCCACGGTTTGTTTGTTTTTCATGTTTGGTTTTTATTATTATTAATATTATTCCTCTTCACTGTATAGGAGGATACAGCAACTGGAAGCCTCCAGTGCATTGCAAAATTTACAATTATCTTAAGAGGATTGGATGTTTCTTTCTTCATCCACGTTGCAGTACCAGAAGAGAAGCAGCAGACTTTGCTCTCTGTGTTCATGTAAGTTAGGGCACGCTTGCTTTATTGTTGTCCTGTACCCAGAGGAGGGTGGCAGACAGTATCTGCTACTGATGTTAAGTACTGATTGCAGATTACATTTTTAGATTCTTTTCCTTGAGACTTCTGTGTCCACTATAAAGAATGATAAACCTGGATTGAGTGGAGACAGATGGTCGAGAAGTAATTTAAAAATCAGCCCGAATAGGACAACAGTCTGTTGTGGAGGGGGAGGGAGCTGGTTAGGGAATGAAGAGTAAAAAACCTGTACTTCTTACAGTTTCTGTTCAAGAGTGATTGTAACTCCTTCGTCTCTCTTCAAGTAGCCCAAATCTCGAGCCATCTTCACAAAGAAGTTGAATGGGTGCCAGTTTCACAGACTCTGTTGAGCTGCCAAAGAGCAGTGCCTTTATTCAGTAGACCTTGGGCTTTGGCAGGGTTGGGGATGTGCAGGTGAGGGACGGGAATCTGGGATGCCGTGGGGACTTGTGTTCCTAAAGTAGAATCATAAATTGTTCAGGTTGGAAAAGACCTTCAAGATCATCAAGTCCAGCCGTCAACCCAGCACTACCACCGTCATTAAGCCATGTCCTTAAGTGCCATATCCACATGATTTTTGAACACTTCCAGGGATGGTGACTCCACTGCTTCTCTGGGCAGCCTGTTCCAATGCTTGGCAACCATTTCAGTGGAAACGTAAACCTCCCCTGATGCAGCTTGAAGCCATATAGTGCTTTATCATTTAGATAAAATTACTAGCTATCTAATTATATAAACACATTTTTGCAACAGTGGTTTTATGTTTCATTATGCTTTTTGTGTTACTCTTAAAATGCTCTGCACAGATGACTTCTTTTATGTGGAGACAGTTCTAAAATGCTGCTTTTTAGGAATTTATTCCATACTCCATCTGTACTGTTCTGGTAGCCATTACCTGCATCTACTGTACACAGAGAAGAAATGAGCATCCAGCTTTTGAAACAGTGCCTTTCACAGTGGTATAATGTGGCTTGGATCATAAAAGCAGGAATAAATTGCTGTAGAAAACTTTGCAATGAAGACCTGTCTTGCACAAAGCCAGCCACATGCCATGAGATAAAAACATGATCTCTGTTCAACACTTGTCATTTGTTTCCCTATAGGCTGGTCGTCTGGATGAGCACCTGCCCAAGCAAATTCCTTTCACTGTACTTTCTGGAGACAAAAGCTTCCTGGAACTGGAAAACCAATTTAAAATGACCCAGCGACCAGCTCGCATCCTGAATCCTCACCATATTGAAGGAGACATGATGTGTGCCTTGCTAAACAGCATTTCAGATACCACAAAAGGTAGAAAGTAAACATTAAACACAATTTTTCAAGTAAACTGATAGTTCTTTCCAATAAAAAAATGGAACGCTTACACTAGTAACATAAACTGTTGCTTGGTGCTTCTTGTATTGTAGTGGTATTTCAATGAACAAGAGATCAGAAAATCATGTTTTGGGCATGTTTTGAAAACAGACTTAATTAAGCATTTTCATTCAGTATAACAAACTGACATCCCTGTATTCTTTATTCTAGCAGGAGACAAAAGTGATGTTTGAGTCTGAAAACTCCTTTCTAGTTAAAGAAGAAGTTAAAGCACTCCTATGCATATTTATCAATTTGTACTCAGATCTGTTTGGCTTGATTTATGCTGTGTCTGAAACAAATGTGACCCTGCTAAAGCATCCTTTCTCAAAATACTTCTGCCTATTTTAACTCTGACCTCCTGGCTACTTCCTATCATTTGATAATTGTCTTCACTGGCACATGACTCACACATCCATTTGGAGAAAAAAATCTCAGTCGAAATTTTTAAGTTCTCTAAAGTGCCAGATTCTAATGGCATGCTAAAATGATCACATTGGTTTTATATAGGATAATCAAAGAGGATTGAGCCAGCTCATTTTCATGCAAAGAGTACCAGAGCTGAGATGGAGTGTTAATACTTGTCAGTATTTTGAAGCATTTTGATGTTTATCTAGAAGGCCTGACATTTCTCTGTAGACATTTTTGCTTTTTCTGGCTTCTTGTTGTGGTTTTGGGGGATTGCAAATTCAGGGTATATTACTGAAAGCTGTTTCTGAATTAGCCCTAAACTGTTCTCTGAAAAATTATACTGCTAGTCTTGATACAAGTTTATGAGAGCTATAACATGATGCTGCTGTTCCACCAAGAAGATTAAAGTGAAGTGCTATCTCTGAATGATGAACTGGCATTGATTGATTAAAGGGAAAAAACCAGGATAATTAAATAGTTTTCCAGAAAAAAATTGTGGTGAGCTGGAATTGATTTAAGTGATACAGAAAAGGTGCTTAATAGAGTTTTCTGGCCACCCCAAGCATTTGCTGATCTTGATTTTTCAGGTGGATTATGGAGATACTCCCAGCCAGATGCAACCATACCAGTAAACTTTCTTGGCATAGTTAATTACAGAATTGTCACTTTCATTAGTGGAGTTCATTTTCTCAGTGGGGGGGATTTTCCATAAAGCTACACCTTCCCTGGTGTCAATAAAGGCTGGGAGATGATCTGATGCACATCAGCCCTGCTGAGAAGGACTTGGGGGGTACTGGTGGATGAGAGGGTGGGTATAACCAAGCAATGTTCACTTGCAGCCCAGAAAGCCAAACATATCCAAAGCAGCATGGCCTGCAGGGCAAGGGAGGGGATTCTGTCCCCTGCTCTGCTCTGGTGAGACCCCACCTGCAGTGCTGTATCCAGCTCTGGGGACCACAGCATAAGAAGGACATGGAGCTGTTGGAATGAGTCCAGAGAAAGCCATGAAGATGATCAGAGGGCTGGATCACCTCTCCTATGAGGAAAAGCTGAGAGGGTTGGAGTTCTTCAGCCTGAAAAAGAGAAAGCCTTGGAGTAACTGAATTGCAGCCCTCCAGTACTTAAAGGAAGCGTACAGGAATGATGGAGAGGGGCTTTGTGCAAGGGCATAGAGAGATAGAACAAGGGGAGATGGCTCTAAACTGAAAGAGAGTGTGTTTAGGTTCGATATTAGGAAGAAATTCTTTACTGTGAGTGTGATGAGGCACTGGAACAGGTTGCCTGCAGAAGTTGTGGGTGCCCCATCCGTGGAAGTGCTCAAGGCTAGATTGGATGGGGCTTTGAGCAACCTGGTCTTCTGGAAAGTGTCCCTGCCTATGGCAGGGGAGTTGGAATTAGATAATCTTTTAGGTTCCTTCCAATCCAGATCATTTTGTGATATTATGCATTATTGCATTCCCAGTACAAAGGTTTCTTTTAGAGTTTATTAAAATTCTTAGACTGATAGATCTCTTGTAATTAGAGCTGTATAATTGTATATTAATGTGGGTGGCTGTTTTTGCTTCGTGGACTTTTTGCATATTTTTTGGGAGGAGGAGTTGGAAGAGAGCTGTAACTTGCAAGCAGTTGATTCAGCTGTATGGGCTTCACTTCTGGTATAGTTTGGTGTGCAACTTAAAGATATGAGACCATGAGGAGAGGGGAATGACTGTTTTGCTATATAGGGGTACTTTAGCTCCCTGCCTGGGTAGTTTTTCTAGTATAGCTTTATTTGCTGGCATGTACTAGCTCAGAGGTGATGACTTTGATCTAACCCTTTTCTGTGTATAAACTATACTCCAGTATGTTTTTTTAAATTGGTCTTGCTTCAGAATTTTCCTAATTTAACCTTTCTTTCAATGTCCTTTACTACATTAATATTTACTGTTACGGCGATTGGCCCTACCCAGAGGCTGCAAACCTTAACTTGCTGGCTGGCTGCTCACTGTGCATTCCACTTAAGTTACACATGTGGGCACTGTAAAAAAAATCCTTGAGCAGGAAGTTGATGGAATGACACATGATTCCTTTGGCTGTTGGCATTCCTTAGCAAACTTGTAAAGAACAGAATTGTCCCCTTTTTCTAGTTAGTTTCAGCAAGGGGGGACCCAGACATCAAGAGCTGCCTTTGTCTCCCCCTCTTGTATTAAAACAGAGTCTTACAAAATTCACTGTTGGCAATAGGTCTGTATTCACTGCTTAGTGGGATTATGTTGTTACCAAGAGTTTATAAAGCTTTTCTTTGAAAAGAGAAAGCCACCACATTGTACACACATAGTGTGTTGCTCAGCAACATCAGCCATCATTTGCAAGTCTTAATGTGGCAAAACCAGTATTGGAGGGTTGAGATGGAAAGTTGTACAGCGTATCATAGGCTGGTATAACTTGTTGACCTGTTACAGAAGAGCAGCTGAGTATAAGGAAATGCAAACAAGAATTGCTTGCTTTGTGACTTTCTCAAGTCTATGGCTATTCTGGAGAGAGAAGTAAGTGAGAGAGAATCATGTTGAAAAATATGACTGTTGTTGGTATTGGATGAGCTGCAAAATGAAAAAGCTCTTTCCCTAAATCACCTTCACGGAGCTATCATTAGCTTCTGAGCATCTCGATTGTGTTTGGATGTGGCAATTTGACAGGTGCATCTTGTGAACCATTTTACTAGCACAACTGCTGTGGGAACTGTGGTACTGCATTAATTTTAAAATAAATAAATATAAATAAAAGTTCCTGCATATGTTGCAATACTATACCAACTGTATGTTACTATAGGAAACCCTTGGTTGGAGGAAATGCTTGAATTTCCTTTGAGGTATGAAAAGAGTAGGCATTCTTACTCGTTCTCTGCTGCTGCCAAGCCTGAGCTCATAAATGAAGGTTTTTGGTTTCATGCTGAAGCCACAACACATGATGGGAGCTTCATGCATGTTAATCAAGTGGTTTGGGAGGTGCAGAAGAGAAGAATTTTCAATGTCTTCCTTTGTAACAAAAAATTTGTAGTGTGCAGAAAAATATCATTATTCCATTGTCTATGTCTTGTGATGTCCTGTGGGTTGAAAGTACAGAAAGTACACTTTTAATGAGCGCTGGACAATGTTGAGGGCAAAGATGATGGTAGGTTGGGGTTACCATATCCATCTGGACACTGACAGGATTGCCACAACTTTTTGGTTCACAAGTTATTTTTGTGTAAGTTGATGTCTTTAGCTCAACTGTATCTCTCCCAGTTATGCTCATATGAGATCCTTCAGTGACTGCGCTTTTATGTAAAACAGACTCTTTTAAATAATAAGAGCAAATTTTTTGAAGTATTTCTTGTCCTTTCTTTTGAAGAGCTAGTCTGTCTCACGAGCCTGTCAAAATCAGTGGTGTGCTTAATGTAGTGTTATCTGCCAAATAGCCACTGTACCTCTTTCACTGACCCATAAAGTACATTTCACTGTGCTCAAATGGAGTTGTCAGCCTGCGTCTTCAATCTGCTACTCTTGCCTGAAGTATTTAAATACTACCAAATGCAGCTTCTGTGAGAGCTTTTATGTTTGGAAGAGCAGGATTTCAGTTCATTTTGATGAATGCTTCTAAGCTTCCTAGCTCCCACTATGCCCAAAAGCTTTTGTTTTACGTACAGCCAACAAAAGAATTTAAGAGGACAAAAGAACAGATTTATAGAAGACATTGAGAATTGTTGCTTTCCTTCTCCACAGTCAAGATTTTCATGGGTGAAAATGAAAATCCATGTGTGGTCCAGTTTGAGGTCCAGTGTGAATGCTATGTATGTCCCATCTCTGCTTTTTCCAAACCTTTAGTTAACAGATTGCAAATGACTAAAGTTAGGTCACAGCCTCCAGCCCCCACTTCCCTGAATGTGAAGGGCATGAGCATCTGCAGTGTGATGCACCATGAATGAATTATAGTTTCTGTAGTAAGAATATATTCCTCTATTACAGCAGCCACAGCTTATTGCAGTACAGAGTGATAAGAAAGTCACCCTTCAGTTGTAACCTTGTGTTTAGCTACAACAGGAAGTTACTGCTGGGTTTGGTGTGTCAGAGGCATATCCTGTGTACATCTGTGAATGTATGTGTATGCCCTAGGGAGAAAGCGATGGACTGAGACCTAAGGTAATGAGCCTGAACAATAATTGTAGGCCAGTGGATGAACTGGGAAGACCTCACCACTGAGACCATACAAAAAAATTCTTGAGGTTTAGCTTAAATCTGGTTTTGAATTTGAGAGAGGTGTCTAAGATAAAGGTTAGATGAAAGTCTGAGTGACCATTACTATATTGGCCACAGTTCCCAAGAAGTGCAGTTGGAGGAGAGTGATGGCTTGAGAGCTTTATTTTTATTTGTCCAACTCTTGAATGAGCAGATGAACGAGCATCTGTAGGCAGAGATACATAGAGTGAAGCTTGCTTTGCATGGAGGAAGAGAGGTCTTGTATGATGTAACCCTCGGCAGGGAGTAGCTGTACTTGCATTTACAGATTATGTTACCTTAATGAAGAGAGATTAGAGCAGTAAGTATTGGGGAAGAGTATGTGGCAAGGATCCTCCAGGGACATAGGAAAGAAGGAATAAAATAAAAGCTTCTGGAAGCCAAGGGAACAGTATTTTAAAGGCAGCATGGTCACACATACCAGATGTGATTGCTAACAAAGGTAAGGGTGGGGTACTGATCTTAAGTTTTTGGCTAAGTAATTACTAGGATCCCGAAATGAGGTAACAAATGGTATCCATGATGTAGCACTAAAACTCCAGATACCAGCTGTAGAAGGAAGAGGGTCAGCGGTTGGAGAGACAGTGTGATGTGAATGTCGCTGTTCACTGGAATGGGAAAGAGGCAGGTGAGTTTGGGAGTTACTGAAAAGACTAAGAGAAGGAGTATTTTAGGAGAGAAGGGGCAGTGTGGGGTGTGAGACTACATAGGAGACAAGAGGTGTGTTTTGTGGTAAGGAAGCAGGATGAAGGTTAGCGAAGGGAAATCGCGCCTCTGCTGGTAAACCTAATGGAAATTATGAAAGGATGGTGGTAACCGGGGAGGTTGCAAAAGAAGAAGATCAGACATAGTGGGGGGGAGTTACCCTGAGCCATGTGGGCAACTAAGTTCAAGCTGTGGTGCTGTGATGGCAGGACAGTGGGTGGCGCTTACATTCTGTGAAAGTTACCAGTCTCTCCCCAGAACAGGTTTCTGAGAGATGCATAAAATGTCAAAAAATCACTCTGAGCTCTATATTCATCCAGCGTTTGCTGTCCTGTTTTCTCGTTCTTCCACAAGGCATATGTCAGTATGTGAGGACAATAGTGAGCAGTAGGATTTCTTTTGAAAGAACAAGTACAGTCAGTGGTTCTTAGCTGATGGGCGTTTGACAAAATGTACTAGAGAATAGTACAAGAGATCTTAAGATGTCTTGCCTCTGAAACTGGGCAACTGCTTTTCCTCTGACACCAGAGGAGTTGGGAGCTATAGCATGTGCAGAGCATTTTGACAAGAGAGCCAGGACATGCCTGATTTCTCAAAATAAAACATTCTTCATTAGAAGATGTCTGGAGTATCAGGAGTGTATGCTGACAAAGTGTGGGCTGGATGAGAAAACTGAGGTGGATTGAAAACTGGCTGAACAGCCAGGCCTGGAACATGGTGATCAATGGCATGAAGTTCAGATGGGAGTCAGAACCCAGCTGGGTCCCAGTACTGGGACTGATCCTGTTTAATGTATGTTAATGACCTAGATGATGGGGCAGAGTATACCTACAGCAAGTGTGTTGATGACACAAAACTGGGAGTGCCAGTTTGTACACCAGAGGAACTGTGCTGCCATCCAGAGGAACCTTGACAGGGGAGAAGTGGGCTGTCAGTGAACCTCATGAAGTTCAACAAAGGGAAGTGCAGAGGTTCTGCGTCTGGGGAGGAACAGCCCCAGGCACCAGTATACGCTGACCAAGAGCCAAACAGCTGGGAAATGACTTTGTAGGAGAGGACCTGGGGCCCTGGTGGACACATGAGCTAGTGTGTGCTCTGGTGGCTAAGAGGTCCAGCAGTACCCTGGGGTGCATTAAGAAGATTGTTGCCAGCAGGTTGAGGAAGGTGATCCTTTCACTTTACTCAGTCAGTTCATATCTAACAAGTTTGGAGCTCCCCCATGCACTGTCTTTTCAGTAATACACAAAAGCTATCTGGACGTAGTCCTGGGCAGTAGATGATTCTGCTTGAGCTAGGAGGCTGGCCAATACAACTTCCAGAGGTCCCTTCCAATCTCCACCATTCTGTGACATTGCCTGACCAGTCTGGTGACCTTTTATGATGGAGCAACTACAATAGTTGACAAGGGAAGGCTGTGCTGTCATCTGCCTAGGCTTCTGTAAGGGCTTAACACAGTCCCATATGACATCCTTATCTCAAAGTTGAAGAGATGTGGATTTGATGGATAGACTTGTTGGTGGATAAGGAATTGGCTGGATGGACATAGCCAGAGAGCTGTGGTCATTGGCTCCATGTCAAAGTGGAGGTCAGTGACAAGTCGTGACCCCCATGGCTCTGTTTTGGGACTGGTGCTCTTCAATATCTTCATTAGTAACACAGACAGTGGAATCGAGGGCACCCTCAGCAGATTTGCAGATGCCATGAAGCTGAGTGGTGCAGTTGACACACCTGAAGGACAGGATGTCATCCAGGAAGACCTGGACATACTTGAGAAGTGGGCCCATGAGAACCTCATGAAGTTCAACAAGGCCAAGTGCAAGGTGCTGCACCTGGGTCGGGGTAATTCCAGACATGAGTACAGCCTGGGAGGAGAACTGCATGAGAACAGAGCAGTGGAGAAGGACTTGGGCATTCTCATGGATGAAAAGCTGGGCGTGAGCCAACAGTGTGCGGTCACAGCCCAGGTGGCCAACTGCATCCTGGGCTGCATCAAAAGAGGAGGTCAAGGAAGGCGTTTCTGCCCCTCTACTCTGCCCTTATGAGACTTCAGCTGGAGTGCTGTGTCCATTTCTGGGGTCCTCAGCACAAGAAAGACATGGATCTGTTCAAGTCGGTCCAGAGGAGGCCACAAAGATGATCAGAGAGCTGGAAAGAAAGGCTGACAGGGTTGTGGTTGTTCAACCTGGAGAAGAGAAGGCTCCAAGGAGACTTCCAATATTTAAAGGGGGCTTAAGAAAAAGAGGGACGTTTTATGTGGGCAGATAATGACAGGACAAGGGGGAATGGTTTTGTACTGAAAGAAGGAAGATTTGGATTAGATGGTAGGAAGAAGTTACTTACTCAGTGAGTGAGACACTTGACCAGTTGCCCAGAAAAGCTATGGATGTCCCATGCCTGGAAGTGTTTTTATGTCATATGTATTTATGCCAAGAATTGGGGTAGGGAGTCATTGCTTCAACTGTTCCACCTCTAACAGGTATAAAACTTTATAGAGCAGTCTGAGATGTCTTCCAGGCTGGAAGATTAAAAGGATAGTTAATAAGGGAGAAGCCTCTTGTGAAAAGCCTTTCCTTTGCACTTTTTCTTCCCTTTCATTAGTAATTGTAGTGACTGCTTTTGGGGGAGGAGGGGGTGTGGATTTTTCTTTCCTTTCTTTTGTTTGCTTTGGAAAATGAGGTAAAAATTAGTATCTCTTCTGCTCAGAAATAGGCAGCTCCAAAAAGAGTTCACAGTCAGTCTGCCAAGTGAGTGGAGAAAGACCATTTTAGCTGCAGTGTATATCTGTCTTATTTCTGGCTTTTTTTTGGGTTGCTGATCACTGTTTTGACACCAGCTGTTGGAATTTTTTTATTCCTGGAATTGGGAAAGTCAGCAAGGTTCAAACAGGTTATGTGTGAGAGGTTTGAAAACAAATTTTGGGAAGTGTACCTGACACTTTGAATACCTAAGTTGGGTAATTGAAAATGCCAGAAGTCACACAGTCAGTAAATTAGATGGCCATATCGGAATGTTCTTTGCTGGTTAATGTAATCAGAAGTACATTGATGTATTCATAAATGTGATGACTTTAAGGGGAGTGCTTCTGTTGGTATGACTGTAGGAGACCTTGTTGATTGCTAATACTGTAAGACCTCATTACAGAGACCATCTCCCAAAATAGCAGTAGCCTGTAGCAGGAGGAGAATGAATGCATAACATGACTCACTGGCTTGGTTTTTAACCTGTACTTTACTGAGGCTCTGTTTAATGGGGAAAAAACAACCAGGAAAAAACTAAACGAACCAAACAAACCCCACACCACCTTAGGTACACAAATCCCTACTAGACACTTCAAAATAGAGCAGTCCTTCTGGAGCTGGAAACCAGCCTTGTGAAGAGCATTATTAAGAAAGGGAAAGGTTGCGGACTTTTGGCTGGGCTGGGTTGTGATGAATTAACAGATTAAACGAAGTGTATCAACTTTCTGCTTATATGAGAATTGAACAGCAACATCTGCTGAATTGCACTGCTTGGTTGAGTTTTAGCACTCCATTGTTCAAATGCAGTATTTGGGCAATAAAATACAGCTGCAGTTGTGTGTAGGCAGAGATGTGCTAAGGCACTTCTTCTCATAATTAAATCCTTGATATATTTTATAGAAAGTGAGTAATTTATAGAAAATGAGTCATTTTTTAATTACTGAATATCACAAAAAACCCCCACAAATGCAGTAGACACGGTAGCTTCTGCAGCTATTATTTCTTGTTACTGCTTTAACATAATAAAAAATTGAAGAAATATGCCTGTAAATTATGGGGAGAAGGGGAAGAAGGTAGCTGAAAACTGTCTCTTGAGTTCCTGTCTTAAACTACCACTGGAATGTATTTTTCTCTTGATGTTTTTTAGATCATAACAAGTCTACTGTTCAAATCAGTTGATGTTACAGTAAGAGAAATGCAAGAGAGGCTGTTAATATCTTTATTAGAAGCAATGTGTAATTTGTTTCATTTGTGCATTTAAGGTTCAGATAGTGAAGAGGATGAAGATATGAAAGAAACAGTGAAGAGGAGCTTAGAAGAAATAAACAAACAGGAAGGTCTGTTAATTTTTATGTTTCGGTGTTCAAGAGTACTATTAATTATGGACTATACAGAAACTAAACTTAAAATCAGTTTTACAGCAAGTGACCTCTTAGGAATGCGCTCTAAACTATGCTGGACAGTCTTGAGTAGTGAAGAATGCTGTGATGAGGTATAAATAAAAAAAATTCCTAACCTGAAAAGTATGCTAGCAGACTAAAAATCTGTTTCATTGGGACACCAGGGTACTGATCAATTGAAGACTTGACTGGGTTCAGTTTGCACCAGTTTAATATGCCTGTTGTCTCAGAGTAGAACTATTGACTAAATACTTGAACTTCTGAATAAATAGTTGAAGATTAGGTATCATTTCACAATAAAGCACTCTGGTCTCCTAAAAGAGCTGTAGATTTTTGCACAAGGTTGAATCAGCAGCATATCTGTCTGTTCACATCCTATCTTTATGTTATCTGAAATTGTTTTCGTCCTTTTGCTGTTGAGCTTACTGGTGGTGTTTAATGTAGTCATGCATTTTTGGTGACAGACCACAATGTACTTTGAAAATAATTTATTGTTGAAAGGCTTGATAATTCTTCCCCTCCACCTGATGGAAGTAAAATAAACTAAAAAAAAAAAAACGAAAAAGTTGTACAAGCTCAGTGATAAAACTGATGACAGAATATTACGTTCCCAGAATTTGTTCAGTTATAAGTTTACCAACTGTTACTAAATACTGTTGTTAAATGTCCAGCATTCATCTCCAGCACTGAAAGTTTGGTGCACTCAGGCCTCCCTCCCTAGTACTGGGATAGCAGTGGCATTTGGGGCATACAGGAGGTCCCACTTCTGGTGCTGCAGTGCAGAGCCATCTGACCTTATGAAGTAGTCTGCCTTCAATGAGTCACAATTTATTATTGGACCTTATTCTGGATTTTTGCACAGGCTTAGTGGCTAACTAACGACATATTTTAATGCAAGCAGTTGTCTGCAAATGGTTTTCTGTCTTTGTTTGTTTGTTTTTGTTTGTTTCTGTGACCATGTAATATTTTTCTCTAAGAAACTCTGTTTTATCAGTAGTTCTGGCTATTACAGGAAAGTCCAGGTGCATGGGAGAGCAGTCATTGATATGATCTCTGTTCCAAATCTCAGCCTTGCATAAAACAGCCCAGCAATTATTAAAGTTTTAAAATTCTATTTCCTTTTTCATAAGAACAGACAGCTCTTTCTTTTTAACAGGATGTGCTTGTGTCCTCCTAAAGCAGAAAATGAATAATTTCATGAATGACACTGTGTCTGAAAGCTGCTTTAATTTTTCCAGCTATACTATTGGTATTAATATTTGCTGTACTTACAAACCTTGTCTAATTTATGGTATTTGATCGCTAACACCAAGAAATTAGTGCCCAAAGCAACCTAAATGTAATGCAAAAACAGAGTTTCTTTTTTGAGTAATATGAAAGTTGTTTGAGATTGTTAAGAAGCCAGATGAGTGCAATGCAATTTTTCTCCTCACCATCGAAACTGCTACAGCCCTGATCTAGACTGTTCTTACTGTTGATAATGACTTTTTATCTACTTGTCTGGCCTACCTAGTAAGAGTGACAACACCGGTGCCAAGTCAGAATGTAGGTTATGGACACGTCTCTGGCTAAGGAACTGGAACAAAAATACTGAAACCTCTCTGCTTGTTATGTGTATGTGGGTTTTTTTCCAGTACTTAGTTTATTTTTCTTGGCACATACATATGGGTTCTAATCTTGCTATTATTTTGACCAGTAAATACATAGTTGCATTATGGTCTTGAACTAATCATTGGGCTGCTCTTAGTTAATACAGTTGAACGTTATAGAGGTGTTTTCCATATTTTGTAGTGTTGAAAAGATAGTATACAACTGAAGGAGAGAAAATATTTTCATCTGTTTCGCAGGGGTTTTTTTGAAGTCTACTGACATTGCCCACAGAAGTAAGCACGTGCTTTATGTAGTAATATTAAGGTAGTTGTGTTTATGGCTAGTTACCACCTGCAGTTTAAGATTATAATCTTTTTTTATTTATGCAGAACTGCAGGATGCAGAACTGCAGGATGCAGAACTGCAAGAAGCTATCAAAAGGAGCCTTGAGGAAATGTAAATGAAGATACTTCAGTACACTAACACCATGCCATCAGAACTGCTCACAAAAATGGAAGCTTGCTTATATATTTACAAGGATTCAGAAATGCCACCTTAAAAGCATCTGTATCTGGAATTGTTAGATTAATAATCTAATGTCCTCTGTCATACTGATGAACAGCTGGAGTTTATTCATATTCACAGCAATGTGTTATGTTTGATAAAAATAAATTTTTAAGCCTTTTCATATTTGATTCTAATGGGTGATGACTAAGTGTCTCCAATTTAGCTGTTTAAGGTATTGCCTAATTAGTAGGCTGGTCTTACTAGGTATTTTGGGGTTCCTGGTTGTTCAGTTGGGTTTTTTTTAAATTGGTTCTTGTATTGAATTTTTTTTGTCACAAAATGTCATTGTCTTTATTTACTTTTTCATGTGGTCTTTGCAACAGATAAAAATAGTAAAGTCCAGTTATCTCAGATTTGCCTGGCTAATCTTGTTATAAAGAGAAGCTTAGATCCCAGGTTTGTTGAACATATGGCCTGACTCTTGCCTGTGGCTGGTCTCACTTCGTAGACCATAATTTTGTGTCTGTCCTGTTTGTTATGTATGTCAGAATCAGGACCACAGGCTGTACAGTTAGTTTACCAGCTTTATTTTTATAAATGTGTTTGTTTTTTCAATAGTGGAAGAGTATTTGGATTTGATGGCTTAAAGTTTGACGAGTTCATTGCCTCTCCTTTACCTGAGGCAGGAACAACCTTTTAAGGGAGCAGAATCTAAATAAACGTCCTAGTTTCTGTTTGGAATATATGTGAGAGGATTTAAACTGTAATATTTCTATATACTTTGGTCTTTGCTCTCTTCTGTTCATGAAGAGGTGGCATTGGATAAATGAATGTAAATGTGCTAATTATTTTTGTACTGTCTTTATTTTAAGTGAAATTATTTCTGTGTTTAAAATTATCTATGTCATCTTTTTCAGTTTTGTTTAAAAATACCTATGCAAACTTTACCAGCTTTACCAGCCTGTTATACTTCAGTTATTGATTGCTGTCAATCAGTAAGAAATCTCAATATAATAAAATGTCAACTTAATTCTTTATTATTCACTCACCTTGCAAGTTTGCTTCTACCTGCTGTACCCTTAAATACTCATTATGCAAGCAGATACTTTTTGTAAAGAATAAGAGGCAGGGAAGGCTGGATTTTTCTCACTATTCCAAAGAGTCAGCATAACTACAGCTGTTTGTCATCATGCTTAGAAAAGCTGGAAGACTGACACTGGTTTATTTCTAATCACAACTCTGATGCAATTGCTATGTCTGAAGCAAGTAGAATTAATGAAGAATCTAGTGAGGTATCTCAGCACTCATTAGCAATCATACAGCTTGAAGAAACTGTTCAAATGCCAGAAAATAGTTTGAACACTTACGGTGCATTTGAGTGTGGCTCCCAAATGTTAGAGGGTGAACAGGACCTCTTAGTGCTTTTTCCCTTGTGCCTGCTGCTGGTTTTACTACTGCCAGTCTTGGATT
Organism: Corvus kubaryi; assembly: GCF_017639235.1. Classification (NCBI taxonomy): domain Eukaryota; kingdom Metazoa; phylum Chordata; class Aves; order Passeriformes; family Corvidae; genus Corvus; species Corvus kubaryi. The sequence continues at coordinate 5,740,381 of NW_024582091.1, forward strand.
AATTGTACTCCTGGTCAGATTTAGGTGTGTAGTTCATACTGCTGCTGAGAAAGCCCTGTTCTGGGAGATTTTGAGTTGCCTTTAGCTACTGACACAAGCTAAATCGGTTCCAGAACTTTTCCTACCCAGTACTTCTGTTAAAGAGTGGAATGAAACAGAGAACAATATATTCATCCTCAAAAGCATCTCCATCCAAGTTATAGAAGCTTTTGGGCAGGTTTTTCTTCATGTAGATCCTAAAGTTTCAAATTCCTTTCACAGGAAAGGATGTTTCAGCGTGAGAAAGTTCTTTTACTCAACAGTTTTTAAAACCTGGGTAGATAGTCTTCTCCCAAGTCTGCTATGTTAAAATTTAGTTACGTGCTTTATTTCTCAAAGCATTTTATTCTGTCATAAATGTAAAGTTTGCTCGTTCCTGATGGGCCATGACTTAATGGGTGTCATTAAAAAAAAAAAAAAAAAAAAGTCCAGTGTGCACACATATTCTGTATACTTGAAGCTCCATTTATTAAACACATTGTATCGGCCTTGTCATCTGCTTACCAAAACAAGTAGCAAATCCCAACCATTGATGCTTTGGCTTTTATAAAACTAAATGGAGTTCCAGTTTCTCTATTAGTTTATGATAAAAGTAGTCTGCAGCATTAGCAACCTCTTGAAATTTGGCCTCATTTTGAAGAAAATGTTGGTCTCTTTGAGGTTCTCTCAACTCAAATTTTTCTGTGTGAAATTTTCTGCCATCACAGGCTTGTGATACTTCTGTTTCCAGAAGAGCAGAGAAAATTGGATTCTTAAAACACTGCATGTACAGACATGTGAGTTGTTACTCACCAACATCTTGTGGTTGAACACCTTCCGCTGGAAAAGTAGTCTTGTAAATGTGTTCCAGAATTTAATGGTTTTGTCCGGTGAGTCTTGTTTAACTGGCTGAAATTTTTGAGGTTTGTCCTCCATGTGCTGAGAAATCTGCCTTTGTTTACAAGCACAACCTGTTAAAAGGGCCTTACCCAGTATCCTTTACATTTGTACTAGAAATGATTTGTCATGCCCTTTTCAAGAGAATTTACTTTTGTGGTGATGTTTGAGTTCCTCCCTTGTTAGTCTAAAGTAATTCAGTAGTGCTTTTTTGTATTTATCTTTAATGAGGAAAAAGTCTAATCTCTACCTGACTATCCCCAGCTGTTCATTTTAATGCTCTTAATTTCTGTATGGTGCAGGTGTTTAGTTTTACAAAACTGAAACCGTGACAACTTGAGATTGGTATAAGCCTCTTAACTCTTTGGTGCTTTGTGTGCCACATTCTTGTCAAACAAAATCCCATTTTGGTCATATTCAGAGACAAGGTGAGATCCCAAATAAGTCAGTCCAACTGTTACTAAAGTCACTGGAGCATTGAAGTGTTACATCTGCCTGATTGCATCTGCTATTTAATAATATTTTTTAAGAAGAGAGATATTAGCTGACTGTAAGATACTTGCTTTGTATATATTTTTTGGGTGGTGGGTTAATTTTCTTAGCTCTTCAAGGAATACAGAAATGACCACCACTGTTCCTGTAGTGGTCATGGAATGCAAACCTTTATGAAATCTTTACCAAATATAGTTAAGTTTATAGAGGTATGAAGTTATGCCATCGTCTTTCTTAAAAGGAAAGTGTTCTATTATCTGCTTGCAGTGTCCTGGCTATGTTTACAGTGACTGCTGTAAATTGGAAGGTGGTGAGGAGGATGAATGACGAATTGTTTCAAAATTAATTCAGAAAAATTGGCTGACATTAGCACAAAGATACTTTCTGGCAATTCTTTCCAGCTAAGCAGCTTTATGAAAGTCTGCATCATGCATTTTTCTTTGGTGCTTCTAAATCCCTTCAAGTTTCCTGTAGAAATTCTTAATTCAAGTGGTTTGGTGCTCAGTAGTAACAATCTGGGTCAAATAATATGGCCTGAGATATTCTAAAAGTGGATGTGAACAAGTCAGAAAACTTAGGGCAAATGGCAAATACATGCCAAGTGTGTACTTTAATGGAAAAGCTCTGCATGCATGGAAATTTAATGTAAAGTTCCCTTTGTAAAATCTGTGCAAATTGGTTTTCACTGACTGCGGTATCCTGATCTCTGGTAGTCCTTCCCTTTGGTTTTTTGCTCAGAGCTCCACTGTTGAATCGAGCATCTGCAGCTGTACAGAATGCACTCGCTCACTTAATCGTTGACTTTGCTCCAGTGAGAATGAACTGCTGCATGCCCCAAAATGGTCATAGCAGCTCTCAGATTGCTCATGGGACAGAGGGCTTCATTCAGACTTCTGACAGGCCTGGGACCTTGGGGCTTGCCTACACAGTAAAACAACTGCGGCGTGTAGAGGCAAACCCAGGGCTAGTTTTAATTAGCATTGCTAACAACAGCAGTAAAGACACAGCAGCACAGGTTCAGCAGGTGTGAAGTGAGGGGGCAGCCTACTATGATAGCAGACATGTATGTTGATTGAAAACATACCCTGAACAGTCGGGTTGGCCCGTCTTTTTTGTTACGGTGCAGGGGAGACTGCAGGCTGGTTTTGGTTGGCTGGCCTGAGCCATGGATGCATCCTTCAGCCATGTCTGGGAACGGTTGTGTTTCCAGAATACCTGCGCACAAAGAAGGTTCTTAACAGAACCACAGAATGCTTTGGGTTGGAAGACACCTTAAAAATCATCTAGTTCCAACACGCCTGCTGTGTGGAGGGACACCTCCAACTAGACCAGGTTGGTCAGAGCCCCATCCAACCTGGACTTGAACACTTCCAGGGATGGTGCATCCACAGCTGCTCTGGACAGCCTGTTTCAGTGCCTCACCACCCTCACAGAAAATAATTTCTTCCTAGTATCTAACCTAAATTTCCCCTCTTTCAGCTTGAAAACACTAAGTTCCTGTAGGTGAAGGCAGGAAAATAATCCTTCATGGCATTTCTTGGGTGTGGACTTTCTCTTTGATCCTGTTCCATGACAGCTCATGTGTAAGTGTTAGGGTATGTGACAAGGTATATATCAGGGTTTGAAATAAGGCAAAGCCAGAACTGAGGTACTATTTAGCAGCGTTACAATTTACAGCGTATTAGTTACCTTTTAGTGTAGGTCGTCTTCCTGGCTCTAGGACTTCTGCAGATACATCACATGTCTGAGACCTGGGAAAGCTGCTCTTTCTGCTGTCTCAAGGGACTTTGTGCATGTGAATGAGACTTCTGTTCATTGCTCTGTTTTGCATTCAGTGCCCATTTTTTACAACGCTGTAGTTTAAACAAGAGACAGCCCGTGTTTTCACTGCTGTGTCGGGAATGCGGGAACAATGGGATACACACCCTCTCCTCATGTTCTTGCTGGTGCCCATAGCCAGAGCAGGGCTGTGCAGTCCTTCACATGACCACAGATGTGGGGACATGGGAGAAGACAGGGACATTAGCATGGCATTGCCAGCAGTCCTGATCATGCTTCACCACTGATGGCAAAGAGGAGGGTGAAATATGTGCTTTGTTTCAGGTATGAGCCCTTCCTCCTCCCATTGCCCTGTGGCCCAAAAGGACCCAATTCCTGCCTTTCGTGTCCCCAAAACTCCCCCAATTCAGCTGTGAATCACTTTTCTTCCTGTGAGGATGAACTCCAGTCTTTCTAGACCAACCACTTGTTATTTTGGAAAAGTGATGCTAATTGTCCCTTTACATACCTTGGCAAAAATAGAGGAGGCGAGGGCAATCTCCTCCTCTAGAGAGCAGGAAAAGCAGTTTTCAAGGTCCTTCCAAGTCTCTCAAAGGGAAAATATCCCAGTTTCCGCAGGCAGTAATTTCAAGACTTGTCGTGGAAGACCATTTTTGCTTTTAAACTTGCATTTTGTTTCCATAGTTTTGCTATTCTCCCTTCTAGTGTAAGGTGTCCTTTTGCTGTTCAAGAGGGTAAGTCAAGTGTGATACATTTGGACACTTACAGCTGTTCTGTGCCTGTGATTCAGCTGTTGTAGCTTCTACCTGTGTGGAATTAAACCCCTGTTTACCTGTGCCAGGGAAAGATGTTCAGAGCTGTTCAGCTACTTTGATTTCTGCTTTTTAAACCCAATCTAATTGATGCTTAATAAATTGGCATGGGAAGAATAGAAGGATCCCAGGAAATAAATGATTGCAAACTCTGTGTCATGGCTACAAATGGTTTCTGTTTGGGGTGGGAAATGGTTTTTAATTATCTTCTATAGAGACTGTAGAGAGATGGATGGAACAATTGTTCAAATGAAGTTATTTCCATGATCTCACAGGCAATGAGCCTTGCTTATCCAACCACGTAAAACAAAGAGAACTCAGGCAATTAATTTAACAAGAGTGCTTGGGACATGATATCATTCTGAATGGACAAGCCTGAGAAAACAGCTATTTTGAATCACAGCAGGATAAGCATACAAAACAGTATCCCTGTGCAACAAAATCCCTCTTAGCTGGGTGCCAAAAATTGGTCTGTTAGAGCCATGGGGTATTTGCCCAAACCTTGACTTCTGGGAAAAGCAAATTCATTTTTAAATATTCACAGTAGTGGCAAGTAAAGCTTATGTGTGGCTTGAATTGCTGGTGCTTGTAAGAAAGAAGGTACCATTTCATACAGTCAAGTTAAATATGTTCTTGGGACAATACTAGATGTAGATCCACTACCTTGGCTACCATGAAATAGATATATCTTTTCTTTCTGGCACATAAAGAACATAAAACACTTTTCTTTCCAGTAAGCCTTTTTGTATAATCTTGGACAATAACAGCTGGTGAAACAGCTTCTTTTCTGTAAGTAGTAGGGGGCTCTTGCAGTTGGCAGGAGAAAGATGCACTATGAGAAGCAGTATCTAAAGTACCTTTTTTTTTTAGGGATGCTGTTCAGGTTCTGCATGCAGTAAGGGCTGCCTCTGGTTTAACTTTTCACTCTTCTCAAGCTGCTGAATTTTTGAAGCCCTTCTTTACTTTTTCTCCTCCTGTTTATTGCACTTTCCACTGTTTTCAGTTTTGTAATTCATTTTTTAATTAGCTTTAAATAAAAATAGCAGTTGGGTGGTTGTGAGTTTCTTGTTTTATTTAATGAAAGAGCAAACCAAGAACCAACCATACAGATCAGTTCTGGAATGCAGATCCTCGTACCAACAGCTCCCATCTCACACAGAGTTAATATAGATATTGAAAACATTGTTATTCCTCCCATAGCTTCTGGTTTAACTACAGCCAGAGTTTATGCTGCTTTTGGCTGGTCCAGGTTTTGCTGCTTTTGTCACAAAGGGGAGGGGGGACAGCACCAGGGCAGCCCGGGGTCTCTCTGTGCCCCAGATGATGACAGAGAGGAGCAGAGGCACCACACGGCTGCCGCGTGTCCGGGTGTGCGGTGGCCGGGCACCGATGCGGGGCAGGTGACGCTGCGGTCACAACAGGGAACACTCGACTGCTGTAGTCTCATCCCCACGCACAGCCCATCCATCCCCACGCACAGCACATCCATCCCCACACACAGCCCATCCATCCCCACGCACAGCACATCCATCCCCACGCACAGCCCATCCATCCCCACACACAGCCCATCCATCCCCACGCACAGCCTATCCATCCCCACACGCAGCCCATCCATCCCCACACACAGCCCATCCATCCCCAGCTCGCTGGGGAGCTCTGCCGCTCCATCGCTGTGTGCGGAGAGGGAGGCGTGTGGGGGCAGAGACGAGATACATGGAGCTCCTGGAGGAGGTCCAGCGGAGAGTTACTAGCTTAACCAAGGGTCTGGAGAATCTCTCTTACCAGGAATGTCTGAGGGAGCGTGGGCCTCTTCAGCCTCGAGAAGGGGTGACTGAGAGGGGACCTCATCAATGTGATTACGTACCTAAAGGATGGGTGTCAAGAAGATGAATCAGCCTCTTGTCCGTGGTGCCAAGTAATAGGACAAGAGGCAATGGGCAGAAACTGAGGCACAGGAAATTCCATCTGAATCTGAAGAACTTCTTTACCGTGGAGGTGACCGAGAACTGGAAGAGATTGCCCAGAGAGGTTGTGGAGTCTCCCTCACTCGAGAGGGGGCAGGGAGGTCGCACCAGCTGACCCAGTGTGGCCCCTCCCGACCTGGCCCGTCCTGTGGTTCTGCTGCCCCCCGGCCCAGGCGGGGCGGCCCCGCCGCGCTGCGTGAGGCGGCGCCCGCGGGCCCGGCGCGGGGGCGGGGTGGCCGCGGGGGCCGGCGGCGGGGCGGCTCCTTCTTTGGCCATGAGCGAGGTGCCGGCATTCGGCCGCCGCCGCCGCCTGCGGGACGCGGGGAGGGAGCGGCCGCAGCGAGGTTCCGCCGGCGGCTGCGGCGGGTGGGATGGCCCAGGCCAGGATCAGCGCCAAGGCCAGCGAGGGGGCGCAGCAGCCGCAGCAGCCTCAGCAGCAGCAGCCGGGCGGGCAGCTCCGGGGCCGCTTCTACCGCTCCACCTCCATGGCCGACCGCTCCAGCCGCCTGCTCGAGAACCTGGACCAGCTGGAGCTCAGGTGGGGCCCGGGGCCGGGCGCTGGGAGGGGGCCGGGGAGCCGCCTGGCCCCGAGCCGGTGGCTCCGCACCGCGGGCCGGCGGCGGGCGCGGAGCCCTCCCCCGGCCGGGGCAGAGGGAGGGGGAGGGGCGGCGGTGTGAGGCTTCTTGAGGGGACCGAGGGAAAAAGGGTTCTCCTTCATGGGCGACAAAGTTTACAAATGGGAGCTGCTGCTCTAAGGTGAGCCAGCGTGGCCTGGGTATATGTATATGACTGTACGAAAGTAGACGGTTTTCAGAGAAAGCGCGAAGGGCTGCTTCGGATTTGTCACCCTTCGGGGTGTGGGGAGCCTTTAGCAGACAGGGGATGCGGTCTGCGAGCTGTGACACGGCGGGTACGAGCCCGCCGTGCATCGTGTCTGTCGTTCCACCCTGTCGCCCCCATCCCGCATCTGCGGGCAGGTGCTTTATAAGAAGATGCAGGAAATCCGAGGATAAAACGTGGTGTCATTCAGGCTCTCGGAGACTCTGGCAAGCCTTTAAGCTGCAGTGCTGAATGCTGGCATGTGAGGCTTCTTGTCTTCCAAACCTCCCTTTGCACTTACTGATTCAGCTGTGGATGTTCTTGTTACTTGTGTCGGTGTCCACCTCCTCTCTGAGGTGTATTAAATCGTGTCACTATAATGTGAACAGCATTGCATTCTGCAGCAGAGGTGTGTTTTTCCAAAGTTGTTGTAAATGCTATGTGAATTTCATCGTTGTGCCATGTCCTGACTTTTTCTGCTACTTGACGTTCCCTAAATAATACCATTTGAATTTTTTCCCAGTTTGGCCTCATGAGAGATGATACCTTGCCTTTAATCATCTTCCCTGTCCTCTCAGCTCTGTTAAATTACATAGTGTCCTTTCTGAAGTGGATGGATGTGCAGGATGCCACTGATTCACCTCCCCTGGTACTGTTTCAACACACCCTTTCCTTCATTACAGCTGCATATTGATCAGCAGCTTTCACAGAACCACCCAGAATGTTTCTAGGACTTTCCTGTAATTAGAAGAGCTCTGTGGGATGCAGGAGTTTTATTTCCCCTTTCTGCCTGCATTACTTTGCATTATTCAGGAGTGGACTTGATGTGCTGTTATATTAGCCTTTCACTTAGCTTGATTAAATCTCCTTGAAGTCCTTTGCAGACTTCTCAGAATTTGACTAAACAAAATCATTGTCTGCAAACAAGTCTCACTGCTTGCATCCAGGTCTAGGCGCATGATGAATATATAATCCAAAAATTAACATCAGAATATGCAAAAATGTGTTTTAAATTTGCCGAGCGACTCTGAAACAAAGCAGACAGTTTGGTTAGCCAGCAATTAAACCCCCAATTAAACTTCCCAGTTTGCTGTGGTTCTTTCAGCCAGCCATAATTCTAAATGTGGAATAACCATGAAAAAAAAAGTCCAACTAATTTGATAAAAGTCAGTCAAGTTTTATGGGTTTTTTCAACTAATCAACATACTTCATTTCAAATTTATTTGAATATCAGGAGGAAAAGCTTCCAAACTTTCTCCTTTTCCAGCTGGTTTGGTTTTGCCATAGACCCTCAATATGTTGCTAGTAAATATAATAAGTGAAAAATTGTCAAACTGAACTACAGCCTTTAATTAAAACCCTCAACAATCTTCAGTTCTCAAGTTGCTTAAGGTCAATTGAACTCTGAAGCAGTCCTCATCCTTCTGGAAAATCACAGAATCATAGAATGGTTTGGGTTAGGAGGGACCTTAAAGATCATCGAGTTCCAACCCTCTGACATGGGCAGGGGCACCTTTCAGTAGGCCAGATGGCTCAGAGCCCCATCCAGCCTGGCCTTTAACACCTCCAAGAGAGTCCACAACTTCTCTGGGCAACCTGTTCCAGTGCCTCACCATCCTTATAGTGAAGAATTTCTTCCTAATACCTAATCTAAGTCTACCCTCTTCCAGTTTAAAGCCATTGTAAAATGATCCAGTTTGAACAGCCTTCCTTTTTTTCCCTTTCTTTCCACTGTGAGAGCTTATTTTCCAACAGTAATGGGGTATTTTTGTATCTCCCTGATAGGCATTTGCAGAGGGGCTTTCTTCTGTATGGAAAGTGAGCAGGGAAGGGGAATTAATTTGGCTGCCACGGAGTGAGTGCCCGAGGCAGAGGTGGCAAGGGGGGCAGGTGGCATGTTTGCCCCTTGTAAGGGTTTGGACCTTCGTGTTGCCGTGACTGCCAAGATATCTCGGAGCAGCTGGAAGCAAGACCAGAGGCTTTGTTTATGAGTCACTGTGTTCTGTTGGTTGTGTTAAGTGAAAACAGTTTTAGGTGTGATGATACATGAGATAAGTCAGATTTTTGCTGGGTACTTTTGATTTTAATTTTTTGTACTTTTTATCTTGTTCTTTGGATCAACCGTATTCCCCCACCATTCATTTCAGTGTTCACAGGACTGCTCACCTGGGAGTGGACACTCAGCTGAAGCAGCTGAGGATGCCACGGTGAAACCCCCGGTTTTGTCTCCCTCCAATGTGCTCAGCTCCATTTCAGGAAAAAAGCTGCTCCATCCTCAGATGTTTCTTATTTCCTTTGAAAACTTATCTGAACCTCCAGCACGTGGGCTGTAACAGTGGGCTGTTTAAGTCAGTCAGTAGTTTAAAGGACAGAGTTATTGCAGCTGTTCTAAGAAAGCGGGTGTCAAGTTTCTCATCTGGGAACAAAAGCGCAGGCCGGTCCACCTGTTTGTCACGGGAATGCTCTGCTCATGTAAATGGTATGTAGCAAAGGAAGGCATTGCACAGCTAATTGCTCACAAACAGGGAAAATCAGAAGTAAGGAATGTCTTTTTCAGTGTTAGGTAATAGATGGAATATTTAGTTGATGTTCAAAGCAACAAACACACTCCAAGTAAAAATATGATTGGAGGTTTTCATCTCTTAGAAAAAAGACCATACTGCTGCATCAAAATAATTGATAACTGGGCATAAATATGAGTATTTTGTGTTCTTTTTTCTTTGCCTTTTATTCTTTGGTTGGGTTTTTTTTTTGAGACTTGGATTGTATTTCCACCCCTTCCCACATCAGTCACCTCTCTCAGAGGTTTAAATCTTCCAACTTTTTTTTGGATCCCCCCACATGGAAATGAAAGATTTACAGAAACCTGTGAAGTTAAGAAACCATGCATTTTAGGAAAGAAGTTATGAGAACTGACTGCAAGGTGTGATCCTGACACATTATCTTCCTGAGATTGGTGTGACTGGTTTCCATTTATTTGTTGTTTTTTGGGGTTTTTTCCCACTGGAGCACTGTTCTGACATGACCCTGTCCCATTGCTGTGTGGCACTCTATATTGCAGTTTAAAAAAATGGTAAAAATAATTCTGAAGAAGCAATTATTGCAAATAAAATAGTTCTTAAGATTTGGTTATATTACCTTTGGTAAATTACTGTCAATCAAAACTCTAATTGGTGAACTATCTTTTTCTTTTTTTGCAGTATGCAACATTAATTCTGACAGTTTGGCTTTTAGGTCCTACCTCACATACCAAGCTGGCCTTTGGAAGCAATGATATTTTAGGCACTCTCCTTACAACTGTACCAGTTCAGGATACATCTCTGCAATGCAGCTTTTCCACATTTTTCAGCAAAGCCCCTGGAAATCATGGACTGATTTATCTACTGAAGGCAGAACTTTAGTTTTTAAGTCAGGACAATGATATACAGAATCTGATTTAAAAACACTATCAAAATTGAAATTCTGCATTTTAAAATTTTGATTTACAACTTTCCAGTGAGCACAATGCATTTTTTAAATTGTGAAAATACTAGTTTTTTAAAAAGGCATGGCAAGGCATTTTGGAAATACTGGTAGACTTCCTAAATTATAAAGTGCAGACATCTGAAGTATGAGATGACTCCACCTGCCTCATTGCTCTTACCAGTCCAAAATAATAATTAAAAGTATTTGCTCTTGGCATGAATTTGCATTGCATTAACTTTTCCCACTCCTCCTCAGAACGAACATTAAAGGCAGGGCCTGAAGCCTGTGCTTTCACTGACTAAATTGGGCGAAATATTTTGTAAAACAGAACAATTTCATGAGCAGGCTGCATGTGAAGAGTGACTATATCCTCAAATGCTCCCGTTCTTCTGCTTTCTTTCACCCTCTTTTCTCTTACTGCTCTTTTCCTGGTTACCTGCCTTCAGCCAGCCTGTGAGGAGGGAGCAGCAGCTCCATTCCTGTCTCAGGAGATGCGCCCTCATCTGCAGAGACAGCATTGAGCCACTGCTCACAGGGCAGCGCCCAGTAATGTTGAAGAATGCAGAGCACCTAAGAGACTTAACAATGTTTTGGTTTGTTTCCCCTTTTCTGGCCAGGTTTCATAAACATTTCAGGAGAGATGGATGGATTCGCATGATGCAGCTAGACCTCCCGAGCTGTGCACTGCGAGCATCTCAAACCATCAGCCAGGTTCACATGATATTCTTGCTTTTCCGTGGGGCCTGTGAACGCAGAGTTGATGGTTTTGGTGCAACTCCTGCAGCCAGTTCCAGCTTGGAAAGTTCTCTGCAAGCGCCTGCCCTCAAGTCTGAGAGAAAAGCCAACGGAGTGGGATATTGCCCTCTTTGGTACCAGGTCTTCAAAGTGTTGCATTAGAGCTCTCCAGTGTTCTTTTCCATATTACTCAGCTGAATGCAAAAGCCCCCTCTATAAAACTGTGGTGGGGAATAAGACATGAATTAAGAAACTGGACTCAGATTTCTCGTGCGGCATTTTCACATTGCCCATGGCAGGCTGGGTCTGAACCTTATGCACGAGGAGGGCAGGCTGTGAGCACAGAACCACACACCTTACCAAGACCCAATAGTTACAGGGATGGCAGTTTCTGATGGACTTTCCCCTTGTCCTCACTGCATTACATGTGAGTTTCAGCACAATAACAGGACTGGGGTAGGGGTCTGGTTTCAGGAGGGACAGAGTTTCATGCTTCCTTGCAAGCCCAGAAATAGGAGCTGTTCCCACAGAAGCTTCCTCCCTGCGTGAATCACAGCAGCATCGTTCCATGAAAAGCACCAGTGACAGAGGGGGCAGGCAGTCCATCTTCTTCCAGTGACCAGGGCACACCACTTGTGTCAGGGAAATCCTTGCCATGGTAATAAAAATGTGTGAGCTTTGTCCCGCTCACAGGGTTTTCTCCTTTGTAAAAGGGGTTCTTCAGCGTGTTTCAGTTTTCTGGAGTGTTCGCTGCTTTGCAGGCGGATTATACGGGTTCTGCTGGTCTGGGGGTGGCACAAGGGAGCCAGGACCTCTTGTTGCCTCCATCTCTGCAGCTGCCACCTTCACTGCCAAATTCCCTGACAGGGACTCAGTCCCTTTCTCTGCTAGTTAAGCAGCTGATAGTAATGCCAGTTGGCTACAGGACTTCTGCTATAGGGCTGTAGTAGTGTCAGGCTCTGCATATCCAGATTAACCACGGAGTAGGACAGAACGGCATTGTCAGTAAAATAAAAGATTTAGGTCTGATTGAATTACTGTTGTTTTGGTTTGCCCCTCCTTTTGTTTGTTTTTTAAAAATTATATTGAGTCTTGAAAAATGAAGTTAAGACAGAGGAGAAGGTCATGAAATCAGAGAGTCTGTCTCATGGATAACTAAGAACTGACTGTACTTACTCTAAGCTGAAGTTTAAAACAACAGTTCTTGGCAGTTACATAGGTGAACAGCTATTTTATTATTCAAACGTTTTGTTTGGTTCAACCATGTACAGGGTAGAGGCTTTCCGTGATGCAGCATCTGCTATGGAACAAGAGAAAGAAATTCTGCTTGAAATGATCCACAATATACAGAACAGCCAGGATATGAGGCACATCAGTGAAGGTGAGAAGCTGCTTTGCCGTACCCTCCAACTGACCCAAAGTCAAATCAGCCCATCTCTTAGGGAGCAGCTCTGTGTGAGCAGCTATCTTTGCTGCTGGTAAAGGTGCAGCATTGGAGTCAGTTGAGGTTGTTGAAGTGTCACCCATTATCCTGAGATGTCCTCTTCTTGACTGTAAATTCATGCTGTTCAGGTGGATGGACTACCATGAGTGTCACTACTGTGTATGTGAAAGCCCATACTCAGTTCACTGATACATTTTCAAAATCAAGATTAACATAGCTCTGCTGAGGGAGAAACATTGATGATGATTTAATATAGTTGAAAATGATTTTGACTACTGGATAGGCATGAGTGGTACAAAGTGTACAGCCTGTAAGAACCTGATGATTAAGATCATTGTCACAGTTGTGTGATTCATGGCTTTAAATATATTCTCTAAACCTGATTATTAGGTGCTTTAAATTGCTGGTTTACTGGCTCTTCAAGAGCCTACATATGAAGTATGTTGTGTCCATATTTTTGAAAAGCAGCTGTACTTTCAGAAAATAGGAAACCAGTTTTTCATGGTCTCTTATTATATCTAGTTTTCTCTTTATAGCCTTCTGGCGTATTGTCTAAATCTCTCCCTCAGAATGGCACAGAAGTCCTTAATGAGCCAGTTCTGCTACTGAATGTTTCCTGATAATATTGTATGTTTTGCTTTAAAGTGACACAGCAAGCATTGTGTCAACAGTGTAAAAACATTGCTTACAATTTTAGTAGAGTTTAATGCTTCATTTCAAATCAGACACTGGCTTCTATGAAATGACTTGGGCAAATGCAAAAAGCTCATTTCTGGCTTCTGGAAATCTTGTTGATTTTCACTTACTTTAAAAAAGTTGTTTACTGCTAAGTTATAGCAGTTTGAGTGTCTTGATGATGCTATTTGCACAGGAAAGTATTTGCCTGTAACCAAGGATATTTTCTCTTTTTCGACTGAGGTGAGAGAGAAGAACTGAATTTGACTGCTAATCGCCTGATGGGCCGAACCCTCACTGTGGAGGTTTCCGTAGAAACCATCCGCAACGCGCAGCAGCAGGAGTCCCTACTGCACGCCACCAAAATGATTGATGAGATCGTCAATAAACTCCTTGATGATTTGGAAGACGCCAAAATGCGCTTAATGTCCCTTTATGGTGCGTGCACGTCCGACGTGCCAGCAGGACCCATCGATCAGAAATTTCAGTCTGTGGTCATCGGATGTGCCATTGAGGATCAGAAGAAAATCAAAAGGCGCCTAGAGACTCTGCTCAGAAACTTGGAAAATTCCGAGAAGTCCATCACATTGTTGGAGCATCAGAAATCATCTGTTCGGCAGTCTTGCAACAGTAAACAGGATTAACGCATCCTCCTGGCTACTTCTGGCAAACCGCAGGAGGAGCAAGTGCCCATAGAAAGCACACAGAAGCCAAGAAAAAAATTCTCTGTATGAGCACACACGTATGTACACAGCCACATGCACCAAGGTGTCTTTGATTGCAAGGTGCAAGCATTTAATGGGTTTTGGTAGCATTGGCATTTTCTTTTGGCAATAAGGAATGCTATCAGTTCTTTTGTAGAGTTGATACTGCTCTATTGCAAATTGTTAATTGTGCTTCTGCTGAACTGACGGAAACTGAAAATCTAGCCTTTCCTCCATTCTCCTGAGTTTTTTTAAACTAAAGCTGTTTTGTCCTATCATGAGATTTCAGCTTTTCTCTGCTGTATACGTAGTGTGTGAACCAGACTTTTGGGGACAAAAGACAAATCATGGCAATAAATCAAAACAATTAATAAACTGTTAATAGTATTTTCATAAACAACACAGTGTCCTACTCATTACCATTTATAATTTTGCACATTTTGAATATTTTGAATAAACTGATCATAATACTTTTCAAGAGACAGACAGCTACCCCCAGTTTGTAACTGAGGAAGTGAAAAGCAGCACATGTATCCAGGGATTGCAAGCCATGCTAGAAATGAGCCAACTCTTGTAGTGCCCCTTCCATGCCTGGTGAACCATCCTGCTCCCACAAGGTTGTTGTAGCTTTGAGGTTGCTGTGTGTTTCTTTTAAAAGATAATAGAAAGATAGTATCAGCTACTACTCCACTTCTGCATAATCTATGAAGCCACAGAGCAAAACATTTGACTTCTCACCTGGCAAACACCGTATTTATTGTGTGTCTTGTGTAGGATGGTACTTTCTACATCCAGCATTACTCACCTCTTTGTGTGAGTGGGTTTTGGTTTTTATCTTCTGCCCTCTCACTCACAGTAACTGCTGTTCATCATCACCCAGCTAGCTCTGTGGCTGTCGGTCAAGAGTTGCAGATTTTAGGGTGTGCCTGGAATTTTTTAACCCCCTGCAGCCAGTTTTGCCGTACTTCACTCAAGGGTGGCAGTGCCCTGAGGGGAGCGGGGGTTCTGTGGCTCAGCCACCATCCTGCTGAACTTGACTCAGGTTGAAGCTCAGCTGAAGGGAGCCAGAAGGATCTGAGTGATGCCACCAAGCACAGCTGCCTTGGTGGCAGTGCCTGGGGTGTTACAGCTTGAGTGTCACACCTGGATGCGCTGAGGGCACCAGCCCATGGTGAGAGTGCTGCACATTAGGCTCCTGCACAACCAATACTCGGGAGCCCCACGGTTTTAAACGCTGTGGCTGGGCTCAGGTGCTCTGCAGGGAACTCAGAGCTGCACTTCTTGGAAACGTCAGCTGCTGTGAGGTCACTGTCACTGCATTTACTCTGCAGAAACAGCATTTCAGGTGGGTGCTTCGAAAGCAGTCCAAGTGTCAGCTTTGAGATTGTGAAAAGTTTCTAAGAGTTGGTGATATTAATTCTATAATTCCACTTTAAAAAAATCTTCCAGCTATTCAACAGCATTAAAACCCTTTACACTAATACATGGCCTGGGTTTTTTTCAGAACTGATGCTGTGCAGCACTTAAATTGAACACAGCTTATTGTTGCTTAGAATATTCCTTCAATATTTGGCATTTTAAGGCCATTATAAAGTTACTCAGGCAAAAAGTTTACAGTTTTTTGTTTTCTTTCTTAGATCTTCTTCATTGTACTGGTATCTAAAGGAAATTTTATTTTTTATAGCACTTGTAGTATCACAGAATTGCAGAATAGGTGGGTTAGAGGAGACCTATGAAGGTCATCTAGGCCAATGCCTCTGTAATGAGCCTAAAACATTGCCAACTAATCCTTATCAGGGTATTAAGCAAGCACATTGAGTTTCTGTGTTCAAAACTGCATGCAAGAGGAAGCAGGAGATTGTTACTTCCAATATTCTTCAGATACCTGGGTAAAGAGGCAGACACAGATGCCGACTTGTGTTTTACTAAAAAAAGAAAAAATACCAAAGCACTGCAACCCCCCCAACCAACAATCACGTGACTATTTACCTGTTTGTTTTCAGAACATGCACCAGGCATCTTTGATATATTAATAATACTTTAATGCCATTTCCAAAGTCTACAAGCTCTGACTTAAACCTTGTCACTGTATTAGCCAGACCAATCCTGAAAAGCAAAATGACCAGAAAGAGCAGAAAAGAATCCCTATTTTGTATTTCAACCACATGGTAAAGAAATCAGCGGCAAGAGCTCAGAAACACAATTTATATTAGACTGGGGGACCCACACTTGTTCCTTTGAGGATCTCTCATGTGCTGCCTTGGATCCCAGCTGTTGGCAACACACACACAAGAATCAAGCACATGTTTCTCAATCAGATTGAGGTTGCACAGCTTGTAGTTATAGCCATTTTTGAGATTTAATATACTGACAATTTAATATAACCACAAAAGTAGCGACTCATATCAGACTCAACAGTAAGCAAACAAACATGTTTTAAGTTGCATGATGCAACTAGTGTCACTTACAAGAGAACAGCAGAATTAAGTTGTAGGGATTTTACAGAACAGCGTACACCAGAGACTCAATTTTAAGCACTTATTTTTCTGCTTGAGGATTTATAGTATGTTGACTTTTTTTCCTACAAATCTGTTACATTTACTTTAGATCATGATGTTGATAAAACCAGTTATGTACATTTCCTCTTTTAGCCATTAGTAACAATGCATCTTAATCCTCGTAATGAGAGTGGTGTTTCTCCTGGTCAAGAGTAATTTTAATTTTTTTCTATCAACTTTAGTGAGTTTGGCAGAACTGAAAAACTATTTATCAGAATTACCCTCCTACTAGAAACCTGAGAATGAGCCTCGTTCAGTACTAGGACTCACCTGGCTTGAGATGACTCATACAGAACACTTCCATATGGAACATTAGCAAGTTTCTCCTACTCCATTACAGCACCTTTCATCTTTAATCATTGCTGTGTTTTTCATTCTATAATTTTGATTACCTGCTTAGATGCCACATTTAACAGAGAATTATTTTCTTCTCTCAATACTATTTGTTTATTAGAAAGATCTTTTGCTTCCTACAAAAAGATGGCAAGGTTGTTTTGATGAATTCAAGCCTGGTGGACCAGCCTTGCTCTCTAATTTTGGTACAATTAGTGTTCAGGTACTGCAACATCAACCAAAGGTCCATGACTACACTTAGAAAGCAGCAGGGGCTCAGGAACTGTCACTGGAATGGGGGCAGCATGGGTGTCGGCTTGCTGCACCATGGGCTCCCACAGAGGAGAAGGGCAGGTCACTCACCGTGGTAACACCTGGTGGCTCTCAGCCTGAAGGGTGCATGAACAGGTTCAAATGCAGCCTTGCTGAGTCTCGTGCATGCACCGTGCATAACCCCCCAGTGCTGCGTGTTCAGCTGCTCAATGCTCTTAGATTAGTCCACCTCTACAGAAGTGACGCGAAGGAAAACTTCGTGTCAGATGTGTTGCAGCCCAATAATGAAAAAAATAAAATATTTTACTGAAGCATAAAAAAATTAAACAGGAAATCAGACTGAGTGTGGTAATTCAGGCATTTTGACTACAAAAGTGTTGCCTTAAGAAACACTGAAAATAAGAAAGCTTCAAAATTGTCTTAAGTGGAATATTTTTTTTTTTAATTAACCACACACACACAAGCACAAAAATTAGTGTGATCAGTCATACAACTTTGAGATTTGCTATTTCCAGTTGGAAATACATCCCTAGCATTACTGTTTTGCATCTAACGATGCCCCACGTACTGGGAGAACACCCATTCACTGAATGGATACAACACAGAAGTGACAAAGCTGTAGTGTCATACTCTTTAGTGAATCCCTATTTCACTATGGCATTAACAATTATTGAAGTTTCCTGCTAGTGGTAGCTTTATCAGCCAAGGGCAAAGAATTGTGACAACGTTCAGATAATACAGCCAATGAGCTATTCAAAAGATATAAAAAGAACATACAGGAGGGCAATGAATTTTTTGTCTTGTGGCATGACCATCTCTTGCTCTTAATCCAGGGTACCACGGGCATAACAGAGCTACAGCCTCAGCCACCATGCAGTCACAGGGATGCAAAGAGAAGAGCATTTTTATTAACAGCTCTGCACCTGTAGGTTTTGCTAACTAAAACATAGGATGTTTTAATGACAACACTGAGTGGAGAATGAAGGAATGTTTGTAATAAAAATTTTTCTTGAGGGACAACACAAGTGCTAAAACATTTAGGCATGTCTCTTCTTCCAAAAGGCAGAAGTTAGTGCCACTGAAGAGTGATGTGAATACCTAAGGGCTCCTGCAATATGCAAGTCATCTGGTTTACATCAACACACTAACCCCAGTAGAATAAAGAATCAAAATTTTCAAGCAGTGTACATGCAGGGCACTTCCCAGAAAAATGCTAATTTGGGCAGTTTCCATCTCAGTCATACTGGAGAACAAGCACTGCAAGGTCACAGCAAAGAAATAGCCACTTTAGATTTTAGATGGCAGTAAAATGAAAACTCACTGTTACTGAATGCTGCAAATAACTATTCCTACATTAAAGTATATGCACTGCATTTCAACATATCTTAAATTTATCATGTCTGTCAAGTCACCTATGAAAATTTCTGCTGAGTCCTTAAAAACAGTGGTTTATAGTAACATACCTTAAATACAAATGGCCTATGTTAATTGTACAGTGTGTTACAGTATAACACATAATAGTACAAATTGTCATTATATGTAATAAAGACCTACTTTTCAGTATGCTGTACAAAGTCAAACAAGACAAAAAAAGATGTTTCAGACACTTTGTAGTTTTGTTTCTTTTTCAAGAAAAATGAATAAAAACCCATGAAACTTGCAGACAAACAATGAAATGTAAAAGTTTCTATATTAAAAACAGCTGTCAAAATTCTTCACACATACATTCTACCCTAACTTGTGAAGTGGCCCCATGATGTTCAGTCATCCCAAGTACCTTACTTCTTAAACTGCTAAGACAGATAGGACTTGACTCTGTTTATACATACAGTGATTAAATACACTTGTTAAAAAATAAAGGCCTTTACCCAAGAGAAAATACAGGAAACATTACAGTGAAGAACACAGGGTTTTGCTGCAATAGTAAAAGGGATGGAGTGCCGTGAAGGCCACCTTCTTGCCAGCAACAGGAGATCTCTAACAGCTCGTCAAAGAAACAATGGTACTCGGTAGAAAGTCTAATACAGTAAACATAAAATACAGAGTTCAGAGATCTTTAGTGTTTGTGCATAACTTGCCACCCACTTCTCTCCCTGCAGACAGTGGGAATAAGAATACATTTCAGTTTTCATACTCATTGACTTAGAAACAAAGTCAGTCAAGCTTCCTACACAAATTCACATAGTGAAAAGTCCTTCTTTCAAAAATATACAGGATCACTCAACCAATTTTCACTCTCATACACCATTTAAAAAACTATTAAAACTCTGAATATTTTTCTTAAGCAGCATATTTTGCATTTGTCACTGGCAGACTTGTAGAAATCTTAGAAAGTTAAAATTATATCATACCATACAAAAACATGTAAACAAAATGGATAGTTTTTAAAAGGCATGCATGCTCTTGAAGAGGATTAGAAAGTGTTTATTTTTGCTAAATAGAAGGTATCTTGCTTAGCATTTTTAAAAGCACCGTAGTGATTTAGGAGCCTTAGCCCAAATAAATTTGAAGTTAGATTTGGGCTCCTAAACATCTAAATCAATTCTGTAAAATTACTTAAGTACTTGGAAAATTTTTTGCCATGTCTCTGATCTTGCAGAATTAGATTTCCTTAAGCAGCTGCTAACTTTGAATCTGAGACAACATTCAAGAACGTCTCCCTAATATATCAGCTGCAATTTTTTGACCCTTGTAACTTAGTTTATGGCATCTATGAAAATTTTCAAATAAGATAAATACTTTGTAACACCACTTTGAAAGTTCCTTTTTCATAGATAACACAGGATACAACAATCAAATTTGAACAGGAATATGATTATACGTTCCTTCTGAATAGCTATTAATGTTATTTGTCCAACCTGTTAAGACTGCGAAAAACAAACTTACAAAACATCTGTAGCATAGCATTAAGTAAAAAGGAACATTTTTGGCACCATACATTTTTAAATCTAAGCTTTTAGGCCCAAAGTATAGCAAGTGAAACATACACAGTGGCAGCTTGGAAAGCCTCATCTGAAATGCAACATTTTTAAAGGACAATTGGAAGATACTATTTGATGATCATTAGCTGATCTCCAAGTAACATAAACATTGGAACCAAGCCTAGATATTCATCCCAAATGTTTACACATATACCTTAGCACACATATATATAATGCAATGATCTTGCACCCACAGGACTGCCAGAATCCATATTAATATGGTCAGGCATAAAATGAAGTAGTGTCTTTTTGCTCTTCATTTTTCTTGGTAGTGTCCTGACTAACCAATTCTATTATTTTCTTTGAAATTTAGTTGCGAGGTTGCTACATTACCTTGGGCCATAGAGTTACAGTCCGTACCTATACATGTAAGTATTATCCTTACATTAAATGTGCTTTGCAATTCAGCAATACCTAGTCCATAGCTCTGTAAGTAATTCCTTGGAAAAGGAAAAGCTCGCCTAATTTGTACAAGGTGCACGAGGCAGCCACGGTTCTGTGTGTCGCCACCAGGTGTCTCCGGCCACACAAAAAACCCACGGCATCAGCAAGTTCATCTAAATCCACCCTCTGTCAAGGAGGCACAAGATTTGCTAAAGCACCGGTAAAAATACCTCTACAGCTGGCTTTATTCTGTATTCAATTGCACAACTTCATCCAATTCTCTGAGTTGCTTAATTTCCTCCAAAAGTGCTCTAAGGTATACTGCAGTTGCTAAAAGGACTTCTGTTTTTCTTGGTCCGCTGTTTGTTGGGTTTAAGGTTGATGACATCTCCACCGTTAAGAGTGCTAGAATTTTGGTTGGAGTGACTTCCACCAGCTGTATTAAAAACACCTACAGAATTTAGACAAGAGAAGTATTTGTATTTGATTACTGCTTGCAGCATAATACATTAACACTTTGGATGCAACACTTGCTAAGGCACAGTAGAGCACCTCAAATGCATACACTAGTTTTTAACAGCTTTATCTATTTTTGGGTCAATTTTGCAGCTAAATTGGAAACAGAGGCAGTTGCAATTACTAGCCAGGCAGTATTTAAAGCTGCTGTGCATCTCTGTAATTGAAGGGCAGCATATGCACTCATCTGTGTATGTGTATGTTAGTAACTGCACAAAGTTGTGGTTAGTTGAGTAACATAACCGAAGAAAAACATGATGATTTTAAATTCAGAAACTTTGCTGATATAATGGTAAGTAAAAGGCTTGAGTAAAAAGGGAGTGCTTTAAGGAAAATAAATTAACTGACTCAGAAATGCTTTAAAGAAGGACTAGAGAAGTTCAGTGTTTCTTCACAGAAGGCAACTTACAAACACCTTCCGATTACACACCAGAGTCTTTTCCCATGAGTCTTTTAAGTCCACATTGAGATGAGCAATGCTAATGCTAATTACATTAAAAAAACCCAACAAGCATCCTTCTCAAATCCTTGCACAATCTTGTTTAAATTAATTTAGTAAAAGGCCACTTGCCAAACATCAGCTAGAAACTTTTGTAGATCAGTTTGACCATCTTGTAACTTTAAAGAGTCACAAAGTTATTTTACAGAAGGAGATGATATCCTATGATAGGAAGGTAATAATTAGACCCTGATTCACCTTGTATTAATTCCATAAGAAAACAGATGAGACCATAAGCTTTGATGGCACAAAATACTGTTTCTGGGGTTTTTTTTTGTTATAGTATACATACCAATCTTGTTACTGCTTGTATGTACTAGTTCTGAGTCTTCAGCTGTTTGCTGCTTGAGCTTTTGAAGATATTTATCAGCCAAATACTTAAAAACTGGAGAGTTAAGAAGAAAAAAGGTACATCACAGAATGCTTAAAAATCATCATCATCATCATCGTGCCATTGTATCAAAATTCTGCATGGTGACAGAAGTGCATTTCACACCCCAGGTTTAGCATGACCTAGTGAGTGATTCTGGGCAGGCCTGTGTGCCTGGGCAGAATCCAGGTCACTCCAGTGTCTGCCCAGCTCTTACAGTTTGCAGTACTGAAGTCTTGCACAGAAACATCCCAACAGTCTTATAAAAAACTGGCATACACATATTGCCAAGTATTTCAATTAATGCAACTTGGAACTCTTTGCAGCTATGTAGAATTTAATATATTTCTCTTTTTTTGCAAGAAGCCTTAGAATAATAGTAGTCATGTAAAGCAAGTCTATTAATAACACTTGGTGACTTTTTTCTAATTAACTAATGCTATTCTCATTTCTATTGGCACATAAAAAGTTGACCTAGGAATCTGAAAAAGTATACAACTAAAGCAGAATTTTCAGAACCTAGATGTGTTATGATTATTTACATTTGTAATTGAACTCATTTAAAGATAATTCAGAAGAGCTTTACATTTTCTCTTGCAGATTTTTCCCATGGTGAATGATGTTAATAGAGAAGAAACAATGAGTTTCTTGGCTATTAATCTTGGCTAATTAAACAAGAGTATATCATTAGGGAGTACATATTATTCAAATCCAGCCCACAAAAGACAGAGACTCAAAATTTTAACACTACTCTTATGAAATTAAGTATGTACATTAAAAAGTGGGACTTAGGAACTAATTAAATATCACCAGTAGACAAAACACTACAAGAGATGCAATCTTTTAATGTACTGTGTCTAAATATGACTAAAATATAAAAAAATTGCTTCTATAAATTATTTATTAACTATTAACAATTACAAAATAATCTGCTCAACAGCTTGTATGTTGCAATAATTGAACTTCTATATACATTTTTTTAAGAGCTCATGCTTACTGACAGTCGTAAGGACTAAGGAACCTTAACACATTGGCACTTGTAAACACTGCAGCTGTGTGCGTTTGTGGAAGGAAAAGATGTGCACAAAGAAATGGGCCTAACCCACTGATACGAGGTAATTTTAGGTATGTTTAAGGCGTGCTGCTAAGGAACATAAAAGGGATCACCAGCAGCGTGCAGCAATGTTAAGTACCAGCTGGCACCAGCCCGGGGGGGGCTCGGGAGCAGCAGCAGCAGGACACGCCCCCACCGCAGCACCTCCTACCTTCGCTCACGTTCAGGTCTTCCTTCACAGACGCTCGGTAGAACCTCACTTTCAGCTTTTTGGCCAGTGCTTCCGCCTCCTCACTGTACAACACAAGACGACTTTGTAAGTCCATATCTGGTTCATTTATCAGCATTTATTCTTATAAACAAAATGCTTCGTGGTAAGTTAAATATGGCAAAGTGGGTTGAGAAATTCAAGACAGTCAAAAAATACCTAATCCTTAATTTCTTTACATTGTCTCCACTATAAAAAGAAGGTATTTTACATGCAGTTTCTTTATGACTCAAAGGAATTCTTTTCAGTATTTACTGACTTCATTAAATGAAACTTCCCAAGGGTTGGTGAAACCAAAAGGAAGGAGGCTGTAATTAACAGCACTATCACTGCAAAGTCTAAACAGCAACAAAAAAGTAATCCTTAAGTATATCTTAATGAAGCAGTATGCTATGTAATCAGATGAGTGCACAGATGAAATCAAGAATTACTTTTTTTCTGTGAAGTGAAAAAGAACTTATGTTAAAGTTTAAGAAACTTATGAATACTTCCCTAAGGAAAATCACATAATCAGAAAGATTATGTTACTGAAGCAGACACCATATTCTGAGAACCAAACCTAAGTGACATACCATGAATAAAGGAGGAGTTCAAATGCAATTTTGCTTTTCCTTTGAAAAATCCTCAGAATTCTTTGCAGAAGCAGAAGCTGATTTATGCCATCAATGATAGCAAACAGACAACAAAGAAAGGCAGTGCAGGAAACAACAAAAAAGAAGAAATAATTTAAATCTCTCAGGAAGATGATAGAAATTAAAGAAGTGGAGAATGATCAACTGACCATGCAATATTTTCTACATGATATGCTGTGGTAAATAAAAGTTAGCATTTGTTAAGCTGATTTTATGACAAGAATGAAACTGGTCACGTACACAAGGGCAGAATGAACTGACAATAAAATCTGTAAAGAAAAATACAGTAAGGAAGATTCAGCATCATGCAGTTTGAGAATATTACCACATACATGTTTCTATAGCATTATAATGTTTTGATAAAAATGAATAATAAAAAACAAAGAAAGCAAAGAATATTAGCAAGCATTCACGGGCCAAACAGACAATGTGCCTTCAGTGGTGCGCAGCACAGTTTAAAAGTAACTGAATTTTAAGAGGAGAGAAAATTTATAGTTTTAGATTTTCTGATTAAAAAAAACCAAACCAAAAAAACCTACATGAATCATATTATGCCAAAACCAAACTTTTCATGTCATTCCTCTATTACTCTTGGCTTCAGGATGCAGCATGAAACAAACAGAAAGCTCCTAGCTTTGCAAGCACATCTGCCCAAGTATCTACACTCATGCAGCAACACCCGCTCCCATGTGCTTCTAGGCACATTTGGATGCAGGGCACAGGTGGGACAACCCAGATACTCAAAGTCTTCACCAGAAACTCTCAAAGTCTTCTCTTTTTAAAACTTGTGTATACAGGGGGCATGTATTGATCCTTAAAAATAGTACAATAAAATTCCTACTTCTTTATGCAAGAGTCATCAAGAAGATCAATCTTATTCTGCACAAGAACTGTGGGAATGTCTCCAACTTCAGTCACAACTTTTTCCTTCCACGTAGGGATTGCTTTGAAGGACTCTCTGTCAGTTGTAGAAAACACAAGAACACAAGCCTGGGCTCCTAGAAATATACAAATAAATTATAAATACCTGCAATGTAGCCAATAAACAATAGAAAAAATAAATTGTAACATATTTAAAATACGAGGGATTTTTCAAGTTTTTCCTATAAACATGCAATTTTACCACCAGCTTGCGTCAAACCACTGGTCACAGATTCCCCAAATGAAAATACATTACCATATTATTTTGATCATTACAGCCATCTTCATGATGACTATGGGTCTGTTACCTTTAAAGCTAATTCCAGGATACTGAATGTATGCAGGGGAAAGGAACAGGAGAAGCTGGAAGAAGGGAAGGGGAGGTTCGTTTATTGCTGTTTTCCAGATAGACTGATGGAAGCCAGAAGGCAAATTTTTTTCTGTATGCAGCATCTGTAAGGCACATTTCACATTATTCTTTGTGGTACAGTAATCTGGATTTTGAAAACCAGAAAACTTCAAGAAGTTTTCACATGAAATTGTGATTATTTCAGGTAAATTGTTAGTAGCTTTTTGGGGAAAATAAGTGTATTTCTAATTAATACCCATTCTATCAGAGCACTATGATAGATTATATAAAACCTTTTGTTATGGTTTTCTAAATAAACAATAATTAAACTCCATGGATACTGAGAAGGTACTTCCAGAGCTGAAATATTAATGTGTGGTCTTTTGTTATTCTCCAGAAACTACTTTTCTTTGCACATAAACACATGCAGAAATGCTTCATTATTTATATGTCTTCAATACACTTGTTATTTAGTAACAGAGTGTAAAACAAATAGCTAGTGTTTTTGAGACTCTAGTATAATCTTGTGGTGAACATCTCAAATTAGTATCATATAGCATGAAAAATTTTTGATCAGTATGAATTTTATCTCTGAGTTTCACCAAGTACCCCCAATTCCTGTATTCTGCTTATCTTTGTATTTCTTTGACACAAAGCACACAAGTTCTCTTACTAGGTTTGATTTATTTAGCTTTTTAAAAGCCAAGTTCCCAGTCTATCTTGAGAAATATTTCCTATGCTCTTTAACATTCTTCCACATGCATATTAAGACTCTTCTGCTATGGTTTTATACACAACAGTAAGAACTGCCCTAAGAACTTCAACTGAAGCTCTACCAGGAAAAAAGTAGCAATGCAGCCTTCCGTCATTTTCCCTGCTATTTGTGTTGTAAAACTCTGTTTGTTTTCCGTACTGTCCACACCATACTCTAAAGTATGCAATTATTCTGATGCAATGCCTGTGACATGGGTGTAAAATTTGTTACTCCTTCCAAAGCAGGTCAGTTTGCATGTGCCTGCTGTCTCACAAAGTAGCTTAATGGAGACGAGAGCATTTATTAAAATACTCCCACCATCTGTAAGCACCACTTTGTTCAGTTTTGAGACCAAGAAATCCTTTGTGAAGTTTCCAAACAAAGACGCTTTCACTTCATCGTCCTCCTTCCACCCATTCCTTCTGAATGCTACCACAGGTAACAGTAAGTTTAGAGGGAAAAGCCCTAGCATGTGGTAGGTAAAGAGAAGGTAGCATACTACATCAGACCTTATTCAATTTACATATAGTACAGGTAGAATGCAGTGGCCAAGGACAGTAAAAAACACCTCAGCTTGACCACATCTGCTTTGAAAGGGAATTACATGACAGGCTTTAATAAAGAATCAAACTGAAATATTTTTGACCACCTTCAAGATTTTTATAACAAACAACAGTAAAACAAAGTATCACCAACAATGACAAACTCTACACACTTATGTCATTGTGTATTGCCAAACATCTGCCAAAGTTTTTGATCACTGGATTTTAAGTATCAGACCTAACTAACCCAGTAACTCTGTAAGATGCTTATTTAAGAAGAGAACAAAAGTCGTTGTCTTCTCATGTTCAATGCAAAACAGTATCAAATATGATCTTTCCACAGTATGCTTCAGTATGGTGCAGAAGTTAGCATGGCAACAGAGCTCAACAGAAGATACTGCAGGGCAGAGATTTCAATAGCCAAATTCTTTTCATCTTCAAGAAATCTGCTAAATACTCAGTATTCTTATTGAAAACATAAACAATTTAAGAAATTATAGTGTCCATATAAGAGCTCTAAGGAGGAAAAAAAAAAGAGAAACCCTAGAATTTAGCCATGTGAAGACCTATTTTTATGCAGGCACTGACAGTATTCAAGGGTCAGGAACATTACTTTCTCAGTCACCCACTGCTAATGGAGACATAAACCACCTCTCTCATACAATGGATTATGTACAACACACCAGCAGCAAAGGCTCAGGATAGTGTCAAACAGGAGCATAACAGCTCAGGATGTTCTCAATGAATATTTTAAATTAAAGTTCTTTTGTAAGAAGCTATTCCATCAAGCTACTTTAAAGTACTGAAGAAAATTAGATTGTGTGCAATTACTGGTTTGAAAATCCCACTATATTTTAAAATGTTCCAACTGCCTGCAGAATCACTGACATAATATTTATACCTAGAGCAATTCAGAAAAAAAAAAATTAGAGACTAGTGCTACTTGATTCAAGTAAAGCATGAACTTGTCAGCTGAATTGGTCTCAAAGATCCTCGGCAGACTATCCTATCCCCATAGACTCCATAACCACATTTTTTTTCCTTTCATAATGGTACAAAGCCTCTGTAATAGAAAAAGTGTAAGGAAATTCCTTGCTATGAGGGGACTCTCACAGGGCTTTATACCTGACCCTATTCATTTCACTCAGTTCTTTGCCTCAGCTTTTCCAGGCTGTGACAGAAAACACATACTCCCTATAAAACTGATGGCGACTTGTTTAATCTCACACTGAGATCAAAATCCAGTATCATCATACAGAAATTCTTGTTTACTGCTGATATTCTAACTTCTGTGGATCCTGGCTGTCTTTAACAGGCTCAGCAGGATTTAATGCCTCCTTAACAGTATCTAAAAGAACTGGACCAGGCCAAGTATTGCAGGCCTTCCATTATCATAGTTGCTACAGACAAAAGGGATTAATAAGTGCAAACTAAAGCAATCCTAGGAAGGCTTGATTATGAAGAATGAACTATTGTGCAACAAAACGAGGATCCTGAGGATATGACCAATCAGCAACTGAGTAGCACACTAATGAGCAAGATGCCTGTGTTCCATCAAAAACCTAAAAAGGATCTTCAAGATACTAGTGGTAGCAGAAGGAAGAAGATACATGCATGAAGAAGTGATCAAATACTGCCTTGAGAAACATTTGACTTCAGTCACATAGAAACTGGTGAGAAGATGCATGATACAATATGAAAAAGAAATTATTAAGTACATACAGTGCTTCTTTCAATTCTGATTTTAGGCTGCTGGACTCCTTGCACTGTGTGATCATGGGCGTGCAACTACACCGGCTGCACACATTTGCCTGCACATAGAAAACTACACGACAAACCCACTGTCAGCTCCAATTCTGTTTCTCTGCAAGGCTGAATGAATTTGGTCCCTGGGCAAGAAACACTCAGAGAGAAGCTCTGAAGCATTCATGTCTGAGCATGGATGAGCAGCTGACCACTGAAGAACTGACAATACACAATGTCCCAGGGGCATACATAAGCCCTGGTGCAATGAGAGCGGGACAGAGACCTGGGGGAGAAGCAAACCTTAAATTAAAAGCCAGCATCTATCTTACCTTACAGGTGCCCTCCCCTTATCAGCAATAATTAGCAATAAAATCCTTGTATTTCCAAAGTAAGCTTGACTTTTTGTTTCTATAATAACAAAAATTATAGATTTTTGATTGCTGAAGCTTGACCAAAATTGCATTCCAGGCTCTTCCAATTTCCCTTGTCCTTCATGAGTCAAAGTCTAGTGTAGAGCAGCCACTGCACCTGACACCTTAAACTATTTATTATATACCCATCATGCTGCTATAATGTGTACAGGATGACTGTGCTTGACTTCACAGCTAAGAACTTCTGTACAAAGAACTCCGAGGCAGAGATCTAACAGCACTATGCTGGGCAGCAGTCATGACCAAGATTTCATGATACTCATGCAAATTTTTGATTTTGTTTTTAAACCACCAGGTTGCTTGTGGTAAGTGAGGCCAGTAGGTGTACTCTGAGTTCTTCTCACCACTCCATATTCTAGCCTCTCAGTCCCAGTAACCAGGAGAAAAAGTCTTTGGCTTGAAACAACTGGGGAGAGCAAAGCACACAAGACAACCAAAGGCCAGGACAGTAAAAAGAAAGCTCCAAGAGAATCAAGTACTACCGTCTAAAATCCATACGCTCAACTTGTCAGCTGCAAAGTAAAAGAATTATCTATATCCACATGACAAAAGAAGAAAAAGCAATCAATTGAGGAAATAGCAATTATCAATTACAGGCAACAACGAGAAATATTACAAAAATAACCACCTATTAGCTGACAAATTGATTATGAAACATAAAATAATAATTATGCCAAGCTGTTTCAGGGCGTTACAGTCTTGCAATTTTTTTAATCTCTAAATGAAGTAATACCATAGCAGTATATTTTTCCCCCCATCACCAGGTAATTAGTTTGCAAGAACTGAATAGTGGAATCTTTGTCAAGTAATTTATATCTCTCTCATTAAAAAAAAACAAAAAGAGAGATTTTCAGAACCATTGTTAAATTATAAGCAAAAAAAGGTTAAGTATGCAATTTGTAACTGGTTAAATAGATAAGCTGCCTTTACACAAACAATACAGTTTATTTTATGAAGTAAATACACTTTTCTTACTACTCTTGTTTTAACATATTCAAGGCAGATTATACTAGCAAAAGAACTGCTGTGCTCTGTGAACTGTCTTTCTAGGATGACTGGTGGATTTTTCCCCCCTTGGATTAATTACTATGTGCCTCATCCACAGTTTTTGGAATATTTACAAATATGACAAATGTGTCTCACAGAAGTAACGAAACATTTTCAGAGGGAAAATACACATTTGCATCTGATTGTTTGAATGTCTACATTCTGTCCAGTTTCTGCACAGATATTTGTCTCATTTCATTCAATGTTTTCTAAAGGGCACTACTGCATAAAGCAGACATAATTAAGACAAAGAACTTGCACAAAGAGAAAAAATATTTAAGAACTGAAAAAGCTGAACTAAACATGCTTTTCACACACATGAAATAACTAAAATTCTTAATGCAAAGATAGGAAAATATTTTAGAGATGTGCAGAAAAAAACCCCCCAACAACTACCCAACAACAAACACGGTATTTTCACCTCTATAGTAGGCCTTAGTTATTGCATCAAATTCCTCTTGACCTGCAGTGTCCCACAACATTAGCCTGACATCTTCACCATTAACTCTGAAATAAACAAGACAGTTATGTGATCAATACAGTAACAGGAACAAATCAAAACAATTTACATGGAAATACTTCTGTTTCTACACTATAAGAGTAATCCAAGTAAAATTCAACTGGATCTAAACATAATGTAACTTGCTATTAATAATCATTCACCTTCACAACATACTATGGCAATAGTCCCTCAACTATATTATATGCTCTTTACTGACAATCTGTATTCCATTTTCCATTTCCTCTTCTTCCTCTACAGTTCCCTCTACAATGAAAAATAAGATGGACATCAAAACAAAACTTAGGTGCCTGGAGAAGGGTGCTTTTGTCTTTTAAATCAGCTTGCAGAATTTATAGAATTTTCTTACTTCTCATTACCATAAGATTTTCCACTTTGTCAAACATAATTGGGTATTACCTGCTTATACTGCATAAAGACTCTTAATTATTTTTTTCACAGTAATTTTTTTCTATATTGGCTAATAAATTTGTGTAATTGTTCTATCACAAGCAGTTTCACTTCTTCACAAGAAATCACAAAAAAAATTAAAAAATAATCAACAGGTGGTAGAATACAAAGCAAACTTGTCAAAGAGCTTGGTATGGCAGACATTCCAGATTTTATTTATCATTTTAAATTTTGGATGGAGAATAAAGGATATAATTTCAGTCCACAGTGCAAAAGAGAAAACAACTCCCTTTAGTGTGCTTCAGAAACAGCAGGCCTTGTTTTCCAAGCCTCTGTAAATTTCAGGATTGCAGCAGAAAAAAGAAATAAGAGAGAGAGATAAAAATCAATAGCATGTCATCTGTTTAATACATACTGGATCTGTCTTTCCAGGAAATCTACACCAATAGTTTTCTTGTAGTCTTTTGTAAAAATCCCCTTGCAATATCGCTGAATCATACTGGACTTCCCAACAGCTCCATTTCCTACTACTACCACCTTGATGGCCACCTCCATATCTTCTTCCAACATCTTTGCGTCTCAGGTGACTCTCTGGTTTATTCAGGAAACTACTGATTCTGTCAACAAAGTAAATAGCTATTATGTTCATAAAATTACTGTGAATAGAAAGAAAGAGGCAAGATGATCACACAGATTAGGGTGCATATAGATAGTACAATTTATTTCTGTTTCTGTCACAGATTGCTTAAAGTGACCTCAGGCAAGTTATTTAACTAGCTTTGGCTTGACACTTATTAATTGAAAAGTAATAAAAATTGGAAGTAGAGAATAATTTATTTGGCCTATTGCAAAGATATTTCACTTATGTTTTGGTGGTGGTTATTTTTTTTTTTTAATGAGGAAGAAATGGAGCCAATGAACTACAAAATCATAGAATCATTAATGCTGGAAAAGACCTCAAAGATCAGCAAGTCTGCCAAGTGTTAAACCATGTCCCTAAGCGCCACATGTACACATCTTTTAAATACCTCCAGGGATGGTGATGGGACCACTGTCCTGGGCAGCCTGTTCCAATGCTTGATAACCCTTTCAATAAAGAATTTTTTCTAATATCCAAACTAAAACTTCCCTGGCACAACTTGAGGCCATTTTCTCTTGTTCTATCACTTGTTACATGGGAGACGAGACCAACCCCCACCCTGCTATAACCTCCTTTCAGGCAGTTGTAGAGAGCAGTAAGGTTTCCCTGAGCCTCCTCTTCTCCAGGCTAAATGACCCCAGCTCCCTCAGCCATTTCTCACAGGACTTATGTCTAGACCCTTCACTTCATTACTCTTCACTGCCCTTCTCTGGACACCCTCCAGCCCTCAGTGTCTTTCTTGCTGAGAGAGGCCCAGACCTGGACACAGCACTCGAGGTGTGGCCTCACCAGTGCTGAGTAAAGAGGGACAATCACTGCCCTGGTCCTGCTGGCCACACTACTGCAGATACAGGCCAGGATGCCACTGGCCTTCCTGGCCACCTGAGCACACACACTGGCTCACGTTCAGCTGCTGTTGACCAGCACCCCCAGGTCCTTTCCCATCCAACAGCTTTCCAGCCACTCTGCCCCCAGCCCGTAGCTCTGCATGGGATTGTTGTGACCCAAGTGCGGCACTTGGCCTTGTTTAACCTCACAAAATTGGCCTTGGACCGTCAATCCAACCTGTGCAGATGCCTCTGCAGAGCCTTCCTACCCTCCAGCAGACCAAGGCCCCCACCCAACTTGGTGTCACCTGCAAACTGACTGAGGATGCACTCAATCCCTTTGTTGAGATCATT
Source organism: Corvus kubaryi (assembly GCF_017639235.1). Lineage (NCBI taxonomy): Eukaryota > Metazoa > Chordata > Aves > Passeriformes > Corvidae > Corvus > Corvus kubaryi. The sequence goes on from NW_024582091.1 coordinate 5,772,574, forward strand.
CGTAAAGATATTAAACAGGACTGGCACAAATACAAAGCCCTGAGGAACACCACTAGCAACCAGCTGCCAGATATCTATTCACCACCACTCTCTGGATCTCCAACCCTCAAACGTGTACCTCCCCCAAACGTTTCTCTAGGGAGCCTGGTTTTATCCCTTTTCCCCTTCACACGTAGTCTAAACTCCTTTAGTGAGTCCTACTAACTCTTGCAAAAGGAGTTTCCCCCTTCAAAGCAGGTGTACCCCATCTATTGCCAGCAGGCGTGGTTGTTGTGTAGACTGACCCACCACCAAAAAACCAAACCTCTACCTGTAACACCAGGCTCTTCTTCTTTCTTCCTATTTCATTCCCTGTGACTGGAAAGCCAGAAGAGAACACTGCTTGTGTTCCTCCTCTCTTAACCAGCTATCCCAAGGCTGTGATATCTCCCTTAACTGCCCTCCGACTTGCTGCAACTTTATCACTGCCCACCTGATAAAAGCTAAGGTTTTGCTGTGCTGGGATATAATCACAGTAACATTTTGCAGGTGCAGTGGCAAATTTCCTCCCAAGAATCAGACCACCCTCCTTTCGAAGGAGGGGAAAATATTCCCCTTCTAAAGGCTCTGCCCATCACCACGCTCACACCCGTGCTGGCAGAGCGGGGCTACTCGATGCCGTCGCTCAGCTCGCCCGGACAGATGATGTTTCTTGACCGCATTAACCATTATCCTACGCCCCGCTACTCGGAGCTCGGCAAGCCCCGTTAGCACTGGGAAGCCAGATGGCCATTTTGGGCGAGAAGAGCGGCAGCTGCCCGGGGATCTCCGCGCAGGGATCCATCCCACCGACACCTCCCGGCCCTGCCCGAGGAGCCACGCCAAGGGCGGAGGCTCGGCCGCCCGGCCCCACCCACGGCCCCGGCCCTGCTCCCGCTGGCCCGGGGCGCCCCGGGCCCGATCCCCGCCCGGCCGCCCGCGGCCCCTCTCACCAACCCCTCACGGAGCGGGCGGGCGGCGCTCCCTCTGAGAGCACGGCGGTGGAGGGACGCGGGGAAGGCGAGAGGAAACCGCTCGCTGGGGCCGACCCAACCCGGACGCACATCCCGGCTCGGCCGCCCGGAAGCGCCGTCAGGACCGGGGGCGCCGCTTGGGGAGGCGCCTGCCCGCTGCCCCCGCCCCCGCGGCGGACCCCGCTGTGAGGGGGCTGCCCGGCAGCCGCTCCCGGGGGCTGGGCTCGGGTTGTTGATCGCCCGAGTCGGGCTTGAGGCGAGGGAGAAGTTGCTTTTCAGGGGTTTTCGTCTGAGTTCCCGAGGAAGGATCCGGACAAGGCTGATCTTTCTTGGCCCACGGGTGCCTTCAGCCCTGGTCCGCTCCCTCTATGTCGACATTCCTAGCCTCATCCTCCATGGAAAACAAAACCGTGTGATGAGCCACGGGCTTTCCTTAGAGTATCACGGAAGGCAGCTGCCTTCGTGTGGGTAGCACCTTTTTTTTTGACCAAGATGTGCCCATCACCGTGGTACGTGGTCTGCCAGCAACCCAGACTGTACATTAAACAGGATACGTTTTGGCATAACTGTAGACTCGGTAGTCTTAAATCTGAAGATTGAACCTTTATTAGCGCCCTCCCCCCCCTTTCTTTTTGGGGGGGGGAGGTTTTCCCCCTGTTTTTTTGTTTTTTGTTTTTTGTTTTTTGTTTTTTGTTTTTGGTTGTTTTTTTAAGTTAAACTGCTGAAAGATGTCTGCTGCCTTAAATCCCCTTTCCATACTGCAGAGGATATCCGTGGCTGGGGTGGCTGCTCTTAGTGGCCCCAGCCCTCCTGCTGCTCGAGGCTGGCCAAGTAACACTCAGATATTAACAAATGTGGGTTGATGAAATCTGCCTTCCACAACAGAGAGAGCCCGCTATGCCTGTCCTGTGCTTCCCAAGGTGACAGTTTTGTTCTAGATTCAATTAGTATTGCCTGTGCCTAAATAAATACTTTTTGGACTAGAACATTTTGCAGTTACATCCCAAAAGAATAGTAAAGATTTTATGCATGGTTTTTGTTTTGAAATCTATTTGTTCATTTTGTTAATGCTGACGCTGGCTCATAGTCTCAGAGCCTGTCTGATGTCAGGGCTTTTCTGTTCCAAAAGGCTTTGAATTGGAGAGCCCTCACATTAAGAGAAATTTGTTACCTGCCTAATACCAAAGTAATATATTGGAAGGGTGCCTTATCATACTTCCCTGTTTTCATCATGGGAGATGTTGGGGGTGTGGCTGGGATTCATCTCACCTAACACCTACACTGTAAACACTTGTATGGTATGGTTCATCTTCAGGTGGGTGTCAAGTATCCCAGGTGGACTGCTCCCTCCAGTCTTTGTTGACTGGAAACGGGAGCCTGTGGCCACAGCTGTATAAGGTTAGAGAAAACATAGCCTGTCTTAAGTTCCCTAATTAAATTAGTCAGTATCTCAGTGACAGCTCTGTTATGAATGTATTGTGATGTTGGCTTTTCACATGTTATATAATTGTTATGAATGTATTGTGATGTTGGCTTTTTGCATGTTCCTTAATGTTAGAAAAACTTCACCTAGGTTCTGTAATGTAACACATGATGTAGAATGTCTATCGTTTATATAGTCAATTTAGAAAAGCTAGGCAGAGAAAGTCTTCACATTCCTGGAGTATTTATAAGAGAAGAGGAAAAAACAGAAACCAGAGAGAGAAGAATTTATGGAGGGAGCAGAGACGGAATAGAGCCAAGGAAGAAGATAAGGCTGATGAGATGATACATAGAAACTCTAAAGAATTTGTGAATCATGCATGATTGTGATGAATATGCAATAAGAGATGTACTTTTAAAGATGATCTTTTGGATGTAGAGGTGTGCCTTTGCCTCTGCCAAAGCACCCGGCCATAATACTTTTTTGCTGTTGTCTCCTAAATATCTCTTTCATTAAATTTTTCCTAAAATTTTACTAGGAGTGAACCTTGTTTTTCACAGCTCTAAGTAATCTTAGTTTTTAATTTTTTATTCTTTCAATTCTATATCTGGGATAATGCTTTTGTGAAGTGTGACGCTAGAACATGTACTATGACCTGCCTGTCATGTTGGCAATGCTCAGGTACTTCTTTGTAAAACCCCAACAATGCAGCGAGGCTGAACCATTCCAGTATGTCTTACTGGGTATACTAAGAGTAATCCAGGAAACTATTTTTACCTTGTCCCACAAAGGAAAGAGAAGAATGAAGGAATTGATATATTAATGAATTTCAAGGCTTTAGCTTATACATTATTTGATGACTTGTGATGAGATCAGCTAGCAGTGGGACTTATTTTGTGTCTAAAACTTCTTTATGTCTTTTAAATTTGTCTAAATTAACATTCCAGTCACTGGATTTTACTACATCTTTTCACAGACCAACTGGCACCTATTCTTGGATATCTTTTGCATTTGTAGGTACCAGTATGCACATCATCTGTGAAATTTCTCTTCAGCAAACTAGAAATGCCAAACCCCGTAAAACACCTACCACAATGCTAACGTCTCAGCATCTACATCACTTTCTGTGACACACCTACGAAAATTGAAGTATTTTGATGTTGTAAACAGAGACACAAAATTAGCAAGCAAATTTTAGTGTTATAGTATTAGATATACAGAGGTGAGACAACTTCCTCCCTTCTAGTTTGTCTTCCCCTTAGAGACCCCCAAAAGATCATGCTAATCCCTCTTGCCATAGCATTTTATCAAGGTTTCCTCTTCAGACAGTTTTCTGTACATTATCCTGTGATTACTTCCAAGGGATGTAGCCTGTATTTTTTTCTTTTTTCTTTTTTTTTTTGCAGGTGCAGAACGGTACAGTTAGCTATAGTGAAATTATTATGTTTGACTGCAAGGCAAATCAATGGATCTGTAACAGGAAAGTACTGCCAACCTTTAATAAAGCCATCTGTTAACAGCAAGCTTTACATGAGTAACGCAGGGTTTGGTGCTCGAGGCACGAGCTCTGGCGTGCCCCAGGTCAGAGCGAGTCCAGCTGCGTTCTTCTGTGCATCGCTGAAGCGACTTCGGCACCAGGAAAAGAGCTGCTGGCTGGGCTGGCTAGCTGGCTACTTGGCAGAGGGAACACGGCAGGAGCCGATGGGATCGGCTCACGTTAGCTCGGAGACAAAGGAAGAGAGAGGCTGTTCGGGTCTGGCTTCTAACAGATTTAGTGTTAGAAGTTCTGCAACCCGAACAAGCTGAAATCCGATGGGATGGGATGAGATGGGATAGTGATGGGATGGCTCTTCGGAGCCTTGTTCTCAGTTTTGTAGGGAATTTGAAAACCCCGGTGAAAGGGGAAAACAACCAATGAGTTACAAGCCAGGGGTGGATACAATGTAACAAGAACCACTCGGTGGGGGGGAACCAGAGGTTGGAGTTACAACAGAACCAATGAACAACCAAATAACCGGGAATTTTCCCGAACCGGGGGAGGCGGCTTGGACCCAGGCTCCGCCCAGGGGGTGCGGCTTAGGCTTCTGAGCCGCCCCCTGAGTCTGCCTCTTCGGGAAACTCCATCCAGGGGAGGGGCTGGGATTGATTGGCATCTCACTGCCCTAGCCCTACAGTGGGCTGGGTCACCCCAACACATGAGTATCATATATGTCTGATTAATCAATAGAAATGTTAAATAATCTCTCACAGCGAGTCCTTGGAAGGCCCATTGGTGCTGAAGGTAGTTGATGAGAACTGTCTTAATGATGATAAGAAGATGATATGACTTAGATAGTCATTTTTTTATTAATAACTAATTCCTTTATTAAATTTTTGTGGGCTATATAGGCCCTGCTGAAGTATTTTGGAGAACACAGTGCTTGCTATGGTCAAGCAAACTATTGGCTTATTTTTAGTTCATTTTCAGGGAATGTTGTTGATTGGAACATTGCATCTGAATTTCTAGAGTCTGGACTGATAGAAGTAAGTTTCAAGTTCATGGTGTTACATATAGGCGCCAGTGTTCACCTAAAACTATGTAAGAGAGGCTATATGCATTTTAGGTATACTGAGGACTTACAGCTTGCCTGGAAATCAGTGGAGCTGAAGAATCTCAGTAACCTAGAAAACTTTATGTGTATATGTACTTACATGCACACACGCACTATATATATATATATATATATATATATGTACACACCTAGTACTGCAACCCTCAGCCATAGGGAGGAGGAGAGAAGATCCAGCAGGCAGGAATTGTGCAGCAAGATTGATTTATTTAATTATTTTACAAACTCTTTTATAGACTTTTTTCTTCATAGTCTAATTGCACAAAGGATCAGCCACCCCCTGGGTGGATTGGCCAAAATCCTAAAACATCCATTGTCAAAATATTTTTCTACTGTACCATAAACATAGTTCTACAAGGTCACAGATGTTCATGGTTTACAGAACTTCTGCTATTATCTTCCATGAGAGAGAAAAGTATCTCATGGCTTAGAAAGCGGCAGGAAAATTCCTTGCTAACAGAAATATTGTATCCACATGTACCTTACAGTATGTGTGTTGAGGATGAGATCAAATGCAAAGAAAAATCTAAATGTAAAAAAATAAATATATTGGCGATGGGAAACCCACTGATGCAGTGTTATAGTGTTGAGCTCTGCAGTGTTACAAATGAGTGTTTGAGATCCCTTAAAAAATCTTTGGCAAGGGTATGAGGAAAAGACAGGTTTGATATTAAGCGACAAAGCACAACAAATTCATTGGCAAGATTCACTCTATTACTTACAGGACATTTAAGGCACAACAAGGGAAAACAAGCAACAACAAAACCAAACAAAACCCAGGCATTCAAAACAGAAATGAACCAAGAACTATCTAGGTGTGTGTGTGGGGGGAGTGTGTTTTGGTGCCTGTGACAAAAGACAGTGAGGCCAAGGATAAAAAGGAATACAGCCTAAAACCTTAACAGCACTCAAACTTAACAGTACTTTAACTTAACTTATACCTTAAGCCTAACAATTTAACATAGGAAAAACAATTATACCTAACTTAACATATAACTTAAACTTAATTTGTAACTTAACCTTGTAGGAGCCCAGAGTACCGAGAGGATTTCTCTGCCTGTTTTTAAGTGTTCTTACACTCCTGAACAACACTCTTTTTACCTCCAACCTTGGGAAAAAATTACCAACAGTCAGACAGGAACTAGAAAATATAGTGGTGTGAATTAGGTGATAGACTATTAGGTAAGATTGTCACAGGGTGAAAAATTTAGAGGTTTTGGGCTTCTCTTTGTAGTAAATAGATAATAGTAAAAAATATCAAAATGGAGGATTGTTGTTGTTCTCTAAACCTTCTTCTCCTTCTTCTACTCCTCCATGTTCTGCAGTAAAAGTAGTTTGGAGTGATTGGATAGAGAATTCCGCAGTTCCTGCCCATGTTACTGAATAATTGGTAGGAAAATGAAAATAATATACATTTTTAGTAACCATAGGTTAAATTATCTTTAAAAGACTGTGTAAATCTTGGTAATTAGAGCCTTCACTCCTGCTTTCTGTGCTCTATGCTGTACCTGGGTCATGCTAGTGGCTCTGTTCCTCTGATAAGACTTAATAAACAACTATCCGTCAGCATTGAAATTCAAGGAAAAGTTGTGGTTTATCTTTGAAACTCCTTGCAAGGACTTTTAGAAAATTCTCTCCCATCAGGAGGGATTTGATTTATGGCACGGTTCAGTGTCAACCCTTAACAATTTAACAGAGGATTAACACTTAACAGCCTTTAACCTGACTTGTAACTTCGAAGTTATGCTTAGCAAGTCAGCAGAACAACACTTAGCTTATCACTTACATTTAACAACTTAGCAAAAGAACATTTAGCAGCATTTATGTAAGTTTATAACTTAACCTTACTTACGGGCCTAGCTTACTTAGATATCCAAAGTACTTAAACATCTAAGAAAGCAGTATTTCTCTCAGATTTGCTATAGCATATGCGCAGGGGCACGCACACAGACAGAAATAGTCAGTGCAAGCAAGGTACCTGAGAAAAACTCCCCTTGGAGGTCAGTGAAATACTTTGAATGCCTTTGCGTCTACTGAGAGGTGAAGGATCGGGCCTTGAGGAGTGAGGGTATCGGCCCAGGACACGTCATTTTTCAGTGGTCCTCCAAGTATAGCAAACCTGAGGGTTTGCTGGCTCTGAGAGGCGTCCCACTCGGAGATTGCTGGGCCCGCTGCAGCCCAGGAGAGCTCAAAGGGCCCCATTTTGGACTGCTGTTTATAGGATCCCAAGAGAGTGGGCTTTAGTCGTAACAATGTTTCATCCTGGCCACAGTTTGGGTCGGCACTTTCTTTGAAAGGCTGAGAATAGCAATGTTATGCCATTCAGGCAAAAAAAGATTCTCCAAGTCTGGTCAAAAAGAAAACAGGAGCTTGTTAGACAACAGCAGTTCCTGGGAGCAAGACAGTGTTTCTGATAAGCTCAGGAAGAGCTGAGCCCAGGTGGTTTCAAGGCCAAAGCCTAACAAGCATTTCTCACACCGCACTGCAGCCTGGAAAGGAGGAGGGGGGAATGCACCACCACATGCAGGTGTTTTTTTCTTACCTTCTTGTGTGTCCCTTTGCCACGCGAGCTCCCTTTTATTTAATTTAATTACAGATAAACAGTCGTCTTCTGATTGGTCTCCAGGGCCTCTGCTAATTTTGTAACACACAAAATTTGTCTCAAGCATTCTATGCGTGTGATTGTTTTCAATCACAGTAAGACACACACTCAAATGGTGGATTTTCTACCAAGATAGTTTGTTCACGGCATCCTCAGCAAACACACAAATTAGAAAGGCCTTTAGGGCTCACATGCTCTTGTTCTGATCTTTGTTAGGATTTGCCAGGTGTTTGGCACCATTCCCACAGTGTTCACATGTTGACTTAAAAATTTTATGAAAGTGTGGGTTTTTACTTCTGTGTATTTTGTGAATAAAAATTTTGACAGCATTTCTGAGAAGACTTAAATAGATAAAACAGAAATAAGGAAGGTTACAATAATCCTGTGAAATCAAAAATTCCAATTAACTGTTTCCTTAAAACTGTGAAATGTCTAATAGAGAAAAAAAAAGGAAATAGCAGCAGCAATCATTACTGTGGTGAAATTAGACTGCTGTTCAAAAGGAGGTCTAAGAATGTCAGAGGAAAGAAGACAAACACTTTCAGTGCTTTTGTCTTGAGAACTTGTTATGAAAATACATACAACGAATTAAAACAAAGCTGCCCAGAGACCTAGGCTATGAAGAGTTTTTCTTGCTATCCAGTGTCATCTGTGTGCTAGTTTGAAAACAAACTAGTGGGAGACACCAAGTCAATAACAATTTAATAGGGAAATAAAAAGAGGGGAAAAAAAAAAAAACAATAAAAGCAGATAACACTGGGTTAAACTGACAGAGTCAAGGTACAACCTGGCACCCTGTTAGTCAGGGTGGTGGTGGCAGTCTGGTAGAATGGTGGCTGCAGTCCTCTGAAGCAGTGATCCTGTAGAAACAAAGGGTCTGCTCCTCCTCAGAAGGTCCAGTGGTAGCTGTGTAGCTCCTGTCCTCTGGAAATCCAGTGGAAAGACATTGCCTCTGGTGTTCAGAGTCCCAGATTATATCCACGATGGGATGCTTGGTTCCTTCCTCTGGGTGGAGCATCTCACAATGGGGTAACGAGTCATGAGGCCAAGTGTTGATTAGGCTCATTAACAGGAGATAGTCCGGAGGGAGTTATCTCTGAGTCAGGCGGCAGGACAATGATGGGCAATTAACAGAAAGATAGTCTGGGGGGAGGAGGCAAGGAAACACTGCCCCACCTGATTTCAATGGCTCCTGAGGATGGTAATAGAATACACTGCAACCCAGGACAATCTGTAAGGTCTGTTCAGACTTTGTGCAGAACTGTATTTTAATCCTTATGTGGAATTAGAGGACAGTGTTCTCATTAAGTATAAAACCTTCCTAATGTTAAACCAGTGCCATTCAGGAAGTGGAATCACCATAATGCAGTAAGCTATAGTTGAGATTGTTCTCAGAGGCAATTATGGGTTTTGCAAAGATAGTCATTTCCTTCTGTTGTTCATAGTTACACTGTCATTCATCAACATTTAGTTTCCCCCACATTTTTCAAGTTCCCTTTTAAGTCACTGTAGGCTTTATAGGAAATAAATGATTTGAGAAATACCTTGCGTGACCTTATCTATTTTGTGGTCCAGTCTTTACAGCCAGTAAGATGCACTTACCAGTGTAATAGCAGTTGAAACTTGCAGTGGCAGGAATCAAAACACATATGCATGTGGATCCCTGTAGCTAGGCATGTAATATATTTGCCTGGTTGCCACGTCCGTATTACTTGAGAAAATTTTCAGGGACTAGAATAATTCATAATTGTCACATTAGTAAAAGTCGGAAAATCAGTTTTGTGTACAATGAGTCATGTGTCCAAACTATTGTTGAAGTAAGTTAATGTCTCATGTAAGACTGATATAACCTTATTTTAAATATACTCTATTAGATAGAAGGTGTAAATTTACTGTATTAAGTGGTCAACATCTCTGTATCCTTATTTTTGGAAGCATTAGTTCTCCACATTATAAGTCTTGCATTCTGGTGGGTGTCTTTGCAGGCACTTGCTGCTGGAAAGCAGTTTAAATGTGGAACACCACATTAGGGGCATTTATCCTGGACACTTTTGTAAGTATATTTACAAAAAGTAACAGAATCTGTTCTACGAAAATAGAACCTTGCTTATTTCCCTCTTTACACAAACATCAATAAAACTGTTTAAGCCTAAATGAAGGTGGCAGAAAAAGATACTCTCCAAGAGTGAAGCTGGATATTTTGCATTAGAGCAATCAGAAAACTCTCAGGCATAATTGTCAAGAAAACCATCACAAGGATAATAGGTCAATTTGCTTTGAAATCGATAGAATTTTCCTTTCATTCACATGGAATTAAACTGAATAAATCTGCTGCAAACAAAACTTTGTATTTGATTTAAGTACTGACAAATAAGTGCCAATTTTGTTATCTTACTGTGTAAAAAACAATGTTAAAATAATGTTGATATTTTTATATAAGGCTACAATTCCTTCACTCCTTCACTCCTTCCTTCCTTCCTTCCTTCCTTCCTTCCTTCCTTCCTTCCTTCCTTCCTTCCTTCCTTCCTTCCTTCCTTCC